>NC_058131.1:133053057-133358398 GCF_016433145.1 Gracilinanus agilis | reverse complement strand
AGGTGAGGTCTCCCTTTTCATCTTTAATACTGTCAATTTGGTTTTCTTCTTTCCTTTTTTTTATTAGATTGACCAGTACTTTGTCTATTTTATCTGTTTTTTTCAAAATAACAGCTTCTAGTCTTATTTATTAATTCAATAGTTATCTTACTTTTGATTTTTATTAATTTCTCCCTTAATTTTTAGTATTTCTAATTTAGTTTTCATCTGGGGGTTTTTCATTTGCTCGCTTTCTAATTTTTTGAGTTGCATACCCAATTCATTAATCTCTGCCCTCCTTAATTTGTTAATATATGTACTCAAGAATATAAATTTCCCCCTCAGTACTGCCTTGGCTGCATCCCACAAAGTGTGGTAGTATGTCTCATCATTGTCATTCTCTTCAATGAAATTGTGGATTGTTTCTATGATTTCTTCTTTGACAAATTGGTTTTGGAGAATCATATTGTTTAATTTCCAATTGGTTTTTGATTTGGCTATCCAGATGCCCTTACTAATTATTATTTTTATTGCATTATGATCTGAGAAGGTTACATTTATTATTTCTGCTCTTTTGCATTTATTTGCAATGATTCTGTGCCCTATTACATGGTCAATCTTTGTGAATGTACCATGTGCAGCTGAAAAGAAGGTGTATTCCTTTTTGTCCCTATTTATTTTTCCTCCACATATCAATTAAATCTAATTTTTCTAGGACTTCATTCATTTCTCTTACCTCTTTCTTATTTATTTTTTGGTTTGATTTATCTAGATCTGAAAGAGGAATATTTAGATCTCCCACTATTATGGTTTTACTATCTATTTCCTTCTTGAGCTCTGCCAGTTTCTCCTTTATGAATTTGGATGCTATACCACTTGGTGCATGCATATTGAGCAGTGTTATTTCCTCATTGTTTATACTGCCTTTAATAAGGATGTAATGACCTTCCCTGTCTTTTTTAATCATATCTATTTTTACTTTGGCTTTGTCAGAAATCATAATAGCCACTCCTGCCTTCTTTTTCTCATTTGATGCCCAAAAGATTTTGCTGAAGCCCTTAACCTTAAGCTTGTGTATGTCTACCCGCCTCATATGTATTTCTTGTAGACAACATATGGTAGGATTTTGGTTTCTGATCCACTCTGCTATTTGCTTCCATTTTATGAGCGAGTTCATCCCATTCACATTCAGAGTTACAATTATCAGTTGTGCATTCACTGACATTTTTGTATCCTCCCCTGGTCCCACTCCTTCTTCTTCCACTATTTTCTTTTAAACCAGTGGTTTGCTTTGAGCCGGTATCCCTTGTCCCCTCCCTTGAATAACTTCCCTTTCTACCCCCTCTTTTGTTATTCCCCTCTTTTTATTTTTAAAGGCCTAATGAATTCCCTCCCCCTTCTTCTCCCCTCCCTTTTTTGACCTCCCCACTCCCCTGCTCCCCTTGGTTTATCCCTTCTGACTTTCTCAGTAGGGTTAGATAGAGTTTTATATCCCAATGGATAATATAGCTACTCTTCCCTCTCCAGGTTGATTACACTGAGAGTAAGGTTTAAATATTACCTCTTAATTCTCTCTTCCTCTCCTTCTTATAATAATATTTGTCCCCTCCCCTTCCCATGCCCTCTTTGTATGTAATAGAATATCCTATTTTTCTCATTCTCTCAAGTTTCTCTTGGTGTCCCCTGCTATTCTCCCCCTTCTTTCCCACCCCCCATATCATCTTAGAACGTTTAGTATTCCACCCTCTCCCTATGAATTATTCTTCTGATTACTATAATAGTGAATACTGTAATAGTGAATAGAGTTCACTACAGAGAATTATACATAGCATTTCTCCACATAGGAATACAGATAAGAGTTTTGTGGTTGGATATCAAACTTTCCATTTAGTCCTGGTCTCTTTTGTGCAAATACTTGGAACTCTTCAATTTTGTTGAATGCCCATACTTTCCCCTGGAAGTATATAGTCAGTTTCAATGGGTAGTTGTTCCGTGGCTGAAGGCCCAGCTCTCTTGCCTTTCTGAATATCGTATTCCAAGCCTTGCAGTCTTTTAGCGTGGAGGCTGCCAGATCCTGTGTGATCCTGATTGGTGCTCCTTGATATTTCAATTGTCTCTTTCTGACTTCTTGTAAGATTTTTTTCTTTTACTTGAAAGCTCTTGAATTTGGCTATTATATTCCTTGGTGTTGATTTTTCTGTGTCCAGTGTAGAGGGTGATCTATGGATCCTTTCAATGTCTATATTGCCCTCTTGTTGTAGAAATTTGGGGCAATTTTGCTGAATAATTTCTTTAAGTATGGAGTCCAAGTTTCTATTAATTTCTGCTTTTTCTGGAAGACCAATGATTCTCAGATTGTCTCTTCTAGACCGGTTTTCTTGGTCTACCACTTTCTCATTGAGATATTTCATGTTTCCCTCTATTTTTTCAGTCTTTTGACTTTGTTTTATTTGTTCTTGTTGTCTTGAGAGATCATTGGCTTCTAATTGTTCAATTCTAGCCTTTAGGGACTGTTTTTCCTTTTCTATCTGGTCATATATGGTATTCAATTTGCTTATCAGTTCATTTGATTTCTGAGCCTCACTTTCCAATGGCAAAATTCTGCCTTTTTAACTGTTATTTTCTTGCCAGATCTCTTCCATCTTCTTCAAAATCTCAGTTTTGAACTCTTCCATAGCTTGTGACCAGTTTTCTTTGTTTTGGGAAGGTTTGGATACTTGTTTGTCCTCCTCTATTATCTGGATTTTCTCTGTGTAAAAGTTGTCAAGTGTTCCAGAGTTTTTCTTGATAATCTTCTTCTGGGGTTCTCAGTTTGCCATTGTTAGCCCCACCCCTTCTCAGATTTGTCTTCACACTCAGGGTCTGTCTGTGCTCTCTGGGCTCCCGAAGGCTCAGATCTCCTTGTTCTCAGGGTCGAGCCTCCTGGTCGTCCCTGGTCTGCCCCTCTGCCTGAGGCTCCTTCAGCAGTCTCAGGGCACTGCTCCCACAGCCTCGTTCCTATCTGCACAGGGTCCCCGCTTGTGGTCCAAGCCTGTACTTGAGATCCTTGTCCGTACCTAGGGAACTGCCTTCACCTGCGCCAGAGCTCAGGGAAGTCTGTGCATGTTCTTTAGCTTCTTGGGGTCCTAGTTCTTACTGCTCTCAGGAACAAGCCCTGGATCTGCCAGTGACTTACTGGGTGCCCCAATCCTACTTTCACTCTTGTGCATTGGCCTCTGGGCTGTACATGGTGTGGGGGTGGGGGAGGGGCTTCTTCCTCTTGCATTTTAGTGAGAGCTCTTTCACCCCTTTATAGCGTGGAAACGCCCTGATTTCCACGTACCTTCAATGCTGCGTCCTGTTGTGGGGTCCCTTTGTTCATCTGGATTCGTTTTTAGGTCCCCTTGAGGAATCCTGTATGCTTCGGTTAGGAGAGATCGAGCAGCTGCTCCTTACTGTGCCGCCATCTTAACCAGAAGCTCCCTATCTTAAAGCATAAGGTTTTATATATTTTATTGTGAAGAAGTCTTGTCTTATTTTTTTTTTTCACACAGGAAGCCAGGAGAGCTCCTGTATTCTTGATGTTTTAGCTTCTTTTTCCATCAGAAGGATCTAGAATTCTTGAGGATAATTTAGACCCAGAAGTTTTTTTAAATCAAATTTTTTTAGGCTCTGCCCCATAATTGCTATGGAGGCAGTAATAGAGTTTGTTGAGAAAATATCTTAGCCAAGGTTGAATGATTTACTACAGCTGTTGAATTTATAACAAGTATACAATTTTTTTTAAAACATCATAGCAAGTGGTTATAATAATAGGCTTGTTTGCTATTGTCTTGTTATTGGAAATTATGATACTTTATTTGAATATGCATTATGAATCTTCTATTTTCTAAAAACCATTTACACTCACAATTCATGCAAAAGCTTAATAGGAAATGGATCTCCTCTTTGGGGGAAAAAAACCTTTCACTACTTCTAAGCTATATATATTTTTTGATTTTTAAAACATTCTTTTATTTTTCTTCCTTACATGTGCAATACAATATATGTTCTTTTCTCTCATTTTTTTATCCTTGAGATCATTGTATTTTTTCCCTGAATTTTTAATTATCTTATTACTTTTCCTTTTAATTTTTTAATAGAGCAATTGATTTTTCCTTTTTTCTCATTTTTTGTACTTAAAGTACATATAATCAATGTTAATCTTTTTTTGATTTTTATAGTAATATAAGCTTAATGTAAATATATATTTGCTATAATATTAATGCATACCTGAAAAACATTAGACTATGGAAACCTGCCAATTGTTGGTAAATATTATGGGACTATGATTTAATGCCTCTCTGTCTGATTCCAGAAGTGCTAAAAAGAGCCGCAAGGTCATGGAGACTGACTGAGAATCTGCAAAGTGCCTAGGAGCAAAAGGTCATGCAGACCATGGCTTGAGGAAGTTCTATGCCAATACTGAAGGGCTTGAAACTAGTGTTTGTGTTTTGGAGTTGTAGCTTTTCTAACATTTTAGAGGCCAGATTTCCTCTTAACTTAAATTACTAGTAAAACACCTAAGATTGGCTATCATTATGCCTTATTCCCTGAGAAGGTGCAGAAAAAAATCAGACCAGGGAAAGACATTTTCCTTGTACGCATATTTGGTGCTGTTATTTCTCTTATATATAAAATGGAAATTTTCTGTAGTCCTAGCTCCTGGATGGGTAATTGCAAACTGCTTAAATCACTTTAATTGGTCCTGTTGTAGGGAACTTTTTAAAAATAAGTTTTTGTTCTAAGCTATTTTTTTCTATTATTTTCTTTTCTAATTTTTTTTCTAAGTTTCCTATTATTTACTTTCCTATCCTTTTTTGGGACCTTTTACAGGACTTCATTTTGGGTGTGACATCTTTTCACATTTCCTTTTGAAGCTTCACATGATATGTTTTCATTTTGTACTACTGTCCTCTTCTGAGCTTGTATTTTGTTCATCTCTCTTGCTGAGATATTTTTGTAGTCAGGCTTTTTCTCTGTCTTTTGTGCATTTTGGGATTAGTGGATAACTAGGATCAAAATGGTTAGCATGTAGTTCACAAGGTGAACTTTTTCTCATTTTTTTTATGGATGGGCAAAGAAATTAGCCAACATTGATTCCTTGAAAGACTCCTTTAATGATTGAAATTCTTGAAGATTTTCATTACTTTTTAGTTACGTTGCAATCAAGATCAACAAACATTAAAAAAATTAATCAAATGTATAAGAATGTTGGAAAATTCAAAGACTAATCCCTTAAAGCAGGGGTCGGCAACTTTTTTGGCCATGAGAGCCATAAACGCCACATTTTTTAAAACATAATTTTGTGAGAGCCATACAGTGCTCACAGTGCATGCTCTTGTAACAGTGTGCACTCCCATAACAGCACCTGAAAAAAAATTGACTTTATGGCTCCTGCAGAAAGAGCCATATCTGGCCCTCAAAAGAGCCATATCTGGCCCTCAAAAGAGCCAGATATGGCTCGAGTGCCATACATTGCCGACCCCTGCCTTAAAGCATGAATCTCAAGTTGAATATTGTTTATGTTACATAAATTTAAATGAACCTAATTTAATAAAATAATGAATTTGATGCTCTTCCTAAGAATATTTTAGTATAAAGTATAATTCAACACATTAACTTAATATCTCATATCAGAAACAATGATGAACATTTTTAATATTTTGATTTGTTAGAATCAATTACTTTGATTTAAGAACTAACTTCAGGATATATAACTTGCGAAAAAAATTATATCATTTAAATAAAATTTTAATAAATGAAATTGATTCGAATGATTTTTAGG
Source organism: Gracilinanus agilis (assembly GCF_016433145.1). Taxonomy (NCBI): domain Eukaryota; kingdom Metazoa; phylum Chordata; class Mammalia; order Didelphimorphia; family Didelphidae; genus Gracilinanus; species Gracilinanus agilis. Next base: position 133,352,613 of record NC_058131.1, on the reverse strand, counting down.
ATTTTGTAGATAATAATGTAGATTCAATTTTCTTACATGTGCAACTATGAAAAATTGTCATTTTCCTTTCTTGTCTTCTTACTCTAAAATATTCAAAGGGGAATTGAAGAATTTTTAAAATGTGTACTTCTATTATGAGTAATTTGTATCCCTTTACACATTTTTATGGCTTTCTTTTTTTTTGAGAGCTGTCTAATCATATTTATTATTGAATAATACTTTTTGTTCTCAGATATGAAAAACAGTTTTGTATACCTTGGATAGCAGACTTTTATCATAGTAGTTTGCTACAAATAATTTTTTTACAAGTTAGCTGTTTCTCTTCTAATTTTAAATATATTGATTTATTCCAAGCCTTTACAATTTTATGTAATCAAAATCTACCTGTAATTATATATTATTTGATCAAGAACTCTTTCCTTATCAATAATTGAGAAAAATATATTGCTCCTCTAAGTTCTTTATGACATAACCTTTATATTTAAGTTATATATCCATTTGGAGCTTTCTAATACTCTCAGCATTCTTTTTTGAATAATGAGCTTTCCTTACCCTAGTGGTTAGAAATCTTTGAGTTTATCAAATGCTGTTTCTGGAGTTTGTGTACTTAATATGTTCTACTAGTCAACTGTTAAATTTTTAATCAGTATTATTTTTGAAGATTTGTTACTTTGTTGTAAAGTTTGAGCTATAGTCCTATTGCAATCCCTTTTGTTCTATTTTTCCCCATTATTTCCTTTGGCATGTAAAACTCTTTGTAATCTGCCTTCAACCTACTTTTCCAATATTACTCCTATTCGTTCACTCTGTGGTCCAGCCAAATTGGTCTTTTTGGTGTAATGATAGTCTCTTATATGTCCCCATGCCTTTGCACAAGCTCTCCCTCAAGCCTAGAATTCATTCTCTTTTCACTTCTGCCTAATACAATCTCTGGCTTTCTTCAGAGCTTAACTCAAGTGCCACCTTCTACAGGGTACCTAGCCTGGTCTTCCTAAATGCCAGTACCTCCCTGCTAGGAAATTTCTTTTTGCGTATTGTATATTTAATTTTCAGTGTACTTATTGTTTCCCTCAATACAATGTAAGTTCCTTGTGAGTAAGGATGTCTCATTTTTGTTTGTGTGTCCTCAGTGCCTAGCATAGTGCTTTGAACATAAAAGCTATTTAATACTTGTTGAATTGAACTGAATTTGTTAGGGGATTTTAACAATTCACATTTACATTGCCCTTTCTTACTTAAAGAGCATTTTACTTACAATAATCCTGTAAGATGGTATTATAAATATTATTTTCTGCATTTTGCAGATGGGTAAACTGACACTCATTGGGTTGAAGTGATTTGTCATGGTTATGTAGTTTGTAAGTGGCAGAGCTGTGACTCCAACCCTGATCTTCTGACTCAACGCTAATTCCAATCTTCTTTCTAGTATATCATTTGGTGGCCTGAATTAGGGTACAGTGGTTCCAATAGGATCAAAGAATCAATTAGGAGAGATTTTGGAGGGAATTCTTATTAGATGTAGTCACTAAAATAACTTTGAGGGCCCCAGCAGGCAGGGCGCACTTGAATTTTACCTTCAGATACTCATAATAGTGACTCATTAAATATTTGTCGAATTTGATATAACCACAGGAAATCCAGTGACTGACACAATCCAGGATATTCTGAGAATGCTGTGGTTTGGACACTTTTACTTGGGCTGGTTGCATCTTCTTTTTATTTTGTACTATATAATATTTATTATAATAGCATTCTGTGACTCATGAGGCAGAGAACTAACTGTCCAGGGGAAGATTTACTTTTCAAATCTTTCTTTTTTGTATTAGATTCTTTTATTATGAGTGCATGGGTATCTTTGAGTCATGAGTGATCTAATGGAAGCAGGATGCAGGATGGGGTAAATAGTAAGGTCAAGCTTGTTGATGACAACAAGGGAGGGGTCAAGCACCACACTCTGATCATGGGAACAACAGCCAACTCTTAGATGTGCTGTCCCCATGGAACAGGAAAAGAGGAAAGGAATGTGGCTTAGAAGGATGAGCATAGGGGAGGGAGACAGGCAATTTATGTGACTAACAAGCATTTGATAAAATCATTGTTACTAGTCCTGCAACTTTCCTTGTAATATAAGATGCAAACCAGTTCTTCTGTGTGCGACCATTGGTCCTAAGGGTACCATTGATCCAATGGTCCTCTCTGTTACTTTGTGTAGCTAGGCTCAAGGCTTTGGTTTGTTATTTCTGACAGCTACAGCATGTTAGGTAATGGGGCCTGGTAAGAGACTCAGGAATTTGGTGAATAGAGGTTCTTCTAGAAGCTCCAATTATGGCCCCAGTTAAGATAATATTAATTTTTGATGTATAGAGTATTTTATTTGAATATTCATTCTCTCAATCATCCTAAAAACTTTGCTTTGTTTTGGACTCAATGAGATTGATATGTCTCCAGTACTTTCTGTTTTATATAACTAATAGATAATTGGTGTTATAGGAATTGAGTTAAAGGGAAATGCTGATGTTGGTACATAGACCTGGGAATAATCTGCATAGAGAAATAGCTTAACCCCTGGGAGTTGATGAAGTTACCCAGAAAGAGGGTAAGATGAGAAGACACCCCAGAACAGAACCATGGGGGAATACTCACAGTTAGGGGGCATGATAAGGCTGCAAGCCAACAAAAAAGTCTTAGGAGTAGTCAAATGTGTAGAAAGAAAACTAGAAGAGAATAATGTCATGCAAACCCTCAGAGGAGAGAATATCCAAGAGGAAAGTGAGGTCAACAATTTGCAATGTGTTGATTATATACTTATACGTTCTTCTTGTCTCATTAGTAGGTGAATAGATTTTTTTTTGAGTTTCTGTATTTGTAGCCTCATCCTCTAATACTATTTTTGGCATGTAGCTGGTATTTAATAAATACTTCTTGATTATTTCATTGGCTTCAACCACACACACAGCATAAGCATTCTGTGATCTATCAATCACTCACAAATGTTCCACATTCATGACTATGAAAGATGATAGTGTAATAAAGAAGGATGATGGAGGGCTTCAAAATATCATATAATCTGATTCATATTTACTGTGCTTCTAGCAGAAGATAGACTGTGATAACTGGCTTAGGGTGATATCTGGTGAATTCTAAATTGTCGAGTTTGAAGAAATGTGGGTGTTTTCCTGATTGTCTGCAGACTACAGAGGGGCTTTTTGGAGTTGTGGCTTTGCTAGTCCTACCTCTGCTCCAAGAAGTGATAGTATAAATGATATTTTTCTGGTGAGTTTAAACTCCCTATAAGATTATCCCAGTAACCTAACATTATGTGGATTGGCCTGTCGTGTCGTGCAATAAGTGTCATCCGAATGTGGCTGATTGGTGAATCCTTACTTGAGCTAATATGTGGAGGAATGCCTTTTAAGTTTTATTGCTTTATAATCTGATTGAGTTCATGTATTATTTCTTTTAGCATGTTATCAGTTCTTTCAAGTTATATCTGGCATATATAGTACAATCCCAAGCAGGGAGTTACATGAACTGCCTAAGCAATTCCATGTTAAATTCTAGTTTCCCTTTTTAAAATACAGAGTTGGAAGAATAGCAGGAATGAAATTTCAGAATCCTTTCTATTATTGTAGTGGTTGTCTTCCCACCCACCCCCACCTTTAATTGTCAATAAAGATGGCTTTGACCAGCTTGCAAAATACTGAAAGACCTAAACCCAACACATAGTAGTAATGTGTATTGGAGAGAACATAAATAGGTCAATAAAATCTCAATGTTTTCTCTGTTGTAGCATTTTACTGAAGAACTGACCTCAGGTTGCTATGGAGTAAAAGTAAAAAGGAGGATAAAAAAACAATTCCTGATTGGCCCACTTTTTCCATTTCCATTGAAATCCAGGAGGGTATGGAAAGGAGGTGTGACAATTTGAAAGGCAGAGAGGAGATCACAGAAGTGTGAAACTTGCCACCTTTCTTTTCATTCCCTCTGTGGCATATGGACAGGAAGCAAGTGCCAAGGGCTCCCAAGAGAGGGGAAAGTTGCCACTGTGCTGTTAGCTCACACGTACCCAGAGTTTCCCTAGCCTGAGTGGTAACCTACTAGAACACATGTAATCTGTTTAGTTGCAAAGGATTGGCCCAACCAGTATCTGGACACTTAAAACAGAAACATTAAATAGCTATGAGTCCATATATATATATGTATATATATATATATATATATATATATATATATAAAATCAACTGACACACTTCATAATCTATGGTAGGATTTAGAATTAGAAAGGATTTTTAGAGATTATCTAATCTAATTCAACTCCCTAATTTTGATATAGGTAGAAAAAGGCTTGTAGAGCTAAAATGATTTGCTATGCTTATATAGGTAATGTAATTTAGTAAATTGATGGCTTATAATTTCTTGTGTATTGCACTTGGTATTCAGGGAACAGTCATGAAGAGCAATGTTTAAGCTGCTATGTTAAGTCCATGCCAGAGCTAGTATTTGAAGCCAGGATCCTTTGCATCATATTCAATACTATGATACTATAACATGTTTCCATCATAAAGTTATCTGGTTTCAGCAAACATTCATTAAGAATCTTTGCATTAGTCAGGAAGTAGAAGAAAAAGTCTAGGTTTGTTTTTTGTTACTTATTCTTAAGGTTTAGAAGGTAGGACCTGGTGAAATGCTCACCTAGGCTGTAGTTCTTTTGCTTTTGGCTGTTGAAGGCACTTGGGCTAAATTCAATTGTGGAACTAAATGGAGGGAAAGCAACTTGTCAGAAGAGTAGGTGAATAAAAGCTGAAGCCAGTTGTGTCTTCTGAAGTCTGCATATGCGAAATTGATTTTTCTATCATTTAGTTATTATTACCATTGGTCTAAGAATACCAACATGAGAAAGCTCATTTCAAAATGTTGCTTTCTGACTCCCACTAATGACATTTTAATAAACATGAAAATGAGTAATATGGCCTGAACTGTAATGGAAAAGCAAATAGTTGCTGCAGAAGTCAAGTTAACTTGTTGACAGCTAAAATGATCTATATGCATGTACTCACTTTTAGTGAGAGTAATGTTATCCCCATTTAATAGATAAGGAAACTGAGGCCAAGAAGTTAGGTGACTTGTCCAGGTTCACATAGCTAATTAAAATGTTTGAGGTAGGAATTGAACTTAGGTCTTTCAGACTTCAAGTCCATCACTCTATCTGCCATGCCACTTCCCTATCAGTTCTTATTTATATGGATGTCCTTGTAGAGAAGCCTATTTCTCCCTTATTTTCCTCATTCCTTTTCTGCTTCTTAACTTTGACATACTCTCATTTGAATGTGACTGGGAAGAGTTGATTGAAGTTTATGACTAAGCATCTGAACCCAAAACTGAGGATGCAGTCCTTGAGATCATAGCAAAGGGTGTATTTCTATGAATTATCTTGGATATAGAGATAGGGCATGGTGCATGTTTGTTTGTGCTCAGTAGATTCATATTAATTTTTTGTGTCCATTAGACTATAAGCTCTTTAGGAGCAGATATTATGTTTTGCCTTACCTTATATTCCTGGAACTTAGCTTAACTCTTGGTACATAGTAGACTTGTTGCTGTCTGAATCTTTGGTCTCCCAAATAGAGTTTATTTGAATATGCTTGACAGAGACATATATCATGACATTTCAGGAAATCTATTAAAACATAAGCCACTTGGCTTTCTTTTGTATTTGAACATTTTTAAACCCACCTGCAAGGCTATTCAAAGAATAAACAAGATTAATGTCACTCACAAAAAGCTATTATTCGCATTGGTAGAAACTTATAATTTTAACAATATTTTAGTGTTTCTGTGTATTATGTCTTATGTCATGCCAGATACATGCCCTTATGGAAAATTCAAGTTTTTTATTCTTTTTCACAGTTTTTTCTTTTCTTTTGTTTAGTTCATAAATTTTTATTACTTCTTATCCTATTAAGATTTTTTTTTTTAGCAGATGGTTTGAAAAAGTCTCCAAAGGCGTTTTTTTTTTTTTTTTTTTTTTTTTTTGGTGTTCTTTGTTCCAAACATAAAATTTTATGAAGAAAGAAAAGCAACATATTGTTATAGCTGATCTAATGATACATACAGGTAGTTGTGGGAACACCAATTGGAAAAGAAGTTATACATCTTAATTATACTCGTAGCTCACAAAATAGATATATTATTTGAAAAACATAAATTTTAGGAACCAAATAAATGTGTTTTCTTTACTTTTGAATAGTTTACAATCATCTGCATTACCCATTTATAAATCCTCACTTGAAAGTTCTGAAGTTCATTGTCTTTGATCTTATGATATCATCCATTCAGTTATCAATTCTTCATCCATACCCTTCTACATTATGGTGTTATAGTCAAGATCCTTACTAGCTTATTCTTCTTTGGATGAAATCTATCAATAAGCAATTGATTTATTTAAGGTATTCCCCACAGATTTTGTTTAGTGTGTGTTTTAGATCTGAACAATCATAGACAAGAGTTGGAAAGAAAGAATGAAGCAACATGATTGCCTGATTTTTTCCTTGGTCCATGTTGAAGTAAGTATTTATACTGTGACTTGAGTCAGGCCTTTTTCAGCCATGGGTAGCTCAAAGTTTTTGAGAACTGTTTCCTTCCCTGACAGCTTTGCTTTTAGTTAGTGAATCCATTCATTCTTGTCTATACTAACTTAATTAAGGAAAGATTTGAACAAACTTGGGTGAGTGCCAGCAATGATTCTTTTTTTTTTTTAACTCTTACTTTCCATCTTAGAATCAATACTATGTATTGGTTCCAAAGTAGAAGAACAGTAAAGGATAGGCAATGAGGATTAAGTAACTTGGCCAGGGTCACACAGCTAGGAAGTGTCTGAGGCCAGATTTGATCTCCCATCTCTAGGCCTGGCTCTCAATTCACTGATAAACCCAGCTGCAACCCCCCTTAAATCTTTTTAATCAGTATTTTAGAAACAAAAATTAGTTTCTTCCCCGAATAAAGGAAATGTGAAGAGTGACTCAAATTTTCTTTGTCTATGAATCAACAACTTTTAAATTAATCAATCAAAAACTTAAACATCCCTACTTAACACTAAGTAAGAGAGTTTACAAGTCACTTGCCAAATTGGTGACAACTCCATAGGACACTGACCACCCCTTGGGCAGTGCTAGGCAAATTGAGAGACTGCAATTGGTTCCACAAAGTAGAGGAAAGGACAGGAAGGGATGTGGAAAAAGGACTATAAAAAGTTCTGAACTTCCTTTCCATGGGATCTTTAGCTCAGATCTTGGGCTTGCATCCTCGGCTTGGACCTTTGGCTTGGATCTTGGACTTGGATCATTGCTTTTGGACTTTGCCTTGGGAAACTCTGTGTCAGTGAGCTGGGTGAGTAGCTAGTCTTCCTTTCTGGGATTCTGGAGAGACTGGTTCAGGAGAGACCTTCTTTTCCTGGAGGAGGCTGTGTTGGTAGAATCCTTGCTGAAGATACCACCAGATTTCTGGCTGAGGATTAATGGAAAATCCATGTGGGACAAGGAATGCGGTGAAGTCTTGCTGGGGCTGAGCCCCACACTGGAATAGCATTTAGGGTGATAGGCTAGATAATTCTCTACCTTCTTTTTACATTTTCCTACTTTTTTTTAAACCCTTACCTTCTGTCTTAGAATCAATACTGGGAATTGGTTCTAAGGCAGAAGAGTGGTAAGGGCTAGGCCGTGGGGGTTAACTGACTTGCCCAGGATCACATAGCTAGGAAGTATCTGAGGCCAGGTTTGAACCAAGGACCTCCCATCTCTGGGCCTGGTTTTCAATCCACTGAGCCACCTAGCTGCCCCCTACATTTTCCCACTTTCACTCTTTCCACCTCCTTGTAAATAAAACTACTAAAATTCATTTAGATTTAAGTTATTATATCTTTAGATTGGCAACCACAACATTACTATAGAATTCTCATATTACCATAAAAACCTAATTTTTAAATTTTTACAGAAGTTACTGTTCTTTTCTCACTTCATAGCAATAAAAATTCTCACTCACACATAATCTGACCTTCTGTTGGACATTTTACTAATTTAGACTTTTAATATCAGAAGCTGACATTCAGATGTAAAAATTAAGCCTTTCATTTAGGTCAGTGGATGCCACCATTTAAGAATAACAGAATTCTACTCAGCATGGATATGAATCCTACTGAAAAGAGTAATGCATTATTCTTTTATCATGACCTTTTTGCCAGATCCCATGGTGGTGCAAGGTAAAAAAAAAGCACTGTAGAACTTAATTTAAAGATAATTGATTAGATTTCTATTGATGGGATAGTATTATGAGAAAATGTTATGGAATAGAAAAACCTTCCTACATGAAAAGCTTCTTGAAAACTTCAGAATCTCAGTGGTACAACTTTAGTAATCAGTATTCATTTCTTCAGCATTAAATGGGATGGGAAAGCATGCTTTCACTTGTGATGGAAAGAGTACTGCACTAGAAATTTAGAAGCCATGGGGCAGCTGGGTAGCTCAGTGAAGTGAGAGTCAGGCCTAGAGATGGGAGGTCCTAGGTTCAAACCCAGCCTCAGCCACTTCCCAGCTGTGTGACCCTGGGCAAGTCACTTGACCCCCATTGCCCACCCTTACCACTCTTCCACCTATGAGACAATACACCGAAATACAAGGGTTTAAAAAAAAATTTAGAAGCCGAAATTCTCTGGAGGCTGTATTTTTAAAATTGTAAAATATTAATTTATTAACGATTGCTCAAGATTTCCAACTAGTCAGTAGATTCCCTCCATAGTTGGAACAGATGCCATAGAACTTTAGCAGAGCAGAAGGCCAGGGAGGGGAGGATAGAGTGAGTGGCTGACAGTTAGGCTAGGCAGAGAGCAGAGGGTTAAGCAAAACCAAAAAAGTGGTGTAAGCATAAGCGGCTAGGTAGCTCAGCAGCTAGTCAGGAGAGCTGGACCAGAGAGAGAGAGGCATAAAAGCCCCAATTTCCTCTCCCCCACATCTTATATACTCTTTGCAACATCACCATTCAGTCCCTCTCCTGGACATCCTAAGCATTTCTGATTGGGAAATTAAGGATGCGGGGAGTGGAGTCAGAGGCTGGAACTCCTTTATCATAGGAAGGAGAGTGTCCCAAGGATGCCAAGAGACACCTGGAGCTGCTAGAATGGCCAGGCAGTGTATGTTTCCCAACATAGTGGCTGCCTAGCCAACTTCATTACCTAAGAGTTCCAGCCCACAGACAAACAAGGAGCAGGTCTCCACCCAGCTTGTAAAAGATCTAGACAAAAGAAGGGAGGACCTAACTCAGTTTCATAGCCTGGGGGGAGAAACTATTTGCCTCAGCTTTCAAATCAAACTACTTCATGGGGTTGTTGGGGGGGGGGTAAGGAGAGAAACAAAGGGGAAAAATGATTTACCAATAATATTCCAATTCTACACTACTTTTCTACATATGGCTAGACTTGGCTTTGTCACTAATTCATTGTAGGATATTGGGATAATCATACTTAATTTGTAAAACTATTACTATCAGTTTGATTGTTAAATTATCAAGTTAATTATTTATACTTCTTTCAGATCCATAAGGGGGCAAAAGACTATGTTGCACTTATCTAAAAATATACATGGATACTTTTTTCCTTTAATTTTTCTAATTACATTACTATTACACAACTATGTCATAGTTGTGCCACTCTGGAGGATCTAGGCTCTCAAAGATTTTGCTTTCCTCATTTTGATGAGGGATCACTGCTAATCATCATTTACATTCAAAATAAGATTGTTGTTATACATCAAGACATAGTCAAGATTTTATTATCTGAAATTTAATTTTTAAACTAGAGAGATCTTTTTGAAGTATTTGGTATTTGGTAACTATGGAAAGATTCAAAGAAGATAATGACATTGTTTTAAAAAGGGTATTTGTATAAGTGTTAAGATTTTTGTATTGCCTGCTGTTGATAAAAATGATAAGGATTCAAAGTTTTTTTTCCTCCAACGGTAAAGGAAAATTAAAAAAAAAAAAGAGAGAACATATAGATAGTGCAATGCAGGATTCAGACTCCAGTCCTCTTGACTTCTAAGTTTAATGGTCAATAACAGTGATGGGCAAACTTTTTAAAGAAGGGACAAAAGGAAAGGAAATGCTCCTCTGTCAATCTGTTTCTAAGGCAACTCTTTCAAAGTTTCATTGTATTCTACTCATTGTATTTGTCAGATTAGGAATAATATTGCTCAGAAAGATAGAACATTTCAGGGAGCCTCATCTGGCCTGTGGCCATAGTTTGCCCATCACTGGTCTATAATGTTACAGTGTTCTATCCATTATGCCACCTTGCATTCAAAAGACAACATAGTAATTCAGGAAAAATATTTTGTAGTTGAGGAAAAGATACTTTCCATGTATAGCAGTGAACTAATGTGCTTCATTTAACCCATGTAAGTATCTTCAATTTTGGTAGATGAGATGGACCCACATTCCAGGAATTCCATTATATGAGATTAGTCTATATGACTGAACCTTCTCTTAAAAAGGGAAATGAGATAAGTGAAAACTGAAATATTAACCAAAAATAGAGAACAATGGAAGATATTTGGAAACTGTGACAATAAGATAAAAGAATATTTTTAAGACAAATAGGAACTGATATGTAGTGAGGCATGGTGACAGACATCTGAACTCCCAGATACCTGGGCGACTGAGACTGGCAGATCTTTTGAATCTAGGATTTCTGAGCTACAATGGACTAAGACAGTTGGGTGTTCTCACCAAATTCAGCATCAGAGGAAAGATGCAAGAATATAACAGGAAGACCAAAAAAACAAAAACAAAAACAAAAACAAAACAGTATTGTGGGAATACACTTGCCTTGTAAACTCAAAGAAAAAAAAAAAAGAAAAAATCTTTTAATTTAGTTCTATTGTGAATCCTTTATTAAATCTTTGAAAATTTTGGAACTAATAATAAGGACCTAGATGCCAAATACTGACTTTTTTATTCTTATCAAAACTAAAAATTAATTTCTATAATTGAATCACCTTTATTATTATATTATCAGTTTTTAAAAAAATGTGCTGTCACATTTTCTTTTTAAGTATTCAAGGAGCATTCCATTAAAGACCCATCTATTTTAGCCTCTCTACTAGGAATAACTCCATTGAAATGAATCTATACAGTAAATAGAGCTGTTTCATTTTTATATTTATACAATAAACTTGTTTGGATGCAAAAAAGCTATTGCTTTAGGCCCTTAACTCTAGTCTGAATTAGTTATATATATATATATATATATATATATATAAAAATAAAACCAAAACCCCCAAACACAGCAATATGGCGATGTTATTGAATTCTCAATACTTCCTTCTTCTCCCCAATGAGACAAAACTTTTAAATATCCATAAGATAGTAAATTATAATCCATTTAAAAAAAACTAAAATAATTAGGGATTTTATTTCTTTCCCAATTAAAATAAAATTATGAACATTAATCTCTGAGTTGTCTAACCTCTCAGCTCCTACCTTTCCTAAGCACCTTTTTGTCTGAGTCTCTAATGCCTATGCTTTTCAGGGACTCAGGTATCTACTCCTTCAACTCCCACTTTTCATTAAATCTAGCACTGTAGACATGGGTGGAGGTTAGATTGTGGAATAAAGAATATGAAAATTTTAGATCCATCTCTACAATAGAAAGCCAAACATCTCTTGATCTGATTTGTTTACAATGTAATTTGATAGAATGAAATGTTATATAGCCCATTGTTAAAAGTTACAGAAGCTTTGCTAAGATTATTTCTATTTGTCTTTTCCAATTTTGCTTGAATGCCAGCTGATTGTTTATCTCATAATTAAGGTTTTCCTAGCAGATCTTATGTCAAACAGACATGATTAACACAGGTCACTGACCAGCTTCTCTTCATAATCATTGGGCCACAAACTCACATTCTTCATCTAGAATCAGATGTGCTCACATAAAAAGAAGAGGTTACTGAGTTCAAAACTTTTCTTTCAGTCAAGATGCCTTGCATACACTAGGTGACAAGACTCCTTGATAGACATGACTATAGGTGCCACAGGCCTAATAAAGTGCATTATAAATTTTTTAAATATCTTTTTTGAACTGAGAAGATTTTAAGACTGGAATAGGAGTAAGAGAACACAAATGGATTCAGCATTTCCTCCAAAGTTAAAAATGAAATATTAGAATGACTTCACAAGATTTGTAGTGTACATGCTAAACAGAAACTTTGAGAGGCACTACCAATATTTAGGTTAATATAAGTTATAGAGTCAGCCATCCTAAGAGAAAAAAAATCTTTATTTTTTAACCACATTCACTTCCAGACCTAAATTTGGCTTGTGCCCTCAAAAGGAAAACTCAGAAAACTGGAATCAGGATCAGTCTGAGGAAAATAATATATTTCTTCAGACTTTCCGCAGTACTTGCTGAGCAGCTCTACTACCTCTTTCAAAATATTAACTTTCATTTAGCACCTGTCCTTTGAAAAATTAAAAAATATGGCAAATAGAAATTCATATCTCTTCTTCTTCCTGAAACATTCCTAAATGATGAATGCTTTCATAGTTGGTACAAATAAAAACATACCAGAAGTCTGCAAATGAAATAAGCTTTGACTAAAACACAATGAAACCTTCTAAATTAAAAATGTAAACCTTTTTCTCCCGTTGCCGCGAAAGGCACTGAACCAATGAGTCTGCACAGTAGCAAAAGAGACCCAGGCTCTTTGCCATCAAAAATATACTAAGTAGTGTTTTTCTTTGGGAAACATTGGGAGAGGAGAAACCTAAATCAGGAACCATATTTCAACTTCTATTGGAGTTGAAGACAAGTTAGATACAGTAAAACTTCAACAGCAGTGCTTTCCTCAATTGAGTTAGTTACTCAAGAAATAAAAATTGTTCTAAGAAAGAAAAGAAATACATTTATATTCCTTTTGAGGCAAGGAGGGAAGTCTTTTTGGCAAAGTCTTTATTTTCTTCAACCTCGAAACTTAATCTTCAAGTTCAAAGCTTGTTTCACTGTGTAGTTCAGGATGAGCTGACTTTTTGTGCCTTGAGCATTTCAGGTTCAGAAGATCACCTAAGTCATCAATCTCTTTCAAGACCTGCAATGAGAATATTAGAGTACATTTTGTCATTTATCATCACATTGATTTGGGGTGTTCTCTCCTTAGGAGAACATGTAAATAGCAAATACCAAATAGGATATACCTATAGTATTGGTTGCATGGTATTCAATTTTAAATAAAAAGAGTACTATTTTGTAATTTTTTAACCCAGTCTTATTCACTTTTTTTTTTAATTTTAAACCCTTAACTTCTGTGTATTGATTTATAGGTGGAAGATTGGTAAGGGTAGGCAATGGGGGTCAAGTGACTTGCCCAGGGTCACACAGCTGGGAAGTGTCTGAGGCCGGATTTGAACCTAGGACCTCCCATCTCTAGGCCTGGCTCTCAATCCACTGAGCTACCCAGCTGCCCCTCTTATTAACTTTTAAGTTGTTGATTTGATCTCTTTACATCCTCAAAATCCTACTTATCCTCCAAAACTCATCTCATGTGTCTCCTTCTATAAACCATTTCTTGACTCTCCTCTTCCCTCTTCCCTTTACCCACCAACCAGAAATGATTAACTGATTTGTACTGTTTTGAATCTGGATTGTGTGGGAATGAGTAATGGGGTTGAAGTAAAATGTACTTGTTCTAGTTTGTATACTCTATTTTCTTCTCTTTTAAAAAAGATGGGACAATATTTGCCTCCTGCCAGCCTTATATGTCTATCCCATTGTCTAGTATCCTACTTTAAAGACGAGGAAGCTTATGGTTACAAATATTAAGTGATTTTTGGAAGTGGTAGTGTTCTTCCACATGAAAAATAATTTTCTACTAGCCTCTTAATCAACAGTCAATGAATCAGGTTGTCTCTTGGCCTTATCTTTAAGACTCTCTAGTTCTACAAAGACAGTAGAAATGGGAATCCCTACTCTGATAAATTATTACTGCTAGAGACAAACAGATGTGACAATTGTATGGTGTTTCAAGGTTTTCAAAGTATTTTCATCTGAAAAATCTATTTTCTCTGAGACCTCGTTTCCTCATCTCTGAAATAATACCTGTCTTAGTTACTTAAAGGACTGCTGTCATCTAATGAGGTAAAAGTTGGGAAAGTGCTTTAAAAAGTCTTAAGTATGATATAACTATAGAGGTTCATTAACAGTTTCATTCATTAGTGCTTTCTCTCCTCAAGTTATTTTGTATTTACTTTTACTTTATATGCTACATTTTCCCATTAAAGAGTAAGGTTTTTTGATGGCAGGGTTGTTGTTGTTATTTTTGTTTTGGTAGGGGTGGGTATTGTGTAAATAGAATTAGCTTGATCCCATTAATAGTCAAGAATCTACTCAACCCAGGCATGCTAATGATGTCACTCCCACCTCCCTTAGTGGGGAGGGGAGACGAGTTACCCACACGTGACAATAAGTAACAAATCAAGAATAAGGGACTGCCCTTTGGGCAGTCCAAATCAATGTAGAAACTGCCATTTGTCCATTTGAATTAGAGGTGGACCACAGGAAGTGATGAAAGACACGATCTCTTTAAGTAAGTGAGGGAACTTCCTGTGGGGCAGTTGCCGTCTGGAACTGGAGGAAGAAGCATCTCCTGAGACCACAGACAGCTTACACTCCTGTATTGTCACATGGGTAAGTTAGGCTGGCTTCCTTGGCCTAGCTGGGCCAATTCTAACTCTGCCTATCTGGCTGTTGGGCCTTGTGGCTTACAGCTTCATTTATTTAGATTTCTAACCTCCCTCTTCTCCTTATCCCTACTTTACCTTCCTGATTGTAAATAAACTCCTCAACCCGATGCTGACTTGGGTCTGATTTAATTACGGAATCAACCTGAATTGTTGATTCCTGGCGGCCACATATTTTAACATATAGATAAAATAACTAAATTTTAATTCTTACAGTATCTCCAGAATTTAGTGCAGTGGCTTTGTATGTAGATGCTTAATAAGTGCTTCCTGAATTTAAATGATTCTGGAAAGCTGGGATAGCAATACTTGTACTACTACCTACATCAGCATTCTCATGAGAAAAATGTTAAGAAGAAAAGATTCTAAGCTATTTCACGAAGGATTTAATTTAGGCTAAATATAGAATTATAAATAATTTGAGTCGTTAAAGTTAGAATGGATGGGGTGGGGGAACAGGACCATAATTTGATGGATTCTATTCATGGAATCTCCTTCTTGCAGACCTTTAAAAATCGCAAAGTTTTAGATGTTGTCTTAGCTGAAGGAAAAAAGATAGGCTAAATCATTGATTCCCCCTGGTGGGTGCTGCAGCGATCCAGAGGAGCGGTGATGGCCACAGGCACATTTATCTTTCCTATTAATTGCTATTAAAATTAAAAAAAATAATTTCCAGGGGGCTGGAAAGGAGGTAGTAGGCCAAAAAAGTTTGGGAACCACTGGGCTAAATGATGCCTCTCAGGTATGCTTGTTTTTCTGGAAAGTAATTAAAGCTGTAAATGTAATGATAGTCAAAAGGTTTGATAGTCAACAAGCATTTTTAAGAACCTTCTATATGCAAAGCAAAATGCTAACAGTTCATCTTATAATAAACAAAATGAAGACTTTAGTCAGAACTAGCATTGCAATTAAGGTGTATGTGTTGGTATAGGTCAGGAAATTTATATATACCTCAAATTCTAGTGTAATTTAATTCAACAAGAATTTATTAAGTTGCTGCTGTGTACAAGGCAGGCTCCTAGGTACTGGGATATAAAGACACAAAGATATATGTATATGTATAAATATTAAATACATAAAAACTAAATATGATAAAAATTTTTTTTGTATTCGTGTAAGTATATTGGGAAGCACTAAAAATTGTGGTCATTAAAAAGACCTACTGTAAGCTGATGGTATTTGGAATGAGTCTTAAAGAGAGCAATATATTCAAAGAGGTGGAAGTGAGGTATGAGTTGAGAGATAGAATTTTGTGTACAAAAAATATCGAGTTGAGCCAGTTTGGCTGAAGTAATAGATCAAGTGAAGGAGAATTATATGAAACCATCTGGAAAGATAGATTAGTGCTAGGTTATGAAGGTATTTCAATGCCATTATCCTAGACATAATAGAGAGACACTGAATCTTTTTTTAATGGGAGAGTGATGTCGTCAGACCTATGCTTTAGGAATATCAGTTTGTAGTGTAGACAATGGTTTGGAGAGGAGAGAAGAGAGGTAGATAGATTAAGAGGCTATTATATTAATCTAATCTAATAATATTAATATAATAATATAGTATATTAATAATTAATATTAATAGCTGATGTGGACCTTTTGGGAATACATATATTATACATATATTATATAATATGTTGTAGAAATAGATTTAATGAATCTTGGTAATTGGTTGGATATGAACATAAGGGAGAGTGAAGAGACTAGCTGATTTTGAGATTGTGAAGATGGGTAACAGAGAGGGGAAATAATGAGTTCTGTTTGGGGGCATGTTGAGTTTGAGATGCTTAGACAATATCCAAAGGGAGGTGGGGTAGGTGATTTGGTGATATGGCCCAGGAACTTTGGAGAGAAATGGGGGCTGGATTTATAGATTTTGAAGTTGCATGCATAGAGGTGATAATTGAACCCTATGGGAGCTGATGAAATCCCTGAGACAGAGAGAGTGTAGTGAGACGAGAGCCTAGAATAGAGGATCTATGCATAGGTTATTAGGTATAAATTCCAGTTTTATTTCTTCAAATTGGATGATGTATCATATTCTTCTGCTATGACTTACACAGGAAAGACTAAAATAGTTGAGAAAGGGGGCAGCTGGGTAGCTCAGTGGAGTGAGAGCCAGGCCTAGAGACAGGAGGTCCTAGGTTCAAAGCTGGCCTCAGCCACTTCCCAGCTGTGTGACTCTGGGCAAGTCACTTGACCCCCATTTCCCACCCTTACCAATCTTCCACCTATGAGACAATACACCGAAGTACAAGGGTTTAAAAAAATAGTTGAGAAAGAAGGCCAAATTTGAATTTATTTTCATATCACTTAAAACTAGATGGTTTTGGTATATCTGTTATCTAAATGGGTTACTTATTGTTCTGTTATTATGATGGGTTCATTTTTTTAACAACTATAAGACACACCTAATTATGCCCTGTTAAATCAATGTTATCTGTAAAAATTACAAAAGTATAAACCTTAGAATTTGAAAGTATCTTAAAGAGAATCTCAATTAGCTTGTACCCAACCAAGAATCTGTTTTACAGTTTTTCTAAAGGGAAGGCTAAGGTCATTCAGCCTGCATCCAACCTTCAATTGAAGATACCCAAGGTCTAGGGTATTGGTAGTGTGGATGAGGCATCTCAAAGCATCTCATTACACTTTTGGATAGTACTAATTTTAAGGAAGGTTTTCCTTCCATCGAACAAAAACTTGCCCTTCTTGAATTTCATTGCTTCCAGTTCTGTTTTTTTGGGCCAAGCAAAACAAAAAATTGTATCTGTTTTTGACATATTTAAAGATTATCATCATGGCCATGTCAAAATATTGACAACTTAATTGAGTTTCTCATTGAATTGGCTGATTCCTCTCCCCTTCCCCCAACTTAGTGAATTTATCAAATGGCTGAGTAACTTTTAGTCATAGCCTTAGATTTTGTCTACTACTTTAATTTGTCTCCTCCCTCCCATCCCAAGTCATTCAGCAAAGACCTAGAAAGCTTCAATTGTAAAACAATTAAATTCCTTTGGATACTGAAGTAGCAGAGCTTTCTGGGCCACAGGACCCCAAAGACTATAGTAAAACACTTCCTGAGAACTTACCCTGTCTAGCATTTCCTGAGTATGTGATGATGACATACAAAATCGAGCCCGAGCTTCTACTAACGGAGTGGCTGGAAAGCCCACCACTACAGTACCAATTTTTCTTTTTAGTAGTTTTCTTGAAAATGCACTGTGCAAGAAGGGGAGAAACAAAACAAAAAGAGAGAATTAGAAATAATACAACTCTATACACAAAGGAAAAGGAATTTGAGGAATTACAACTATGTGTGTCTAGTGCTTGAAAATATGGAGGAAATTTGCTTACAGTTTCTTTAAGATATTTCTTGAGACTCCAAAGATCTGATTTTTCATAAATGTGGACCTTTCTTCCACCAATATAAATTAAAACCTTCTTTAAAAGTTTGGAGTTGTTTCAGATGAAGAAATCAAAGCTATCAATAATCTTTTTGAGAAAGTGTCCTAGATCACTCTTAATTAGATAAATGCTAATTAAAACAACCATAAGGTACTACTTTACACCTATCAGACAGACTGCTATGCCAGTAAAGGAAAAGGATAAATTGGAGATGTGAGAAAATTGGGACACTTACACATTGTTTGTGGAATTGTGAATATCCAACTATTTTGAAGGGCAATTTTGATATATACCCAAAAGGCTATAAGATGTGCATACCCTTTCATCCAGTAATCCCACTATTAGTCTGTATTCCAAAGAGATTTAAAAAGGGAGGAAAAGACATGCTTGTACAAACATATTTATAACAGCTCTTTTTGTGGTGACAAAGAATTGGAAATTCAAGGAATGTCCTTCAATAGGGAAGTGGCTAAACAAATTGTGGTATATGATGGTAAAGGAATACTGTTGTATTATAAGAAATGATAAGCAGAATGCTTTCAGATAAAGCTGGAGAGACCTATATTAACTGATGCAAAGTGAAATAAGCAGAACCAGGAGAACATTGTACATGGTAAAAGCAATATTGTATGATGATCAACTATGAAAGACTCTTTCTCAGCAAAACGATGATCCAGGACAATTCTGAAGGACTCATGACAAAGAATATCTCCAGAGAAAGAGCTGTTGGAAGTTGGAATACAGATCATAGCACGCAATTTTCCACTTTAGTTTATTTGTGTTTTTATTTTGTGTTTTATGTTTTATACATAACTTTCCACAGTGACTAATAGGGAAGTATGTTTTACATGATCATACATGTATAACCCAAATCAAATTGTTCAACAACTTCAAGAGGATATAGAGGGAGGTAGACAATTTGGATCTTAACGTTTAGAAAACAAATGTTGAAAAATTTTATAACATGCAAATGGGAAAATAAAATAATTTTCGAAAAATTAATAAATGGGAGCAACTATGTAGCACAATGGGTAGAGTGTCAGGCTTGGAGTTGGGAAGTCCTTAGTTTAAATCTGATCTCGGATATTTTCTAGATGGGTGATCCTGGATAAGTCACAACCCTAATTGCCTAACCTTTATTGCTCTTCTGCCTTAGAAGTTGTATTAATTCCAAGATGGAAGGTAAGAGTTAAAAAAAATTAATAGATGGTCTTTGGGAGTTTCTTGGGAATGTTAATTGACCTTTGGTCAGCCTGGTGACTATTTATTTTCTTAAATAATTAAGGTGATACTTGGATAAAGACAAACATGGATGGAAGAAATATGTCTAATGTGGCATAATCTTTTAAAGTTTGTGCCATGTTGGAAAATAGTCTTTAACAACCCAGGGTTATATTTACATCTTGAGTGATAGGTTTACCACTTTCACAAAGAGAGATGGTAATTCTGATATAATCTTTCAAATATGAACTGAAACTGATTATTCAATTAATATTAAGATCACACTAAATACAAAGTCCTGTCATAGGTGCTATGAAAGTTGATTAGCCCTTTGTAAATGGCAATAAAATTTCCTGACCCTTAAGAGATGAATTTGATACCTTTTGAATGTGCTTTCAAAAATTAAAATTTGCCAAGCTGTTCTGATCTTGGAACATGATGATCTGTGAAAGTCAAAATTGCAGGTCCCCCAAATGGAGAGATGTGTGCTGGGCTGCAATTTATTTCCTATTATGGCATCTGCACATGAAAGTGGAGTAAGGGATATACTTTAATTCTTAAAAAGAATCATGATCTCAGACTTTGGGTACAGTATCTGACAGTGGAACTCAACCTACTCTTGCCTTCTTGCACTGTGCAACTCTTTTCCATGTCCAATAAATCTTTTACATATGGTCCAGACAAGGTGCTAGATGCCTTCCTATAGATGTTTTTTTTTTTTTTAGCATTGTTTGACTGTATGGCATTAACATGTTGTTATCTTGATTGTTACCCTGGCTTGGCTGTATTTTATGGATTGATTCATTGTTCTGTGTGAGTGATTCCTTTATTTGGTTATATCTTAAGCATTTAGAGTTCTCTCCAGGTGGAGGCATTCCTGAAGTAACAGCAACTTATAACTTTGGAAGTTTTTGAATCAAGGTTTTTCTTAGAGATTTTTTGGATTAAAGTCTTTTACTGTTGGGTTTAAGTTTGAATGTCCTAGTATGTCAATGCAAACCTTTTCATGTGCCAAGTCTCTTGGAGGTTTGCTTGTGTCATTGTTTAAGGATAATACTTTCCTTCCCAATGGTTTTTATTGTAAGTTGCTTTGCAGTTTCTTTCATATCATTGCCTGTCTGTGTGAGAAACTGCTCAGAACATCCATTTAAGCTTATCTCTTGAACTGTTGCATTTGGATTTGTCATTAGTTGATCTTTTTGTGTATGTTCTATCTTTATGCTATGATCTTGTATATCTGGAACATTCTCATCATTAAGTGTTGAGGATTTTAAATTTAAATCTGTTGTTACTGGTAGTTCGCATGTTGCAATTTCCCTATCATTTGTTAGTGCTATAGTCTTTATGTTTGGTTTAAAGTCTGGTGTAAATGCATTTGTATTTTGCTCCTTTCTCTTTGAATCATTGTCTTTTATCCCATAAATTCTGTTTTTGATTTCTATCATATCCCTGATCATTTGATTCTTTTCTTCTATCTGATCCCTATATTTAATCTTTGCTTTTCCATGTCCATAGTGTATTTCCATGCCCAAGTCTCTTATATCATGGTTTTTATGTCTTTTCCCATTGCCATACCCTTTGGGCTTTCCTTTATGTTCTCGGGCTATTTCCTGGTATCCTGTTTTCCTTCAGTACTTGGGAGTAATGCGGTTTTTCGCCCTGCACTACGTATTTTTGCATAGTTTGCAGGTCGGGAGCACGCTGACTAGATGATTCACAATTGTAATCACATTTGTTTCCTCTCTTGTGAGTGTTGTATCTAAATTTTGTGTATGTATTATTGTAATTGCTTCTTTTGTTGTTTTGCTGTTAAGTTGGGCTTTGAGGTAACAATTTTTCACTATATGCCCAGATTTCCCACAAAGAAAACATCTTATATTATAATTAAAGTTATTGCTAGTTTGTCTGGGTTGTTGGTACTGAGGTCTGGCTTTATATGTGTGTAGGGCTGCCAGGTTTTTGATTTCCTCTAATTCTTTTTGTTTGATGGTAGATTTAGCCTTTTTAAATTGCTCTTTTAAATCTTTTATGATATCATCTTTTTCTCTAATGGATTCTTTGGATTCCTTGGCTTTCTTATTTCCTGAGTGAACATATGCAGCAGTTTTACGTAGGTCTTCCAAACTTAATGATTCCCATCCTGGACAATGCATATTAAAGTATGTCCTAATTGGCAGGGAACTGCCCTTAATAAACTGTCTCCTTATGTGCTGCAAGTTGGATTCATTTAAGTCTTGGAACCCCAAAATTGTTTCCCCTAGCTTCAACAATCCTATATAAATATGTTGCAGAGTGCTCATTTATCTCCTGCCTTAACTTTTCGAATTTTACCCAGGAATCATGATGTTTAGCAAAGGATTTCATAGCTTCTACAAGATCTTCCCTAGCTCTTCCTAGGTATACTAGGTTTTGATGACTGTTGAATTCTAGATCTTCATAATACTGTGGCCAAGATGTTAAGTTTGTGCATATGGGTCTCCTCAATAAATTGTGCTTTCTCTGCTCGTGTAAATAATTCAGAAAGAAGAATTTCAATGTCTGAAAATGTGGGATTGAAAAGCCTTAATGCTCTCTTAAATTCTTTTATGGCCTTGAATGGATTTTTAAAAAAGGTAGGCATTCATTGTTTTAGGTTGTCTAGATCTGCAGCAGTGAATGGCTTATGTCTTTTTATATGGAGAAATCCAGAAACTGGGTGACCTGGATGGTTGTGCCATCTCACAGGAGTTGGGGGCAAGGATTCCCTATATAATGAGGTATGGGGGACCCCAATCTCATTCTGAATGAGGGCAGGGTTCACAAAATCCTACCCCAAGGTCAGTCAACTTCACAATGGGTGGTCTGGCTCCAAGATGGAGACAGCCAGACCAAGCTGTGGTTCCCCTCCCCCTTGTTGCCTCTCAGGCACTCTAGAATACTATCTGACTAATGAATGGCTTTTATTATTCACAGTTCAGGGATTGGGGAAAGGGGTGAAGGGCAGAAGGATTTGGGGTGCCCTCTTCTCTATTCCTATGGAGTCTCTCACTCAGGAGGGAAACTTTAGGGTTCCCACTCCCAAGCATCTCCCCCCACCTCTTCTCCTTCAGTTTCTATTTCTATTTCCTATTTCTATCCTTTTCTATAATTGAAAGTTAGACCAGAATGGGTCTCCCAGCAGCGTTGGATAATGGGAGAAGGAGCCTAAAAGATCACTCCCAAAATGGAGTACTAACACCTAACTAACTCTATGATTGACGTCTTGCTGGGTGATAAGCAATGGAATCTTTGACCAGAGAATCAGGGTTTCAATGTCCAAAGAAAGATCCTCAGGAAGCCCTCATGACTGGATTTGAGCTGAGATGTTCTCTTCCTCCCTCTCTCAGTCCTCTGCCCGAAGTCCTCCCTTCCTCCTTCCTCCTCCAGAGAATTCCCAGAATTCACTCTTGTCTTAACTGTCACCAACTGTCATCAACTGTCAGCCACTCTTTCTTTGGCTCTTCTTGTCCCATCCCCTTTGCACAAGTCCCATCCTTACACAGTGTACTACTTGAGTTGTAAATATTTTCCTATTAAAATTTTTTTTGATTGTTGTCTTTGTCTTAAAACTGGAGTCATGTTCGTTTAAATCTCCATGGCCATTGAATTCTTTATTGTGACAAACAAAAACATTTATGCAAAGCCAAATAATAGCCAAATTGCATCTGATGGTATAAACTGTACTTCACAGTATTATTCCTTATCTCTGTACTGAGAGGAAGAAAGAATGCATGCTTATCAAAAATTTCTAGGACCAAGATTGTTCATTATAAATCATTCCATTTAGCTGCTTTGGTGACATTGTCATTTACATTATTATATTCATTATATATATTGTTCTCTTGATTGGGATTTCTTTGAATTACTTCAAAGGAATTTCCTATGTTTCTTTGATTGCGTTATATTTTTAATTTATTATGATATACTAACATTCCATTTTACTTGTATACCACAGTTTGTTTAGCTATTTCCTATTCATTGAGAACCATTATTTCCTTTCCTTTTGCTATCACAAAAAAGTACCAGTATATTATTAGGATCTTTCTTTTTATCATGAATATCCTTGGAGTCTATGCAGGAATGTGCTGGTACATGGTTAACAATCAGCTCTCTGTTAGATTTACCATTGAAACCACATTTACCATACAAAATAAATGCATGTAAATCATCAGCATTTCTATATTTCCAACACATCACAGCAAGAGGTAGAAAGAGAAACACAATTTAAAATCACCCTAGACAATATAAAACACTTAGGAATCTAGCTACCAAAAAAAAAAAAAAAAACCACAGGAATTATATGGACACAACTACAAAATACTTTCCAAAAAATTAAAACTAGATCTAAACAGTTGGAAAAATATTTACTGCTCATGGGTAGGACTGCTAACATAATAAAAATGACCATTCTACCCAAATTAATTTACTTATTTAGTGTCATACTTATCAAACTACCAAAAAACTTTTTTTACTGAATTAGAAAAAACTATAACAAAGTTCATTTGGAAGAACAAAAGATCAAGAACATCAAGGGAAATAATGAAAAAAAAAAACTTGAAGGAAGGTGGCCTAGCAGTGCCAGATATTAAGCTATACTATAAAGCAGTGGTCTCAAAACAATATGGTACTGGCTAAGAGATAGAAGGGAGGATCAGTGGAATAGACTTGGGGTAAGTGACGTCAGCAAAACAGTGTATGATAAACCCAAAGAGCCCAACTTTTGGGACAAAAATCCACTATTTGACAAAAACTGCTAGGAAAATAGGAAAACAATATGGGAGAGATTAGGTTTAGATCAACATTTCACACCCTACACCAAGATAAATTCAGAATGGGTAAAAGACTTGAATATAAAGAAGGAAA
The DNA here is from genome assembly GCF_016433145.1 of Gracilinanus agilis. Classification (NCBI taxonomy): domain Eukaryota; kingdom Metazoa; phylum Chordata; class Mammalia; order Didelphimorphia; family Didelphidae; genus Gracilinanus; species Gracilinanus agilis. The sequence goes on along the minus strand of NC_058131.1, from coordinate 133,328,332 downwards.
TTGTAAGTAAATTAAGTGAACATAGAATAGTATACTTGTCAGATCTCTGGGAAAGGAAAGATTTTAAACCAAGCAAGAGTTAGAAAAAATACAAAATGTAAAATAAATAATTTTTATTATATTAAATTGAAAAGTTTTTGTACAAACAAAAACAATGCAACCAAAATCAGAAGGGAAACAACAAACTGGGAAAAAATATAACAAAAAATCCTGACAGAGGTCTAATTACTCAAACATACAAGGAACTAAATCAATTATATAAAAAATCAAGCCATTTCCCAATTGATAAATGGGCAAGGGATGAATAGGCAGTTTTCAGATAAAGAAATCAAAAGTATCAATAAGCACATGAGAAAGTGTTCTATATCTCTAATAATTAGAGAAATGCAAATCAAATAAACTCTGAGGTATTTCCTCACACCTAGCAGATTGGCTAAAATGATAGCATGGGAAAGTAATGAATGTTGGAGGGGACGTGGCAAAATTGGGACATTAATGCATTGCTGGTGGAGTTGTGAACTGATCCAACCATTCTGGATGGAAATTTGGAATTATGCCCAAAGAGCAATAAAAGAATGCCTACCCTTTGATCCAGCCATACCATTGCTGGGTTTGTACCCCAAAGAGATTATAGATAAACAGACTTGTACAACAATATTCATAGCTGCGCTTTTTGTGGTGGCAAAAAACTGGAAAAGGAGGGTATGTCCTTCAATTGGGGAATGGCTGAACAAATTGTGGTATATCTTGGTGATGGAATACTATTGTGTTCAAAGGAATAATAAACTGGAGGAATTCCTCAAAGGAGGAATAAACTGGAGGAATGTGAACTGGAAAGACCTCCAGGAATTGATGCAGAATGAAAGGAGCAGAGCCAGAAGAACATTGTACACAAGAGACTGATACACTGTGGTAAAATTGAAGGTAATGGACTTCTGTACTTGCAGCAATGCAATGACCCAGGACAATTCTGAGAGATTTATGGAAAAGAATGATACTCACATTCAGAGGAAGAACTACAGGAGAGGAAACACAGAAGAAAAGCAACTGCTTGAACACTTGGGTTGATGAGGACATGATTAGGGATGTAGACAGGAAAGGACCACACCAATACAACTATCAACAATATGTAAATTAGTCTTGATTGATGACACATGTTAAAACCAGTGGAAATGTGAGTTAGCTATGGGTGGGGAGGGAAGTTTGAGGAGGTGAAGGGGAAAGTAAAAATATAAATCATGTAACCATGGAAAATTTTTCTAAAAGAAAAATCAGCTCTCTGAAAATTCAAGATATACTTTAAAGTTTAATCTGCAGTACTCAACTTTTTTCCATCACTTTCCTTTTCCTTTTTTTTTTTTAAACCCTTACCTTCCTTCTTGGAGTCATTACTGTGTATTGGCTCCAAGGCAGAAGAGTGGTAAGGGCTAGACAATGGGGGTTAAGTGACTTGCCCAGGGCCACACAGCTAGGAAGTGTCTGAGGTCAGATTTGAACCAAGGACCTTCTGTGTCTCTAGGCCTGGTTCTCAATCCACTGAGCCATCCAGCTGCCCCCTCCATCACTTTCTTAACAAAATACTAAATCAAATCCTGATTGACAGTGTATGATGATTTTTGAGATATAAATACACTGAAAATTTAATAATTGACTCAAAGTTGTTTTGCACTGGCTTTAGCATGGCTCTGGTATGTCTGGTAGTGAGGTCACTGTGCCAAAGGATATGAATAGTTGAACTTTCTTACTCACATAATTCTAAATTGATTTCCAGAAAGGTTAAATTGACTTACAAACCCTCATCTCCAAAAGAATATTAATATTCTTGTCTTCTTACAGCTCTGACAATATTGACTTTCTATTCAGCATTGCTTGAATATATATTTCTATCATTTTTAGCAATGAATCTTTTTTTATAAGTTGTTGATAATTTACATTTCTTTGGAAAGTTATTCATATTCTATGACCACCAAACCATTCTAATGGTGAATGGCTGCTTGTCTTACAGATTTGCAACAATTCTTTATATGTTTATATTTTCAAACCTCTAGCAGAGAATTTAATACAAAGACCCCCCCCCATAGCTTCTCTTATGCTAGCTTCTTCAATTTTGTTTATGCAAATGTTTTTAAATTTTATATAATCAAACTTTTCTATTTTTATGTTTTGTGATCATTTCTATCTCTTGTTTAATTAAGAATTCTACCACCTATGATGGTTGTGAAATGTGAGAGCTGCTTCCTTCTTTTCTCCTTTATTTAATAAAAAATAATCTAAACTTTTTACCTTTAGATTACATATTTACTTGGAACTTGACTAAAATGGCTAATCTAAACCCAATTTCTGCCGAACTGTCTCCTAGTTTTCCTTGTAGTTTCTTTGGATTAGATTGTTCTTCCTTTATTAGTTTTTGTTAATTGAGTTTAATGAACATTCTACTCTTTTGTTCATTTCTTTTTGGATTATTTATTTAGGCTATTCCACTGTTCTACATTTTTAATCTATAACAATGTTAAACAGCTTAGAGGATTATTTTGAAATATGGTAATGTTAGATTTCTTTAATTCTTTTCTACCCAGCACCCCATTATTATTTTAAATAAATTTTATTTATTTATTTATCTAGTCATGTAAAGTAATCCCTTGCCCATTTGGTATAGCACTCAATCTGTAAATTAATTTTGGTAGTTATAATTTTTGCTTTTTTTTGCTACAACCTAATGATTAACAATGAATTTCTCTTCAATTATTTGCATCTTTTAACAGTGCTTTTGAGTTTTCTTTATAATAAACTCTAAGTGGTGTCTTTGTTGGTCAACTCAGATATTTTATACATTTTGTAATATTATTTCAAATGGACTTTATCTTTCTAGTATTTCCTTCAGCAAAAAATAAATCAACAAAAGTCTCTAGCATTTCTATATAGAACCATCATTTGTTTGTTTGTTTGTTTATGTATTATCTAGTTCTGTGGCCTACAGTAGTAGAAATATTTGCAGATGGATGGTGAAAGGTATCTTGAGGACAGTGGTAGCCTCAGAGATTGTGACCCTTCATGACTGAAAAATGCTAGCTATAGACCGTAGAAAGTCACAGATTTTCAGAATCTAGGGGAGGAGTTAATGAAGGAAGAAAATGACTTGACAAATATATTCTCTAAACACATATTTCACTTCTATTGTGCTTTAAGTTTTATCTCACTCTTCTCTTGGATATTGCATGTGTTTGTGGGAGAGTATATTTTAGGTGTTATGTTTAGGGGAAAATACTTTTTATCAACTATTCTTAAGTATACTTGTTTAATGAATATCTTTTGTAAAAACTAACTGAGGAGGGCAGCTAAGTGGCTCAGAGGATTAAAAACCAGGCTTAGAGACAGGAGGTCTTGGGTTCAAATTTGACCTCAGACACTTACTAGCTGTATGACCATTATCACTCTTCTGCTTTAGTATTAATTCTAAGTACCTGAAGGTAAGAATTTTAAAATACATGCAAATAGTCAAAACTAATTGAGGCCACTAGCTCAGACTTTTCAATAAGTGCATTTTGATGGGAATATCTGAGCAATAGTCCTAAAACCCTTAGAATCCTATGGGGAAAAGTAGTTAGCATCTCTTTGAGGACTCTAGGAGTACACAGTTAGTGGAATGTCCCCCAGAGTAGTTACTATACTTAGAAGAGTAAATCTATACAGATACTTCAGGGACAAATCAACTAAAGAGATGAAAGAAGGTAGAATTATCCACATGGATACAAGACACCAAAAAAAAGGAGGGGAGTTATATCTGCAGAAATTACTTAAGAGTCTAGACAAGTCCTTTTTAAAGCAGTCCACACATAGTACTTTTAAGGTTTAGAAAATGAATATAAAGCACAAATATTATTATTTCCATGTTATAGATGAGGAAACTGAAGTTAGGTAAAAGTACTTGTTTATAAATAACACAAAACCAAAATTCCAAACTATTTCCTGTTTCTAAGATATTTCTAATATAATTTGTGATGATTTTTTTGATATATCTATATATGTCAAATTATTAGGCTTTCTCTCTCTCTCTTTTTTTTTTTTTAGTAGCAGCAGAGATTCTGGAATGAAAAGCCTAAAGTTTGTTAAACTCCTGCATATCTATGTACAAATGACAGACATTAGACAACAGGGCATAATCTTGAAAAGTTAATCTTTTTTTTTTTTTGTTAGGCAGGATAAATCCCATTTGGCAAACTTAATGCCTGAATGAATCCTCTTAGAGGAGAGAAAAATGCTTCAGACTTGATGTTATCATTAAAAAGTTGCTAAGTCTATTTTTTTAGGCTTGAAGTTTAACCAGTCTACAGAAACTTTCAAGTCATAATTCAGAAAGAAGATTTGAATCAGATAGGAGAGGAAAGCCATGAATTCGTTCCTTTAGAGTTTTGTACTGCAAATTTTAAATGAGATTTATCAAGCAAAGCCTTCGAAACATTTTTTAGGGACCAATAACAATTATACATATATGCTGAAATAAGAACAAGAAATTAATCTTTATATTTGAGGTGAGAAAATTAGATAAGCTAAGAAAATTAGCTGAGAAAGCTATAAAAAAGATTATCATTTTTCTGCATTACATAGTAGAAAGTTACTCATAAAATTATACAGGATGAGAACTCAAAATTACACATGAAATAATGTGCTTTTAATTCTATATTATAAACTACTTCACCACTTATCTTAGTCAGCTATCTTTGATCCCAAAACACCAGTTATATAGTCTTCATATCATGTTCTCACCAAAGAAATTAAGCTATTTTTGAAAACAGCAAACATATTAATGTATTGACCCATTATGTAAAAATCCTTTCATGGTTTTCTCAAGAAATTTATTTGTGAAAGTAAGGTGAAATAAAGAACAATGGCTAACGGGGCTGTTTGGATCAATTGTGGTTTTATTAGTAAGGACAGGGTAGCCATTGGGATATTATAGGTAGCAGGTAGACAAACTGCCATTAGTTAGAGAGAGATTAAAGGTTAATGAGAGAATAGGAAAGATAGAAGGTACCCTTTTCTGGAGATGATGCGATGAATGGAATTGTTGAGTTTTATATGTTAAAGAGAGTTTTATATGTTAAAAGAGAGTTTTCTTAATCTCTCCCTCTGTCTCTTTAAGAGGCAATGAAACAGGTAACATTTCCCAGTAAGAGTCAGTTAACTGACAGTTAAAACTGACAGAAGCTGCCCTCGAAGTTAGATAGATTTAGAGTTTTTAAGAAAATTTTAGTAAGGATTGGGGTCTTTGGAATAGTTATAAGATATTAGGAGATTACTCTCACTTTCCTCCTTTCTATTTCCTATCTGTACTTTCCTAAAAATAAACTGTTTTGTGTTTTACCAAATGGCTCTCCTGACTTTTGTTCAAACTCCTACCCCAAAATTTAACCCTTCACAGAATCAAAGGTGCACAGAGAGGTGTTCTTGTTAGCAAGGAGAAGGGCTACCTCTTCATGTGAGACACTTGAAGGAGATTGTAGGGGAAGATACCTGAATATTGCTAGATGGGGGAAAGAGAAGAGGGATTTCTTGGAGAATGGTCTCATTTTTTATGAAATATGGGGTCTTCTGGGATCTGGAAGGGGCTGCCATGGGAATCTTGAAGGATAAAAAGGTTTGACATAGCTGCTCTGGTGAATGGACTAGTGAATTGATTAAGGAGTTATAAAACATTGCCTTCCAATGAGAGCCTACTCAATATTATATAAAATAAAAAAAATGTTTTTGTGATTTCTCTTTCTCCATTCAGCAGTTTATGAATGGGAGCAAAGGTGGTGGATAGTGGGAGTGACACTTCTACAAGAAGTAAAGGGGATAAGTGATCCAAATAGAGTAGATAGTATAGAGCAGTGATGGTGAACCTATGGCATGGGTGCCAAAGGTGGCATGCAGAGCACTCTCTGTGGGCGTGTGGCTGCTCACTCCCCCATCCACCCCACAAGTTTGTTACTAGAAAGACAGAAGGCAACCTCCCTCTCCACTGTGCCTGATGACTTTTTTTCACATCAATTCTTTGCCCAGCAGCCCAGTAGAATGCTTCCTCCATTCCTTGTGTGGGGTGGGGCGGGCAGGGCACACCTGGCATTTGGTGGGGGGGAAGGGTATGGTACAGGGTCTCTGGAGGGCAAGCATGGCAGTTGTTCTGGGGGGTGGGGATGGGGCCTGGCACTCCATCTCTAAAAGGTTTGTCATCACTGGTATAGAGTAAAAGTGTCAAACTCACGGCCTCAAAACCTGTAGTATTCCTAAGTGTGGCCTCAATTAGATAAAAATGTAACTAACACAAAAAATATTCAGTAGAAGATAAATAATATTAACATGAGGCTTTCTAAGTCATCATATGGCTCCCTGTAAAGTTTACTGGCTCCCATTTGAATTTTTTTCTTAAACCCTTACCTTCCGTCTTAGAGTCAATGCTGTGTAATGGTTCCCAGGCAGAAGAGTGGTAAGAGTAGGCAATGGGGGTCAAGTGACTTGCCCAGGGTTACACAGCTGGGAAGTGTCTGAGGTCAGATTTGAACCTAGGACCTCCCATCTCTAGGCCTGGTTCTCAATCCACTGAGCTACCCAGCTGCCCCCTCCTATTTCAATTTGAGTTTGACACCAGTAGTGTAGACTGTGACCAGTTTACCAAAGAGTTGAGATAAAGAATGGAGAAGAATATAGTTCATGTATCAGTGATATCCTGGGAAGAAATGAGGATAGACGTTTAGATTAGATTAGAGGATTAGAGTGAAGTCAAATTTAGGTTAGGAATTGTCAAGCATAGGGAAAGGTTGAATGACATTTGATTATGATCATTATAACAATAAGCCTGTAAATTAATTTTATTAGCTATCATTTTTGTAGGGGCAGTTATATAGTACAGTAGATAAAGCATCAGGATTGGAGTCAAGAAGACCTGAGTTCAAATCCAGCCTTGGACACATACTAGCTGTGTGACCCTGGGCAAGTTAATTAACCCTGCTTGTTTCAGTTTCCTCATCTGGAAAATTTGTTGGAGAAGGAAATGGCATGCCATTCCAGTATCCTTGCCAAGAAAACCCCAAATGAGGTAAGGAAGAATTGGTCACAACAGAAATGACTGATCAACAACCACAAAAACTCATTTTTTTGTTGTTTGCCTTCACTATGTTGTTGTCATTACATAAATTGTTCTGGCTCCATTAACTCTGCATCAGTTCATATAAGTTTTTCCAGGTTTCTTCGAGACCATTCTCCTGTAATCATTTCTTACACCACAACAGTATTCCATCACACTCATGTATTGTAATTTGCCATTTCCCAGTTTATGGGCAACCCTCAGAATCCTATTATTTTCCACTTCAAAAAGAGCTATAAATATTTTATAATCCTTTGTTTTTCTGAGGACTAATTACTCCTGTAATCTGACATACCTGATTCTCTCCTCTTCTCCCCTTTCTTTCTTATTTCCTTGTTGAATGAAATGTTTCTATACTCAACTTTCTCCCTCCTCCTCCTCCTCCCCCTCTTCCTCCTCCTCTTCTTCCTCCCCCTCTTCCTTCTACTCCTCCTTCTTCTTTTCCTTTAACACAGTGATGGGCAAACTACAGCCCACAGGCCCGATGCGGCCCCCTGAAATGTTCTATCTGGATGCTTGACATTATCCCTAATCTGACGAATACAGTGAGTAGGATACAATACAATTAAACTTCACAGGAGTTGCCTCAGAAACAGACTGACAGATGAGAATTTCCTTTCCTTTGGCCCCCTCTTTTAAAAAGTTTGCCAATCACTACTTTAAACAGTTCAGATGACAGTAAGGATGAAGAGTTAGCCGGTCCTACCATCTTTCATCTTTTCCTTGTTTGTATAGATTTCTACTTGTACACCCTGATTATGTGCGATGATTTTCCCTGAAATGATGACACTAAGTTTTGGTTGTAAGGCAGAAGAACAGAAAGGGCTAGGCAATTGGAATCAAATGATTTGCTTAGGGTCTGTCAAAATTAGTCTTAGACCAGCATCTCAAATCACATACCATTTAGAAAACAATATCTCAAAACTTAAGATAAGCTTCAATTTGATACATGTTATAAATATAAGAAGTGGCATCTTAAAACAAATTGGAGGACCAAGGAAGATGTTGTCTTTCTATCTTGGCCCATAGGAAGAGTTCATGATGAATTAAAGAGATAAATTAGACAATTTTGATTATACAAAATTTTAAAAAACCCTTTTATATAACTTCAACTATTGCAGTTAAAACTAGAAGGGCAATAGGAAAGTGAGAAAAATTTTTGCATAAAAAGATTTTATATTCAAAATATACAAAAACGGTTGCAAATTTATGCAAATTAAATGATAGAATAGGCATTTTCAAAGAATGAAATTCAAGCTATCAACAAAGTGATTCAAATCACTAGTAATTAGAGAAATTAAAATTAAAGCAGCTCTGAAGTTCTACCTCTCATCAGATTGGCAAAGATGACAAGAGGAAATTGATTAATTTTGTTGGGACAATTGGAAAATAAATGTTCTATTATGCTATTAGTAGAACTATGAATTGGTATAGTCATTTTGGAAAGCATTTTGAAACTATATGAAAATCACAAGAGAATCACAAGATCACAAGAGAAAAGGAAGAGGACCATATCTATAAAAACATAGTAACTCATTTTGTAGTAGTCAAAAACCAAACACTAAGGGAGTACTCACTGATATAATAATGGCCAAACAAATTATGATACCTTAATGTAATGGAATATTATTGAACCATAATAAATGATAATATAGATAGTTTCAGAGGAAACTGGGAAGACCTATATGAACTGATACATGGTGAAGTAAATAGTGTAAGGAGGATAATTTATAGAAAGACAAAAATATTATAAAGACAACTTTGAAGGGCCATAGAACTCTAAAAACATTTTAGAACAAGCAACTATGCCAGGTTCATGATTGATTTCCTAAACTTCTTTTTGTCCAAGTGGTCTATAGACTACTCCCATATAATATTGCTTCAGTTTCTGTCTGTAGATGTTTGCTTTAGTATTTTTAATCATGCTCAGCTACTTCACTTAAAGATTAACTCATGAGAGCTCCTTCTTAATATTTGTAAGTATCAAAATGAATTGCTCAAGGTTATGCAGCTTATAAATTTTGGACAAATGGATATAGAGTTTGAGGCTTCCTCTTCCTAGTGTATTACTAGTTTTGCTTTTGATATAACTATTAGTGGATAATCAGGAAATACTCATTTGACTCTTGGTAGTTTGTACATAAAGTAACTTATAAATTTATGTTATTTCACTTGAAGCATACAGTCCCGTACTGAGATAATGTGATTCAAAGACAGCATTATTTTACTATATCTCAGCATTTATATGTTACTTTGAAAGGTACTTTAATACTTACGCTACTTTACTTGGCATATAAAGGAGCAGGGGAATAACAGGTGACTCTTCATTGCCATAAATAATGAAACCCATTTCATTCAATCTTTTCCTGAAGTATTTTGTATTTTGTGCAAGTTGCCGGATTCTCTGTATTCCTGTAAGAAAGATAAACATGAAATCAATTCATTCAATTAACATGATGATGGTTAATTGTCAAGAAAAGTAAGGAAAAGTCATAGCAGTTTGGAACCATATCAGTGTTTATGGGAGCTTTACCTATTGTTTAGGGGCTAGGCAAAATTCAGGACAGTAAAACCTCAGGGTTAGAGCAAGCTTCTGACTTCTCTGGCTCTCACCTTATTTTATGGTGGTATTTTTAGAAGGGGAGTATTCTTGTTACTACAGGTGCTGCTTCTGTTTTAGGAGAAAGAAGATGCAGTAGAAAACAGGTGCCTGCTCCTCTTAGCAGGTGTTGAAGCTGCTGAAGCAGAAGAGGGGAATATAATGCTATGGGTATGTACATAGCTCATTTGCCTGTGAGATAATAGCAAGATAATGACTTTTCAATGGGACTTGGCTAATGTGCCAAACATTTCTAGATTAATTCTCCTTCACCTCCATCTCTGATTCTAGTCAGGACCCAAGAGAAGTTCCTTATGCATTAATACTCAAAATGATAGCATATGTGTGTGAGAGAGGTAAAGGTAAAACTACAGCTGGGTCCTCCATTTTTATCGTAACATCCAGGAGCATCAACCAAAAATGCTTAACAACTTTAGCAAAGTTATAGAATAAAAATAAACCCACACAAATCATCAGCATTTCTATTTGCCAAAAACAAATTTAATAACAAGAGGTAGAAAAGGAAATTCCTTTTGAAATAACTCTAGATAATATAAAATACCAGGGTGTATAACTAACAAACTGAGCTACTATATAAACATAATTACAAAACATTTTTCATACAAATAAAGTCAGACCTACACAATTGGAGAAACATTAATTGGTCATGGAGAGCCTGAGCTAATATAATAATAATGACAATCCTACCTAAATTAATTTATCTCTTCATTACCATACTAATCAAACTACTCAAAAATATTTCATAGAGCTAGAAAAAAATAACAGAATTCATCTGGAAGAATAAAAGGTCAAGAATATCAAAGGAATCAAGAAACAAAATATGAAGGAAGGCAGCCTAACTATACCATATTTCAAACTATATTATAAAACGGTAGTCATCAAAACAATCTTGTACTAGCTAAGAAATAGAATAGTGGATCAGTGGAATAGGTTAGGTAATAAACACATGGTAGTTAATGGCTCTGGTAACTTATTGTTTGATAAACCCAAAGATATAAGATTTTGGGGAAATAACTCACTATTTGACAAAAACTGCTGAAGAACTGGAAAATAGTATGGCAGAAACTAAGCTTAAACCAACATCTCACACAATAAACTAAGATAAGGCCAAAATGGATACTTGATATAGAAATAAAGGGTGACACCCTAAACAAATTAAGGAAAAATGGAAAAGTTTACTTGTAAGACTTATGACCTTACAAGACATAGAGAAAATTATGAAAAATGAAATGGATGATTTTTATTACATTAAATTAAAAAAAGGTTTTATACAAACAAAACCAAGGCAACCAAGATTAGTAGGGGAAAAAACAAATTTGGAAAAAAATTATATCAAGTATTTTTGACAAAGACTTCATTTCTCATATACATATACATATATATATACATATACATATACATACATACATATATATGCACATATATATATATATATACACACAAAAACGGAGTCAAATTTATAAGAATACAAAGCCTTCCCTAATAGAAAAATGGTCAAATGATATGAATAGGCAGTTCTCAAATCACTATTGATTAGAGAAATGTAAATTAAAATAACTCTGAGATACCATCTCACACCTATTAGATTGGCTAACATGACCAAAAAAAGAAAATGACAAATCTTGGAAGGGATATAGGAGGATTGGGACATGAATACACTCTTGTTTGAACCATGAACTGACACAAACAATATGGAATTGAACCCATATACCCTTTGACTTAGCAATACCACTGCTAAGTCTATATCCCAAAGAGATCAGAATTAAGAGAATAGGACCTTGTCGTACAAAAACATTTTTAGCAGCTCTTTTTGTGGTGGCAAAGAATTGGAACCTGAGGAGGTACCCATCACTTGGGGAATGGTTGAACAAGTTGTGGTATATGGTTGTAATGGAAAACTATTATACCATGAGAAATGATGAACAGAATGAGTTCAAAAAAACCTGGAAATACTTATTTGAAGGGATGCAAAGTGAAATGAGAAGAACCAGGAGAATAATGGGATACAAATAACAGAAATATTATAGGATGATCAACTGTGAAGTACTAACCTATATCAGCCAAGCAAGTTCCCATGATATCCGCAAAGGATTCATTAGTAAAAATACTGTTCACAGCTTAAGAAAGAACTGTTGGAGTCTGGTTGAAGATCAGAGCATACCATCTTCCACTTTATTTCCTTTGTGAGATTTTTTTTTAATTGAATGTGTGATGTGTCTTCTGTCATAGTATAAATAGTATGGAAATATATATTGCATGAAAGCACTGGTATAACCTATATCAGATTATTTGACACCTCAGGGAGGGGAGAAAGAAAGGGAGGAAGAAAATCTGAATCCTAAAATGTTAGAAAATAATTTTCAGAAATTGTTTCTACATATAACTGAAAACATTTTTAAAAATTAAAATTTTAAAGGATATTGTATCAACATAAAATCTGCAAATAAAAGGAAGTTATAAGAAAAAGATGGGCTTGAAATAAAAAAAATTCTTTTCCATTGAAGAAAGAGTTCTTCAATGAAAGACTTCAAATAAAAGACTGTTTGCTGGGTATTTGCATGATATCCTTATATGAGTTCACTTTGGCCTCTGATGTCTTTTCCAATTCTGAAACTTAAGTGCATAAAAGATAAGACTGCTAGACTTAAGAGTCAGGAAGACCTAAATTTAAATCCTACCTGCTATACATCACTTACCCTCTATAAAAGGTATTTACTATTAGTAAAATGAGCACAGTGAGTACCGTAGGACCTTCAAAATTAGAATTATTATGAGACTCAAGTGAGAAAAATACACAAAGTTCTGCAAATTTTAAAGTGTTAAATAAATGCTACTTATTGCTCTCTAAAATTATACAAAGTAAGCTTAATATTTTTTCCATTTGGGGACCATTTAAGTATTTGAAGAAAGTTGTTATGGTCCTGGTAAGTCTCCTTTTCTCTATGTTAAAAATCCCAGTTTCCTTCATCTACTTCTTATGTTGCATGGTTTAAAAATTCCCTTACCAAGAACTTTGCCAAATTTATAAGAATGAGGGCCATCCACAGTTGATAAATGGGCAAAAGACAGAAACAGACAGTTTTTGGATGAAGAAATCAAAGCCATATTTAGGTATATGAAAAAATGTTCTAAATTACTACCAAATAGAGAAATGCAAATCAAAACAACTCTGAGATATCATCTCACACCAAAATGACAAATGTAAGAGGGGATGTGGAAAAAATGGGGACACTAATACTCTGTTCATGGAACTTTAGACTGATATAATCATTTTGGAGAGTAATTTGGTATTATGCCCAGAGAGTTATAAAACTGTGTAAACCCTTAGACTCAGCAATACTGTGGCTGTGTCTATTTCCCAAGGAGATCAGGGAAAAAGGAAAGAACCTATATATTCCAAGAGATTTATAAGCTCTCTTTGTATTGGCAAAGAACTGGAAATTGAAGGGATAGTCATCAGTTGAGAAATGGCTGGACAAATTGTGGCATATGATATGATGGAATATTATTGTACTGTAAGAAATGATGAGCAGATTAATTTTTAAAAAATGTGGAAAGATCTACATCAGTGGTTCCCAAACTTTTTTGGCCTACTGCTCCCTTTACAGAAAAAATATTACTTAGCCTCCTGGAAATTAATTTTTTAAAAATTTTAATAGAAATTAATAAGAAAGATAAATGCACCTGTGGCCATCACCGCTTTCCTGGATTGCTGCAGCACCCACCAGGGGGTGGTAGCACCCACTTTGGGAATCATTGATCTACATGAAGTAATGGAGTGAAATGAGTAGAACCTAGGGAACATTACATACAGCTATGGAATTATTTTAGGAATAACTTGTGAATGTACACCTCCAGAGAATGAACTGAAAAATAAAAACAGAAAAGACACAATTTATATATCTGTACCTATATCTTTTTTTTCAGGTGATAGATCATTTGATACAGGGAAGGGAAGGAGGGGCTGATATGCTTGGGAAGAAATTTTATTAAATAAATAAAAATGAAGTAAAAAAAATCCCTTCACCACATCTGTCATGCTTAACTGGGTGTACTCCAGTTGAGCTCTCTTGTAGAATGAATGAGATCCTGAAAGTTTAGGATAATGTTACTTATGGATTATAAACCATGCACAATAGAATAAGATTATTGGTTTCTTGCTATGAATATGCTATACATTATTTAGATTCCACTGGATGGTCCTCTGATTCACTCAGTATCATGATTTGAAAATAGTAAATAATTGCTATCTTGTTATTTTTGAAGGAATGAAAAATTTGTTGTCGAGAGTTTGAACTACCAGCATTATACTATCTAGGGTAGCTGGGAGTGATTTACACATATATAGAGGATTAGTTAAAGAGTGAGATGGCTATATTATTCCAAGACAAAGTAAAGGAAGCTGGCATTGGCTATGGAAATAGGGAAAAATTACATTTTTCCTGGTGTGCCCATTCTGCTAATCAATACACTTGGTTCTTCAGTATATTTCATCTATTTAGGTGAACATTGGTTTCTGAAGTGCAATATATGGAATTTTTCTACTTCAACCAGCTTAGCTGCATTATTCTACATTAGCAGCATTTCATTGGATTTGCATTTAGACAAGAAAATAATAAAGTTTATGTCATTGGAGAAATCAATTTGTATTTGTCATTGGACTTACTTTTGGCCCACAAGGCAAAAATTCCTTTTTAAGAAAAGAGATTGATTCAGATGTGTAGATCTTCTTAAAGTATACATTTCCTTTTCTACTCCTTCCCTATGGAAGGAAAGATTCAAGCAAATGAAAAACAATCCGGATGTGAAGGATGGACACGAGTAAAGAATCTGGAGAGCTTCAGAAACATCTGGATAAATTTTGTTGCATAGATGCAGCCACAGTGGTTCTTGAAAAAGAATACGTTTGCAACATGTTGTGACCCTAGAAACTTGCATAAATATGAAGAATAACACATCTGCCAAGGAGAAAGACCAAAAAGTAGCAATACTTCTTTCTGCTTTTTAGTAAAATATTCTATGATTAATGTTCTACATATGTATAAGATAATGAGGGACTAAGGAGATAAGGAGAAAGTAGTTCATAAAAAAAAGTATAGTGATTGAATGAGGAGCTATGAGGAGAAAACTGAATATGATAATCAAAACTAATGCACTGAGATATTTACAGTATCGACATTGGAATGTTTGCCATATGGTGAGTTGCCTTCACAATTTGTGCTTTTTGTTGATTACCCCTGCACAATGAGCAGATGACTCCATCAGGCTCTTCTTATGATGCCTCAATGTTTCCCCTAAAAGACTACAGTGAATTCATAACTTGAAAGTTTTATGAATGATCTAAATTGCTTCTCAGTGGTATCATTTTTGCACTTGTCCATAAGGTCCAATCTTTCATCATATTGCCCTACTACTTAAATAGCTCCTTCTGTCTTTTTATTCTTAATTAAACTAAATATATCTGTGTCAGCAGCTAATTTCACCTTTTTACTCATATCATTCAGTGACTTGACCAAACAGATCCAAATACCAATTTCCAACATATTTTTCTTTTAAGAACTTTGTGTTTTATTTCTGTCTTTTGTTTCCTATCCTTGAACCAGTCAGATTAGTACAGCAGACAGGGTTTTATAACACTTTGTGGTTATGATGTTTTCTCATGTAGGTTACTATGAATGACTCCTATGAAAGATTTTTCAGGAAGTTGGATAAGTTACAGTTCTTTTCAGTCACTATATTGCTCACTCTTTAAAATTTAAAACATATTTCCAGACTTGGAGAGCTGGGGGAATCATCTATTCCTATTAAAATTTCCTCATCTAGAATGAATGAGAATAGCCATATTTAGATAGTACTTTGAGGTCCATTATTAAATGGTGCTTAGTATCATTAGCACCCATCATTCTTTATGCATTGGTAAGCAAACCATAGCATTTAGGTCAAAGAAGGCATGCAAATAAATCCCTGTTTAGTGGCATGAGGGCCATTTGATGTTGCCATGTCCCACACTTTATCACTTCTGAGAACTTTGACTTCAATAGTTTATGTTTCCTTTTTTTCATGGTATCACCGGTAAGATCACTTTAATTAGGAGATGTGGTTCTATGACCAGTTAAACCATAGGCAAAGAAAGGCAACTATACATTTGACCAAAGGGTAGGTTCTTAGGGGAGGGCTAAGTATTTCTGGCTTAAGTGAGATTTAGTTAGTAGTTTATTTCAGGGTGAATTTGGAGATGAAAGGGCATATATAGAGTACATTTATGCCATAGGCTTTCAGAAATTTATTATCATCACTATACTCATGGCTATCACCATCACTACCATCACCACTAAGTATATAATTAGCAATGGAAACAGAACTCAATTTCGTGTAAGAGGATGTGGGTTCTGATCCCAACTGAGAACATAAACATAAAGAGCAACTGGGAGGAGCCTTAGTTTCTTTATCTATAAAAATAAAGGTTTTGGATTAAAGTCCCTAAGGTTATTTTTAGCTCTAAATCCTATAATCTTAAGGGCTTAATTATCCTGAGATGAAATATCTTATGATCTGCTTGTTCAGTTATTTAGTTTTTAATTTTTAAAACCCTTACCTTTTGTCTTAGAATCAATGCAAAGTATTGGTTCCAAAGCAGAAGAGCAGTAAGGGCTAAGGTTAAGTGACTTGTCCAAGGTCACACTGCCAAGAAATGTCTGAGACCAGATTTGAACCTAAGACTTCCCATCTCTAGGGCTAACTTTCTATCCAGTGAACCACCTCTCTGCCCCAAGGGATCAGTTATTTGAATAAACCTCACCTCTTACTTCTGACTTTACAGAAAGCAGAAAACATTTTTTTGCTAACCAGTTTGTGAAGAGAGCCTGTATGCTGCTGTTACATCAATTCAGTTTCCAAACTTTTCCTTCTTAAGAAATCTACTGGATTAGAAAAAGGCCACAAACACTTTAACCATCTCTCCAGTGCTATTAAAACAAAACCAGCTGGGCTGGGAGAAGGAAAACAAAACACAAAGCGTCCTACTACAAAGCTTTTTGGTTGCTAATAAAAACAACGGTTTGTGGTATTTCCAAAAATGTTTGGTACAAGTCAATCTCTGAAGGTCTAAGGGGAAATATGAACAGTGGAAGGTCCCAGATCTGTCAAAAGTTAAAGAAAATTTCCTCTCATTTCAGTATGCAATGAGAATGAAAGGCATTTTAGTAAAAGATTAAATGAAAAGGAAAGCTTTGGTGATCATGTAGGCCAATTCTGGTGCCACATTCATTTTTCTGTAGTTTTCAAAAAACGGATTGTCTATTAGATGAAATATGGATATGCCAAGATTTCTTGAGTTGATTTATTTTATTATTTGTTTCCTTAAAATATAAATAGAATTGTACCATATTGCCTACTCTCTCTTTAAATTCTTAAGTATAGCAATGGAGTCAGACTTGGCTATTTAAAACACATGGTGAGATAGTATTGCTTGGGAAATAAGAATTCTTTCACTGATGCCAGAAGGATATTTCCACAAATTATTTCTTACAATTAAAGAAGTCCATATTCTAAAAAAGTAAACATTCAGAATAAGAATTAAATAGGTGACCAAAATGTCTGGCTGTGTAATACTATATAATTTTCTTTCCGTCCTTTTTTTGCCTATCCCCTATCTCCATGGGGATTCCTTAGAAAAAAAAATTCTTCTCTAGATCATCACCAACCTCTAAGGCAGGAGAAGAAAAGAGAATTGTGGAGAAAAGTTTGAACATGTAGATAGAAGTTTGATGTGTGTTATTTTAAAAATCAGACACCATACAAAACACTTTGTTTTCTAATACTTTCAAGGGCAGAAGAACCTTCCAAAACATAGAGTCTGGTGATATGCCAGAAAAATAGGATTACTTAAGAGGTGAAGGAAGTAGAGGGAAGAGTAAGTAGAGGGAAGAGAAATGGAAGGGCAACATCCAGATTATATCTCTTCTCAGTCCTGTCAAGTCAGGGAATTAGTATTTCTGATAGGGTTGTTTATTAAAGAAATAGGTAGAGTTAGAGTTCTGTGGATAGAGACAGACCTCATTAAAACTTCGAAGCAGGAAAATACTTTAACTTGATTAAATTAAACCCAGGGTCTAGAAATCTTTCAGTATCACAAAACTTTCTACTTTGCAAATGATCTAGAATTTCATAAAGTTAGCCAGTACCCTTAACTATACATTTTCCTATTCCTGAGATTTTGGGGAATTGGTTTTTTAAGTTTAAATTTTTTTTTTCAATTACATGTAGAAAAAATGTTCGGCAATTGTTATCTGATATTTTTCAATTCAGATTCTCTCCCTCCCTCCATACCTCCTACACCACACCCCTGGGTGGTAAATAGTGTGCTATCGAGTATAGCAGTGCTATCATGCAATACATATTTCCAAATTCCTCTTGCTGTGAAAGATGACAAATATCACACATATAATAAAAAACTCATAAAGGAAATAAAATGAAAAATGGCATGCTTTGATCCACAATTGGACTCTAAGAGTTCCTTCTTTGGCTATGGATAGTATTTTTCCTCATTAGTTCCTTGGGGTTATCTTGGAACCTTGCTTTGCTGATAACTCACAGTTGATCATTATATAATATTTCTGTTACCATAAACAGGATTGCCCTCTTCTGCTTACTTTACTTTGTATCAGTTCATAGAAATCTTTCCAGGTTTTTCTGAATGTATATTGTTTGTCATTTCTTATGGTGGAATAATCTTTCATTACAGCCTTATACCCCAACTTATTCAGCCATTTCCCAGTTGATGAACTTTCTTTCAATTTTCAGTTCTTTACCACTATAAAAAGATCCACTATTTTTTTATAAGTAGGCCTTTTCCTCCTATTTCTAATCTCTTTAGGACATAGACCTAGTAGTGATATTGCTGGGTCAAAGGTATGCATAGATTTATGGCCCTTTGAGTGTGGTTACATATTTGTTGCTCTCTAGAATGTATTAGTTTACAGCTCCACTAACAGTGTATTAGTGTCTCAGTTTTTCCACATCCTTCCAATATTCATCATTTATTTTTCATTTTAGCTAATTTAATAGGTTTTAGGTGGTACCTCAGAGTTGTTTTAATTTTCATTTTTCTAATCAAGAGTGATTTTATCAATTGATGACTATAGTCATGAGACTATAGTCAGTTTTAATTTATTCATTTGAAAACATATCTTTTGACCATGCATCAATTGGAAAATGCTTTGTATTCTTATAAATTTGGCTTAGTTCATCTATATTTTTGAGAAATAGGACCTTCATCAGAGACATGAGCTATACATTTTTTTTTCCATTTTGTTACTTTCTTTATAATCTTGGTTATAATCTGGTTTGTACAAAAATCTAGGAAATTGTTGATAATACTTTGCATTTTTCCTAGCACTATCCAGAAAGCTGAAACCAGGGGACCAGTGGTATATTAGCCTTTGATGGGTACACCACTCAGAGTATTTACACACTAGAGCTAGGCTCTATTGAATTCAGAGCACATGTTGGATTCTTTAATACACAAATCCACCTGCCTTAATATTCACCAGCTGTGTCTTCTAAGGGCCTGCTGAGATAGCAAGTTAACCAACCAGACTTCTCCAAACCAGGGCCAGACTGTTTTTTTTTTTTTTTTGCTCTATAGTGCCAGGATGTGGAGCACCACTGCACTTTTGCCCTTTCCTTCTTAGCTGAAAATGAGCTAATGATGGGGAAAATGTTCTTATTCTTTACAAAGACCACTATATAATAGTAACTACCCTTTCAACCTCTAGGAAGTTATAGAGAGAACAATTTTCATCCATTCTGATGTATAATTGCACATGTGTTATATCTGAACTCACAATATGGAAGAAAGAATGCTTTATTTGAAAAGCTGGATTTGTAGGTATAGGGCTCTAAAGTTCCATGCCATTTACCGTGATTCTGGCCAAAATCATTTATCCTTTCTGGGCCTCAGTTCCCTCATGTATTCAGTGAGGAGACTAGATTAGATGGTCCTTTCTAGTTCTAGACATGATTCTATGAATAATTTCACTGTGTAACTTAAAGAAAAAAATTCTGCATCACCGATGCTGTGAAATGGCTTAATTATCTTTAGGAGGAGTGAAAGGAGGCAGCAAAGGCTTTCTTTTTACTCCATAAAACCATCTATAAATCCAGTGGCATGCGAATACTCCAGGTCTGTAAGTTCTTCGAGGCAAAATCAAATGCAATTTTTACGGAACTTCTGTAAAACTATATCCCGAGTTGATATGAAGTGAGTGATTTTGAGTAGAAGGGCAGAAGAGGGAGGGTAGAACTGGTTCCCATCATTTTCTGAATGTTATACAAAGCCAAGTATCTATGTCCTTATCACTATGTTTCAGCTCGTTGGTTAACTTTGTGTTTGCCAAATATCCTCAATCTGTGCTCTTTGGAAGTGGGCATAAGGTAGTGAGGTTATGCCTTCGCTGCTGCCCCCACCCCACATCAAAACACAGTATTGTGGAGAACATATTTACTACATACAACAGGTTATAAATCACAGGACATGTCAGCCCCTCAGCTGAAAGCCAGCAGTGCATATCTCACTCCATCTGTTACATATTAGGTATTGCTGAAATGCCAATGATCTGAAACCATTTAGGAAAGGGCAGTGTATGCCCTCCCTTCCTATCTTTCCCTCCTCCTGTTCCCTCCCCTCCTTTTTCCTTTGCTTAGTTGTCTGTCTCTGTCTGTAGTTGGCAACTGATTGCCAGCCGGATTTATGAACCATCAGGCAGGTTCTTCCCTATTTTGCCAGAGGGTTTGAAGGCATGTTGAGTTATGCAGACAGCGCATGAAGAATATGATATATACTTAATGGGATAATAGACTCATTCACTAAAGGGTTTCAAAAGGAATGAACCTAAAAACTAAAACTCATGTTTGTAGCACTTTATAATTACAGAACACTTCTATAGGTAAAAAAAAAAAATTGTTGCTGACCTGTGATTTCATTGAGAAAGGAATTCTGGAGTGGAAATTCCCTCTACCAATGCAGATCATGCCAGAATTTATATAGTCTTAGAACAAGGCGGGGGAGGGTTCATGGACTCCTTTTGAAGTCTATTAGAGCTTATGGATTCCTCCTTGGAATATGTTTTTTAAATGCATAAAGTAAAAATACACAAATTTACAAAGGAAACCAGTCCTATTAAAATAGAGTTATCTACATATATTTTAAAAATATACTCTAGGTCTTACAGACCTTTAGTGAAAAAGGTTAAATGCCTTGACCAGGAAAATGCAGCCAGTGTGTATCACCCAGCACATTTCTTTTTAAAGCTGCTAAATGAGATTTCTGGTTCTTTCAAACCTACTTCTTAGACAATGTCTCATTTGATCCTCATCCTGGCAAGGCAGATACTTTTTACAGATGAAGAAACTGAAGGTCAGAGAAGTGAAGGGTTAAATATGGTATCCTGGAATGAAGGGGAAGAGGCAGGTGGGAGCCTGCTATTCTGGGCCAGTGCCTCTGCATAGGGTCCTGGCTACTCCCAGAGCCTCACTGCCAAAACATCTATAGGAAAAATGCAATCAGCTAAGTTGTGTTTGTATTCTCACTGCAGTGGGAAAAGTATCCGACTCTGCTCCTTTCTACTTGGAACAAATTACTTAACTTTTATGTGCTTTATTTTCTTCATCAGCACCACAAGAGGGTCAGATTCAATGACCTCTCAGGTCCCAAATCTAGTTCTAAATCTAAGATTATGAATATGTGAACCACCTGAAAATGGACAATACACATTCATGCGGGAATTTGTACGACTGTACAAATGTATGTGAACATATGTAGTGATAGCCATTAAAGCAATGAAGGAGGCATGTAGTATATAGTTAGTATCTAACCTTCTGTCTTTGGTTTTCCCTTTCTCTTTCTCTGAGTAGGGATAAATATTCCCAGGCAGATTATAACTCTTAAAGAGATTAAATGAAATTAGAATTTTTTTTTAAAAGCTGGAATCCAAAATGAATGCTTCATTAGAGGAAAACTATTTCACTTGAGAATATTGTGACTTTATGCCACATAAAGAAAAGTTTACAAAAATTCTGTTTTGAGAGTTAATTGCCGTCACCCAGAATGCTGCTTTTTTGTTTTCCTGGATCCCTAAATCTTCCTACTTAGTTGCTTCAATTTTTAAACCTATCAAATCCAAGCATAACAATAAGTCTGCTCTATTCTAACTAACAGAGAAGAGGTTCAAGGTCACACCTGGAAAATGCTATGCCACTTTCTTTAAATCAGTCTTGGATTAGAAGCCATTTCAATATCTCACCTGCAAATTTCTAGAGAAAATTCTATATACTCATTCATTTAATAAGCTTTTTTGAGTGCTTACTATGCATTAGGCCCTGTGGTCAGAGCTGAGAAGACTATCAAGATTCCTTGCCCTTAAGAGTTTCTATATCATTGAAATTACAGTTTCAGTGTCTATTTTTATTCTTACATATAAGTGCACATGAATGTATATAAATAATTTATTCAAGTGGAATGAAATAAATATGAACAAGATCATTAGTACAAATGGGTAAAACTGTTTTCAAGATCAGTAAATTATTCAGTCCTAATATATTTTAGCTTTCATAATTTTATCTTAAGCCTGTTTGACAACTGACAAAAAGAAAAAAATACTAGATTATAAATTAATGAATAGATTTAGTGAAGACCCTTCAGAATGATCTCAACTCTTCATAACAAATGATTTTTCTTTGAAGGGAATAGTGTTTGGATCTGTGTTTTCATCATTGAACTTCAGATATAGAAACCACTGCTGCCAGTGCAGAGGTAAATCAGAAACTTTGGGTAATTTTTAATTTGAGATATTTGTCTGGGGCGGGAGGTTATGTGAGTAAGACTTGAATATAGAGTATCTGACTTGGACATGTCTTTAACCATAATGCCATCCTGGGAGAAAATAGAGAATTAAATTAAGTAAAAAACCCAAAAGGAAATCTAAGGTAAAAAAAACTCCATTAAGGCTTTTGGGATACTGTATTTTGATAGCCAGAAATATGTCTTAAAATGAATGATAACTAAAGCAAACAACTTATGGAATTATAAATTAGATTAGCTAGTTGAAATGATGTTGTCAGAAAAATATCTTATGTATTGACCCAGAAATGTGGTTTCTAATTTTACTTCTTTATTCGGGCTCCTTGGCTCAGAATTAAATCCCAAGCTTTCATTTGTGACTGACTTAGCACAGTGCTGTGAAAAATTCAGTTTTGATTTCTCTGTGGGTCTGTTTAGGTTCTTGGCTGGATATTGCACTCTTATCCTCACTAATAACTAACCACTTGGTAAATGAGCATAAATGAATAAGAGAATGTGGATGGTATAAATCAAGAAACTCCTTATGCATTGGATAGTGGATAATTTAAACCTGTGAATAGTATAAACCCATTCCTCACCACTGAGATGGCATTTCAAAGTACATGTCCTGCTGCTAAAGTAAAATCATCCTTTTACTGCAAAGACAACATATTCCTTCTGTTTCTTTTAGAATAGCACTTAGACTTAAGTATTCCCTCTTTGTAACATGAAGGTGAGAGGCCATAAGGCAACTGGTGGCTACTATTAATGGCTACTATTAAGAGCAGGAGTGTCAGCCCCTAAGAGACCTTAGAACAAGAGGCAGCAAATCTGCCTTAAGCCAGAATTAATTTATCTTCTTTATCTTCTCATCATCTCTTTTATCCTCTTCCAGGTTAAGTATTTACTAAGTTAATAGGGAACAGTTGAAAATAAGGATGCCTGCGTTCTGGCCCAGACAGACTATTTTTGCTTGCTGGTGTTTGTTGTTTGTTTCTAACAGGAAGTATGCATTTTTGACAGTCTTGGTACCACACAGAAAGGCAGTAGAAACAAGGAGTCAAAGAATGTTGAATTTTAATTTACTTCTATTTTTTTATTCCTTGTATAGCAATAAGGGAACTCCCTTCTTCCTAATGTTTCAGTATTTCAATTTTTTTGGAAACACTGTTTTATGATTGTGAGTTTCTCAAGGGACAAGGATTATCTTTTGCATTTCTTTGTATCCTCAGCACTTAAGAATATCCTTATTAAATACTTATTGACAAATTAACATTGCTTGTTGCTAAATAGTCTTGAATGAATATGGAGTTTGTTGATTGAAAAGAACCATAAATACAGTATCATCAAATGGAAGAAAAATTTGAAATGCTGTTTTAAAACTTAAATACTTCACCATTCTTTATTTAGAAATACAGAGTAGTGTAAGCTATTATTAGGATTATCTGGTATCCAATTTGTATTGATTAATATTTATTATAACCAGTTCAGATACATTGCATGATTTCAAGTCCAGACTAATTAAATAAAGAACTGAGGCAATTAAACTGACTGTTAATTTAAGTAAATAATTTGTTTTGCTTATTTAATTAGTTTTGCCAAGTGGAGGAATAGACTTGGATTATATGAATTGCTTTATTCTCTAGTTCATTGGGTATGGATAGAGGTTAAGAGGCAATGATTTTGTGATGTTAGTCTTTAGTCAAAAAAACAATTAAACTAATTAAAAATCTTAGTGATGTTTAATACCTGGCAGGTGTATTTTTATTCCCAGATTTATTATGGGAAATATATTGTCAATTCCTATTTATTCATTCATGTATACATGTATTCATTCATTCATCAAATGATTGACAGAATTCTGTTTAAAAAATTTCAATCAGTTTTCATTAATGATATTTACCTATAATTTTCCTTATTTTTTAACTAGTTACAGTTTAGGAGTATTTGTCTAATAAAAGGATTCAGGTGAGGTGCTTTATTTGTAAAGTATGGTTACCATTATTCTTCGAAAGTTTGTCAGAATTCTGCTGTGAATCTGTTAGGACCAGGAGTTTTTTGCCTTTGGTATATTTTCTTTGCAGCTAATTTTCTGATATTGGGTTATTTAAAATCTCTCTATAGTTTTTTATGTTATATGTATAGATGTATATACTGTATTATATAAATTTTTACATCATACTTCTGAAGTTATTCTGCTATTTCTCTTGTGTTCTCAATTTTACTAACATAAGTGCTTATGTTCTGATTTAGTTTCTTCTGGTTTTGTTGTGCTTTTACCTTGCTCGTTTACTATTTTATTGATATGATTTTATTCCCTCTTTTTTAAAAATCAGATTTGCTGACAATTTATCAGTTTTATTTTTTTATCAGTTTCAATTTTTTAATTTCACTTTCACTTTCACTTTTTAATCTTTTGTGCTTATTTTATATTTATTTGTTGCTTTCCTAATTTTTAAAAATACATATTCGGTTCACTAATCTGTTGACATGGAATCTAGAGACCCCAAACTTGTGGCCTGGGGGGAATCTGATGAACCCCAAGTTTTAGGAATAGCTTGTAAGTTGGAGACCCCAAAGCTTGTACTTGTTCCCTGTTCCCATGAGAATCCACCCTGAAGGGGATCTCAGGCTAGTAGACTGAATAATAGTAAAAGCTAAGTGACTCCTTTTGCCTTAGAAGCTTCTCCCAGTGTACCACATGTCTCCCTTTCGGGGATCAAACTCGGGACCTTCAGCTTATGAGACTGACATGGCTGCCTATTGCACTAAAGAGTCACTTAGCTTTTACCTTAGGGTTCATTATTCAGTCTGAAACTGATAGCCTGAGATTCCCTTCAGGGTAGATTCTCACTGGAAAAGTGAACAAGTACAAGCTTTGGGGTCTCCATCTTACAAGCCAGTCCTAAAACTTGGGGTTCATTAGATCCCCCACCAGGTCACAAGTTTGGGGTCTCTAGATTACACATCATCACATCCTTCCTTTTAAAATGTTATTACCAAATATTTGTAGGGATATATTTCTTCCCTGAGGACTACTTTAGATGCATCCTAGAAATCTTGGCATGTTGTTTTATCATTGTCATTTTTAAATATAATTTTTGTGTTTATGATTTGTTCTTTGACCTACTCATTATTTAGGTTTTCATTGTACATTCTTCATTTGGTCCCGAGTCTTTTGTTTGTGCTCCCTGAAACAATTACTGTATTTATTGCAGTATGGTCTGTATTATTGAATATACATCATTTTTTCATTTGTGGTTAAGCTCAGATTTGTAGGGTAGATCATCCTCGGATGCATTGAGCTCTATTGTTCTTCAGAACACAATATTCCATTCTCTGATGGGTTTTCTGGTTGATCCAGATAGACTTTGTGTCATTTAAACTTTTCTTCCTTTGTTCTTGAAGGTCTTTCTCCCGGTTCCTTGGAGAATTTTTTTTTTCTGAATTGAGATTTTAAATTTTATTTCTGTATTTCTTAGAATTTGTAGCAATGGGTGTGGAGGATCTATAGAACCTTTCAATTGATATTCCATTTTCTGTGTTCAGAAGTTCTAGGAAGATTTCTTGTATTATGGTTTATAGGTTTTTAGACTTGTTCTTCTAGGAGAACTGCAATCCTCTGATTATCAGTATGTTCTGGTTGAAGAGAGCATGTTTTCTTTTGTTGCTGCTTTTTGCTTCTCATTTTCTAGATCATCGTTCATTTCTATGTATTTGAATTTTGAATCCACTGTTTTCTCTTTTGTTTCTTTGATAAGACTTATCAGAGACATCAATTTTTTCTGTCAGTTATTTCTGCTGTCAGGTCATAAATTCTGCTCTCACAATTTTCATTTTTCCTTAAAAATCAGGAAGAGTATATTGTTATTCCATGTTTTCCTCAAAAGCCACAGGGCCTTCTGTGTCATCAATTTGTTTTTCTTTGTTTTGAGGTATTTTATTCATAAATGTCTGAATTTGTTTACTAGATTGAGACCATATTTTTTTCTACTGTGTGTGTTCTTCCTGTTGATTTATCTGCTTATATTCAAGGTCTTGAATTTTCTTCCTCCTGAGATCCTTAATAAATTCTGTCTTTTTTCCTTATTGTCTGCTTTTGCTCACTCTCTGACTTCCTCTGAAAATGGTTTTCTTGGAGGATAGATTTCAAAGTGTTTCATCTTCTTCCACTCTGGGCAATTCATTGTTCACTAGCTTAGAGGGCTCTGCCTCTAATGATTTTTTTTGGAGGACGTAATTGGCCCTAAATGGATGCTAGGTTCTTTCCCTCAGGTTTAGTAGATTGTTACATATCACCCCCACACCCCAATCCCACTATTCTATTCTCTTCTGTTCTCTATTCCGCAGTTCTCTGTTCCAGCAGTTCAGAGTGCTGCCACTTTGTTGTCACTACATCCAGGGGTGATTTCTGTCACTTGGGGTTTGGATCTTCAAGGCTTCAGGAGGGGTGTGTGTTTTGGAGGATAAGGTTGAGCTCTATTTCAAACCCATACATGTATCAGAGCCCCTTTTCCTCTGTTTCTCAGCTCTTCTGCAGAAACCTTTTGCAGCATAAAATGCTACCATGGTGCTGGCCAAGGCCCCAGCAAAGATCAGTCTAGAGCCCAGATTTCTACAGCACTGGAAAGAGGGAGGGTGGCCTGAGATGTGAGGTTAGTTACTGCTGTAAACTCAAAGGTCCAGATGGCTAGTGCAGCCTTGTCACGTGTGGTTAGGGTAATGAGTTCATTTTAGGCAATGGCTAAAAATTTTTTTTGACCTTCTTTACCTCTAGGTGTCATAAACTAGTGGTATCAATCTCATATAGTAGTAACAGGTGCCACTAAACTGTACCTAAAGATCCCTTCAGGCCACATATAGAAAACCAGATATCAACATTATCTCTGTTCTTTTCTTTTTTAAATTTATTTTGTTAGATATTTCCAATTACATTAAAAAAAAACAACTCTTAACTTCTGTCTTAGAATCAATACTTCTAAGGGGGATCAAGTGTCTTGCCCAGAGTCACACAGTTAGGAAGTATCTGAGGTCAGATTTGAACCTAGGACCTCCTGACTCTAGACCTGGCTCTCAATCCACTGAGTCACTTGGCTGCTTCCTCCAATTCTGTTTTGATCTGGTGCTGCTTTGGTGCTATGTGTTTGAATCCTCTTTCCCAGGTCATGGAGAAGTAGCTTCATCTTTGACATATAATTTCTATTTGGGGAAGTTTGAGAGCTAATGAGAATGGGAAAAAATGGCTAGTCTAGCATCTTTGTTGGTCAAGTGACTCCTATTCATCAAACCTTTATTTAGACCTTATTATTTGTTATGCTCTATGCTGGGGAAAATACAGAGTTCAGCTAAGATATCGTCACTGTCCTTATAGATCTCTCTATATATAATATAACTATAGATATAATAGTTAATTGAGGAGATAAGAGGCAAGTACATAAAATTGTACTTTAGTAGATATAATTTCATAAATGTAGATACCTCTTCCAACAATGCTGATCACAGCTCATTTTTGCCTTTTTTCTCTGTGTCATTTTCTTTCATCTTTTCTCATACTCTTTGCATCATTTACCCAGTATTTGGAAGATATGTTTAGGTCTTTTAAAGTTCAATGGGTAGCAGTTCAGCACTGAAGTTGTCTATCTTTTATTTCTTACACTTGCTACATGTTTAGTGGAGGTAGCAGAAAGGCAGGTTTAGACTTCCTAGCAAAGAATTCCTAATGAGAGATGTCAAAAAATTAAATAAGCTGCTTTTCAAGATGCCCCATAATAGAAAGGCTTTAAGCAGAGTCTGAATGATCATTTATCAGGTGTCTGGTAGAGTAGAATCATACTTAAGGGCTTTTCTAGAACATCCCTTCCAACACTGAAATTCCATGAATCTATGTTAGGATTTTGGAAAATTTGAACTTGGTGTTTCATCTGTTTTTTCAAAATTGCCTTTGTGTTTAAAAATAATTTGAAATTCTTTCCTAACAAATAGGAAAATGTTTTTCTAGTCCAATTCCCGTTGAATGCTGAAAAATAATTATAGAAAACAAATTCCCCTTGTGTAGAAACAGAAAAAAAGTTAGTCTCCTAGAATAATTTGCTGAGGGGAATTATATCAAGGAAAGTCACATATTAATTTTATCTAATATTGTATTTTATGTAAAGCAGCTTTATAATTATGAGCTCTATGTTGATTATGGGCAAAAAAATTAATATGGTAACTACAAATCTTTATTGAGATATATGATATTTCCAAGAGGACTAGTGTTCAAAAAGGCAAATAGTGGAGTGGATTGAGAGCTTTCACTGTTAAATTTAAGGGTACTATCTCAAGTATGTCCCTTTCTGTCAGTCTACTAAGCCTTCATGTGGTTTATAAGCAATATTGAAAGGTGAAGTGTAACAAGTCTACCACAGATGAAATAGTTTGCATACTTCTTAAATCATTCGGTAAATAAAAATCAGAAAGCATTAGTCTGAGGAGGCCCTCTGTTGGCGAACGTCTTTATTATACATCTCAGAGCACAGGTCAGCATCATTTCAGTCTATCTGAAGAAAAAAAGAAGCTTGCTCCACAAAGAATTCCTTTTGTTTGAAATTGATAGTATTTAACTTTACCTTTTTTTTTTTTTTTTTTTTTTTAACCCTTACCTTCTGTCTTGGAGTCAATACTGTGTATTGGCTCCAAGGCAGAAAAGTGGTAAGGGTAGGCAACGGGGGTCAAGTGACTTGCCCAGGGTCACACAGCTGAGAAGTTTCTAAAGCCAGATTTGAACCTAGGACCTCCCATCTCTAGGCCTGGTTCTCAATCCACTGAGCTACCCAGCTGCCCCCTTAACTTTACCTTTTAAACTAAGTCCCTCATTCTTTTTCCATCTATCTTCTGGCTAAATTCCCTGATACACTTTATATCTCCTCACATTTATAGATTACTTCACTCATTTGTAGAAGTAAGTTAATTCAGTGCCCAGAATTTCAGAATGTCAGAGATGGTAGGTACAACAGTAGCCACTTACTCCAACCTGCGTTTGAGAAAGAACTCCCTCTACTGCATTGCTAAGTTGTTATCCAGCCTCTGCTTAGAGATCTCCAATGAAAGGAGATCCAACAGCTCATAAGAGATCCCATTATTATAGTTATGGATAACTCTAATATTAGGAAATTTTTCCTTATGGTAAGCCTAAACTTAACACTTTGAATTTCTTCTACCCATTACCTCTTGTTGCACCCTCCAACACTAACCAGAAAGAATAAGTCTAATCTCTCTTCCATGTGACAGCCTTTTAAGTATTTAGAGATTGCTTGTGTTCCTTTAAGTCTGTTTTTCTCCATTTTCTTCTACTAGCCCTCCTATGGTATTAACTTTGAAGTCTTTCACCTTTTTAGTTCTGTAAACATTTCCCGACCAGTATCTTTTTAGAATGTGTGCCCCAAACTAAATACAATACTACTTACTATTTAGGTGACTCTAGACACAACTCTTAACTTCTCAGAATCTCAATTTCTACATTTGTAAAATGAAGAAATAGATGGTTTCTGAAATCCCTCCTAGCTCTAAATTAGGATCTTTATGGTCTGGCTAGGGCAGGGGAGAGTGGTGCTGTCACCACATATAGATACATGTTGTATCCCCCTGATATACATGAGATGTTGAGGGAAAAGAAAATACTAACAATTGTGTGGATCAAAGGAAGACTTCATGAAGGAAGTGGCACCAAATTTAAGCCTCTAAGGAACATAATAGTGTCATAGATGGTGATGGGAGGGCATTTGCGGCATGGGGATGGGCAAGATTCTGGGACTGAATGGAGTTTGGAGTTTGAAATATTCAGTTCTAGGAACAGTAACTCCAGATTGGCTATAGTATAGAATTTATGAAAAAGGAAATGAGATTGGAAAAGGAGATAGGAGCCAGAATATGTGGAAAGTTTTAAATGCCATATTTAGAAGTTAGTATTTGTTGTACAAACAGTGGGGAACCACTGGAACATACAAGGTTCATAATCAGACCAGTGCTGTAGGAGAATGATTTTGGCAGTTGTATGGAAGGTGGTTCAGGGAGAGGAAAGATTGTAAGCAAGAAGACCAATTAAGAGGCTAAAAAAATAATTCAGGTAAGAAAGAGATAATATGAGTCCACATTAGGGTGGTGACTAATTGAAGATAAGAGGTCAATTGTGAGAGATTTTGAATTAACATTAACAAAATTTGGCAACTGATTAGAGGAGAAAGATTAAAGATCTATTCTAAAGTGGGTGGAATCCTGTGTTTACTGATAGGATAAGGGAACTCTCCAGAGGAATAGGAGGACTTTGAATTGACAGTTTTAAGGAGGGTGAGAGAAAGAGAGTAAATTCTTTCCAGTGCTTAGGACAGTGCTAAGTACTACATAAATGCTTGCTGAGTTTCTTGGGGCATGTTCAGTTTGAAATACATATGCTACTGTTATCCATCAGGCTCTTGATAACTAGTATTGGGGAAAGAAGCTGGGATTGGACATATGGACATATGTTGGATCTTGGGAGTCAACTGCATAGAGATAATAATTAAGCCCACATATAGTGATTAGTGTTTCAATGAAAAGTCTGCAGAGACAGAAATAAAGAGAGTCCAAGATAGAGCCATAGACATCACCTTTGTTGAAAGTCCAGGAGATTTTTGATGAAGCAGCAAGGAAGACTGAAGAGTAATCATACAGAAAAGAGAAAGATGGATAAAGCATTTTTTTTGTGTGTGTGGGAAGAGATCTAGACAGAAGATATGGTCAACAGTATCAAAAGCTGCGGATAGCTCATTGGAGATCATGGAGAAGGCATTCCCAAAGATCATCTTATTTAGCAGTTAAGAGATCAGTGATACCATTGGAAGGGACATTTCTTAAAAGAGAGAAGGGGATAGTATTTGACTTTGGCAGGAAGGTTTATTTTTTCTTCAGGTAGGGGTCAAGGCAGAAAGGATGGATAATACAGATAGATTCAGTTTTGGAATAAGGCAGATGAAGTATCCTTGCATATGATATATATTTCCTTAGTAAATTAGGACTCCCAATGAGATAGGGAATGGTGTACTTTAGGAGGGACTGAAGGGAGAAGAGAAGTTATGACACCTGGGAGAGATGATCAAGTGAAATATTTAGGGCAATAAGAAAATTTACTTGAATGTACATAATTGAAGGAAAATTTCTTTCTTTCCTTCTTTTTTTGCTTTGCCTTAATTCTCAGGTTGCTTTGTGAATGGAGAAATAATATTTTCATATCCAACTTAATTTCAGCATTTTATTTTTAGTGGTAGGTTGCACTTTGAATAAACCTTAACCTTTGTGATAAATAAGGCAATTGAAAAATATTTGGAACTTACATAATTAGTCTTTCAAGACCAAGGAGGGACAATATGGATTTTGGCCCATTACTTGGGCCTAAATGTAGACATTTCAGAAAACACAGTAGAATTGGTAAAGAAACAGGACATACTGGAGGGTAGAGAGTAGGTTGATCTGGTAGTGAAAGGAACATTCTCTATCTGTAAGTTTTTATTAAATGCTTACAACATGGTAGGCACTGGGGATACAAATACAAAGAATCAAACAATCCGTACTGACAAAGAACTTACATTTTCAATGAGGCAGACATAGAGATGGGAAACGAGTCATAATAGTAATGTTTGTGAGTGGCAGAGAGAAAATCAGTTTGGTTGAAAAGGTAGGATATAATGTGTGTTAAATCTGCAAAAATGAATTGGGTTGAGGTTTTGAAACACTTTAAACATTAAACAGAGGAGTTTATATTTTTTCCTAGAGAAAAACTGGGAGTCTGGAGTTTATTGATGAGGGAAGTAATATGGTCAGACTTTCTTTTAAGGAAAATCACTTTGGAAGCTGTATGAAGGACGAACTATAGTGAGGAGATACTTGAGGCACCAATTAGGAAGCCATAATAATAATTTTGAGATAGCAAAGGGTGTATTTTAAAATGATGGTTATTTGAGTCAATAGAAAGGGGTCAAATGGAAGAGATGTTTAGAAATTAGAAATGGCTACAATTGATATTTGACTTAGTATGGAGGATGAGGAAGAATGAGGAGTTTATGAATTTAGGAGACTAGAAGATTGGTAGTACCTTCAACAGGAATGGAATTTTGGAAGAGGGGTGGGTTTTGGAAGATAGCTAGTTCTGTTTTGGGTATGAGTTTTATATATCTCTGGGAAATCCAGTTTGAAATGTCCAGCAGTTGGTGTGAAGAGTTAATTAACTAATCATGTTGACTATACTCACATTTGATAAAAAGACTTGATCTTTGTTCTGTGTCTGTCATTTCATTTAATCCTTACTGTCATGTGAAATTGTACTTTATGAGATTTCATTGGGAAAACATGCTTTTTTTTTTGATTTACAGCTAATGAACATATATTTATTGTCAACCACATTGTGCTAGACCTAGGGGGTAAGGAGGATACAAAACAGATATGAGACAGGGATGCTATCGTCATAGAATTATTGTCTTGTATGTTCTTAGAGGCCACCCAACATTTGTTAGGATAAAAAAAATCAAGTCTTCTCTCTTGGTTCATCTAATTCTGTAAAGTATTATACACAGGAGATGAAAAAGGGACTAGAGTGCATATGTTCTACATTGTCTGCAGTCCCTCAGTCTATGCATTAACTTCTCGCCAGCCTAGCTCCGGAGTGAAGGGTGGCTGTTTTTGCATAAACACTGTCATTTTAGTGGCACAGCTATTTCATCTTTGAACCATGGCATCAAAGAAACATTGACCTTATTCTTGTTGCTTGCCTGTCTTTGAAGCAGACGGCTTTGCATTGCAGATTAAAGTGAAGACATTCATCAAGAAACAGATCTGGCAAATCACTCCCCAAACTCAGGATGAAACAAAGCTTTTCAGGCTTCGATTACAGTTGCACAGAAGAGTGAGCCAAAGATGAAGGCTTTAATGCTATTCTCTTTCTCAGATCCCTTTAGATAGCAATAGCAGGGCAATAGTGGGACCTTTTAGTTTTGGATAACTTTACTCCGTAAGTTAGTTACTGTTAATTTTCTAGACAGAAAAGAGAAAGTAATAGAAAGATTCCTAACTTGTGTTCTTCATTCCTCACTTTAATTTAAATAAAGCAGACATTTAGAAACATTAGGTTCTCACAATAATGCACTACGCATGTTTAGTTATTCCAAATGAAAGCCTTAGTAGAGAGAGCTGTGGCTGTTATGGGCTGAATAAATTATAAACTTTATGTTTACTATGTCATTGTGCTTTTCTTCTGTAATCATTGCTTATTCTTTTTAAAGGAAGTAGGTAACTTCCTGTGTACTTTCTCCTCATGGCTTAACAGAGCAGACAATGTAGAACTATATCTGATGAGATAGAAAGTAACTAATAGGTATATCTAATTGTGAAAAAAAAAACAACCAAAAACCAAGTAATATAAAAACAGTGGGAAAAGAAAAATAAAGCTCCCTAAATTTGTGTAGCAAATTCAAATGGGAATATTTGCTCTAGGTTTGTTAAATTAATACCTTATACAGTTCATTTAAAATTATCTGATGAACAGAAATTCATTTTATGTAAAATATTTCATAACCAAGCACAAATAAAATACTTGTATATATTCTACATGGATGAATTTTGGCTTGGCACAATAAAGGCAGAAATAGCCCTGGGAGGAAGAGTAAATATGATCTATGTACACAACAGAATGTCTTACCATTTGTTGTTCCATCTAGTCCCATGAGTGTTTTCATAGATCTGATTATTTGTTCTGCTATAGGAGGAGACATTGATGCAGCATAAACAGCGCTATGAGAATGAACTCTTAAATAATCCACCAGGTCCTGAAATAAAGGAAAAAAGAAAAAATGCAAAAACTGTAGGCTTTCTGTATGTGTGTGTGCACACGTGTGTGTGTGTGTGTGTGTGTGTGTGTGTGTGTGTGTGTGTGTGTATTTGGTAAGAAGTGACCATTTTCCCCTAGGCTCACTTTAGGTCTGTTCAAAGCAGGGAAAGATCAAGTAGACTAGTTCGCTGGAATATAGGCTACATGGGGGTAGGGGGAAAATGTAAAGCATATTAGAAAAATACTAGATAGTATTTTTAGTTTTTGCCTATATGATCCTTTCTTACTTTTTCAATCAGACTATAATCTCCTTGAAGTCAAGAGTTCATTTATTTTCTTTGGCAGTGTCAAATAATGTTATAGGTACATTGCTGTCTTTGTATCCCCAGCACCACACACACATACAAACACACACACACACACACACACACACACACACACACACACACACACACGGACACAAATGGATTGAATTGAGTAGACAGCTTTAATGAAATGTTTGGACCAGTATTATTTTTCAATTTTGTCTCTTTGTGACTCTGTGGAACATACCATTCATAGAGTTTTCTTGGTAAAACACTGGAGTTGTTTAACATATCCTTCTTCAGTGGATTAAGGCAGCAGAGGTTAAGTGACTTGCCCAGGATCACACAGCTAGTAAATATTTGAAGCCGAATTTGAACTCAGACCTTCCTTATTTCAGGGCCAGTGCTATGTTCGCTGAGCCAACTAATTGCCTTCTAGGTCATGAGGAGGAAAAATTAAAAAGGCAAATGGAGACCAGATTGTAAAATGTTTATAAAAATCTCAGATTGATTTAAGCTTTTGGATTTTATAAAAAGACATCAGAGAATATTGAAAATTCTTGAGTGGTATCACTTAAGGATATAATTATTAATAAAGTGGAGATCTTCATTAGTAGGAAAAATCCTTAGCCTTTGTTCTTCTTGATGTCAAATTGATACTGAAGGCAAACTCAACTAATAATGACTCCACTGGAAATTTGTGATAATTTGACCAAAGGCTAGGTTGAAACTTTACTTTTTTATTTTTTTTAGAAAACTAATTCATTACTAGATGGTGCCAGTTGATAGTTTAAAAAAGATGAATGTAAAGTTCTTTGTGAGCTCTTTTCAAGTATCTTTTTGTGGAAGGCATATGCAAACATTTTTAAAAGATGACACTATTTGTATTCAAGGAATCCATTTCTGTTTGGAAAAGGAAAAAAATAAAGACTACATATGGGTGTATAAAGTAAAGATACAGAGGAAGTATGTTAGGAACTTTTGAGGAGAGAGAATTCATTAACAATTAATCATAGGGATTGCACCTTAGAAGTAGTGGTACTTACGCTGATTTTTGAAGGAAGAGAAGGATTGTGAAAGGAGAAAATGGGGAAGAGAGAGCCTTTTAGATGGGACAGGGGAGTGGGCTTCTGAACATACCTGGAGGTAGAAAATGGTGTGTTGAGTTTATAGAATGGAATATTGAGTTTATAGAATAGCCAGTATTGTAGTCCAATTTCACAAAACAAATGGACAAAATGAAAATTCCTTATTTTGCAATTTAAGTTCAGTTTGGCCCAACTTAACTTTTCCAGATTTGTTTCCTATTCTTTCTATAGGAATGCTATAGCCAAATTAAACAAGCTATTCTCCAAACACATCTTACACTTTGGTGTCTTACCTCTGATAGAACTATTTTCTTTTATCAGAAGTTTTCCCCACACATCTCTTTCTCTATGGATTTTATACACTCTTAAAGGCCCAGCTCAAAGGGTACTCACTCCTTTAAGCCTTCTTGATACTTCCTCCCCATTGGAAGTGATCTTTCTTTTCCCTGGATTCCTATTACACATTGTATTAATTGTGTGATATTTATTGTGCCATTCTTGTTTAATATGTTTGGGTTATTTGTAATTTAGCTATTTATATGTATTGTCCTAGTCAGGGAAGAGATCTTATACTTCTTTGTATTCCTAGCAATGTTCCTAGCAGTGGGACTAGAACAGAAGAGTTGATCAGGAATATTCACTGAAAGAATAAAAAGTGTTAGTGTCTTTAGAAAGCCCCCAACAACCATGAAATAGTACATAAATTTAGCCTTTGGGATGACAAAGATGGCACAGATATGTTGCTATAGGACTTCAAGCTCCAGTCCAAAGTGATTATATTATTGGCTTACCAATGAGGGAGCAAATTTAAAAACGTCCAAGACATCTTATAGAGAGGAGTTAGTAGGCTGATGATATGTTTTTATACAAGTAACAATATCTGCAATGAATTAGCCACGACCACTTTTTGTGAGATAAAAAGAGGGCTTAGAAGGTTGCTTTTAGATGTAGACACTGATCATTTTCTAACATAGGTTCCTAAGGGTAATTTACCACATTCAGGTTCAGAGAGGAGGCCAGTGGAGGCACCCAGGACCAATGTTCGGAGTT
Organism: Gracilinanus agilis; assembly: GCF_016433145.1. Lineage (NCBI taxonomy): Eukaryota > Metazoa > Chordata > Mammalia > Didelphimorphia > Didelphidae > Gracilinanus > Gracilinanus agilis. The sequence goes on along the minus strand of NC_058131.1, from coordinate 133,291,475 downwards.
AAAATCTCAGGGAAGACTGAGAAAGTATTGTTCATTATTTCACAATTGGAATCCACATTCATGTCAGTTCCACTTTCTCAATCAAACATTTCAGCAGTTTCACCTTTTTTTTTTTTTTCATGCTGCTTCTTTTCCTGATACCTGACATGAATGGCTGAGCACTTTACTTGTGACATAGTAGATTCTTCATAAATACTTGCTGATTCATTGTTCTTTCAGTTTTTCTCCTCTCCATTGAACCTAGTTTATTTATTCAAATATTTATTGATATATTCATGGCAAAATTGAATAGAGAAGAATAAGATCTAGATTCTGCTTTGTAGGATTTTAGAGTCTAATTAAAAAGAAGAAGACTTTTCCAGATGAAATGTACAATACAGAAACATTATATTTACATAATGTTAGAAAAACATTATAAAGTAGCATTCCTGAATGAGCAAGAGTCTATAAGTGGAATAATAGTTTAAAGAACCGGAAACTAATACAAATTAGAGATAACCTCATGGAGAATTTGAGGTGTGAGCTAAGTCTTGTAGGATAGGTAGCATTTGGGAAGGTAGAGAAGAGAGAAGGACATTCCAAGAGAACAGCTCAAGTAAAGGTATAAATACTAGGGAATGAATTTGATTTATACCAGAGTTATAATAAACATCTGGCTGTGGCAGACTTTGTATTGATGAATAGTGGGAGATGAGATTGGCTCGATAGAAATAGGACAAGATTGTACAAGCTTTGAATTCTTGACTGAGAAGTTTGGACTTTATCTTGTAGGTCAAGGGGAACCCCTGAGGAAGAATGACAAGATAAAATTGGAATCTTTGGGGAAGATTAGCTGTCAATATTATGCAGGAAAGTTGTTGGAGGAGGAGTTTGGAGGGAGATAGTATTTAAAGATTATAGTTGTTGCAGTAGACCTGGAGAGGATGAGAGGATTGATAATAAGATACTGGCAATGGAAATGGGAGGAAGAGATGAATTAAAGACTTAAACTTGGTAAGGGATGAAGTCCAGAGAGCAAAAATGACTCAGACTTCAAGACTGAATAACTGAGAGAATAGTAGTGCCATTAAGATAGACATGAAAGTGGGGGCAGCTGGGTAGCTCAGTGGAGTGAGAGTCAGGCCTAGAGACAGGAGGTCCTAGGTTCAAACCCGGCCTCAGCCACTTCCCAGCTGTGTGACCCTCGGCAAGTCACTTGACCCCCATTGCCCACCCTTACCACTCTTCCACTTATGAGACAATACACCAAAGTACAAGGGTTTAAAAAAAAAGATAGACATGAAAGTTGAGAAAGAAAACTGGCTTAAGGGTAAATGATAAACCTGACAGTCAGATCAAGTCTCTTTTTTCTATGATGCCTTCCTGGACTATCAGTCCTTATTGATCTCTCTCTTTTAATTCCTGTAACATCTAAATCTATAGTATACAATTTAACTTTTAGAGATACTGTGTTCAATAGGTAAGATAATGGTTGTGTAATTTCAGAATAAATCTATGGTGTGAGTATTTTTAGGGGTTGTATATACAGGAAAATGAGAGAATCTAGTGATCTGACATTTGATAAGGCAAGCATAGATCTGAGACAGGGTGAGATACAGTGAAAGGTGACATCTCTTTCCCTTCATAACCCTCCACATATTAGAAAAACTAGCAGAACAGTCCCTAAGATCATATAGAAAATGTGAATTGGAGTTTCCAAGTTCCTTCTAGTTTTGTTTTGGGAAAAGATTGCTTTGAGGTTGAGAGGAGATGAGTGTGATAGTACTATATATAGCATAATGAGAGCACATAAATATTTCCTAAATACTTTTTGATCAATTGATTAGAATTGCAATTGATGGGCAGTGGTATGGGTGGCAGAGAGCCCCTGATTGTGCTGGAAAGTAAACCAAATTCACTAGGTCATATGTAGAGTGAATTCTGGGCAAGGAATGAAAGCCAATGTCTTTGAGATGTTGGAAGGACCTCTTTAGGTTCATAAAAATGTTCTAACACTCTTCCCACCTGCTAATTTTCCTAACCCTTTCCATAGCTAGAGATTTTGTGGAATCATTGCTTCTCTGATGGCAGCAAATGTTCTTCAAAAAAGGTTAAAAAATTTAAATGTTAAATTTTAACTTGCCTGTAAGTTTATTTCTTTTGTGGCCTAGGTTAGTTTTTCAGGAATTGTATTTGTGGATTCACACTACTGTAGACTGAGCCCTGGGGAGCATCAAGGAAGGATGGAAGTCTTGATTATTGATTTCTCTTTTCTCCTTTTCATTCAGGCCCCATAAAAAATTAATTAATAGTCGACTTTGACCTTTTGCAATTTGGATCTGTGTTGTGTCTTATTTCAGAGTGGGCTATAGATCTAGTTATGCGGAGGTTATAGTGCACAATTGTAGGTTCGAAATCCTGATTTTTTTCCCTACCCTTAGGTCCACAGTTCAAGGACAGGGGTAGCCTTGCTAAAGGAATTTAGACAAGAGGACTGTTTGAATAAACATTTTAGTGCTCATTTCATGACCCCCATTTACTTCAAAGGGTTGTTAAACACAGCCATATCAAAGAACTTGGGCCAGAGCTGAGCTGAGCAGGGAGTCAGATTTAACCAGTCTTGCTGTGGATGAATGCAAAATCTCACCATGCTGAAAGGCCTATGCCAAACCTGCTTGAATGAACCTTTAGTAGAGGGGCATAGTGTAGTTTAATGACAGCCTCTCCTGTTTCTCACTACTCTCCCCTTATGAATTCTAGCCTTGCAGATTTGAATCATGATGGCTACCAGGATTAAAAAAAAATCTATTTGCTATTGGTTTTCATTTGCAGGTTGAAATAATCAGGACTTTGGTGCATGCAAAACCACTCAGACTATTAAACAAATCCCTTTCATACACCTAACAAAATCTGGGTCCTTCTGGGTTCAGCAAAGTTTATAGAATCTCCTCAGCAACTAGACAAATGGAAAGAAACAAACAATCCTCATCAGCTGAGCCCTTTCTCTAAACAAACCATTTATAAGAACATCATAATAGGTAGAGAGAAGGAATTCTTTGAAGTTTTTTTTTCTCAAAAATCCCCCAAAGAGAAGATTTCAAATTAAAGCTGCCTAATAGCCAGACGATGATTATATATAACATGAAAACGAGCAAGAAGAAAACCTTGGCTTTGTAGAATTTTAGTAACTTGTAGGGAGTGAGAAGAGAACAAGGCATATTTTTAGTTCATCTGTGATGGCAGAATGTGATGGCAAATGAACATTTTACATTTTGTCAGGGAAATAATAATATTTTGGGACAGGTGCCCAAACCATCACTCACCTTTTATTTCTTTGTTTTTAAATGTTTATTTCTTCCTCAAGTAGAATTTTCCAGATAAGAGATTTCTGGAGGATGCTAATAATGAGATTATGATATTATCTTAGTAGTCAGAGAATAAAGAAATACTACACACCTACCTGCAAAAGGGAAGAGGTCCTTAGAGAAGGGAAACATTTGATAATGCTTTTTAATTTGGCATTGTCTAAAGGTGATCATGGAATAGACCAGTGATGGTGAACCTATGGCACAGGTGCCAAAGATGGCATGTAGAGCACTCTCTGTGGGTAGTTGTCTGCCTCCCCCTACCCTTAGAGTTTGTTACAAGAAAGGCAGAGGGATTCAGGGGGAACTGCTCCTTTTCCCCTCTCCATTGCACCTGACAATATTTTTTCACTTCACCTGCCCCTCTGCCCAACAGCCCAATGGGAATGCATAGGAGGTAAGGTGGGTGGCTCACAGGTAGCAGAGCTGGAGGGGAGCTGAGTGTCCTCTCCCCCTTTCTACACTCACTGAGGATATTCCTTACTTCAACTACCCCTCTGCCAGTGGTCAGTGAGAATAATTTCTCCCTCCTCTGTGTAAGGTAAGAGGGAGGGGTGGGACACAGCCAGCACTAGGTTGGGGGTGGGGCATGGCACATGTTCTTTGGGAGAGGGCAGGCAGGCATGGCACTGAGTCTGGGGAGTAGGATGGGCACTCTGTCTCTAAAAGGTTTGCCATCACTGGAATAGACCCTAATTAGATCAGTTTGTTTTTTTGGACCTCCTTCACTGTTGGTCACTAAACTATTTGTAATTTGATTTTCCTGGTCATCTCAGATGATTAAATCATCTTCCCTATTATGCATCAGTATGAGATGTCATAGCTTGATGCCTAACATCAAGGATTTTATTTAGTTGCTAATATAAAGCTATAACAAGTTTATAATACCATGACTACGGCTATATGCCTTCAGTATTTGAAGGATTTGTGGTTTTGTTGGCATAGTTACTGTCATTGTAGATAGATATCACAACTCTTTTATCTATAGTAGATGGTTTTTGTGAGTTGCTATAGCCAAAAAATTTTATCACTCATGTAGTGACAATGCTTCTCAGAACTTCATTTTGGTTGGCTCTCTAGCAGTAGCATACTTGAAAGCATTTCAGCTTGGTAGGATCGAATTAATTGGTGGTTGGTTATTATCCTTTGTACTTGAAGAGGACCTAAATGACATCACTGGTGATATCTTTTGATTTATCAGCTTTTCTTGCTCTTCTAGAGTCATCCAAGTCTAGTGGCAAGACAAAAGACAAGACTACTGGTGATGGCTTAGAGATTCAGTGAATAATCTGCCTTCTTCAATGTCTAACCAAGCTCTGAATGCTCCAAAGTATCTACTTTGGCTGCCTTTGTGGTTCTTGGAACAGATTGTTCTTCTCCACCCTTTCTGCCTGGTGAAGTCTTCGTTGGGTAGACATCCTATTCACTGACTGGTTTAAGGCCTTTTGGTTACCTTTGCCTTGGTTTAGTCCATCTGCTGAGATAGTTTGTCAAAGTGTGTCTACTGTGCATGCTATAGCTTCTTTGAACCACAGGTGAGAACTGGATGGCCGGTGAACACCAAAAGAGTTGGTATTAGCCTTTATGAATTCAGAGTTGCTTCCATTACATAATACAATACCATAGAAGTCTTATACATATATCCTAGTGTTAATACCACCATTTATAGTCATAGTTGAGATGAGGTTTTATTTTGCTAAACTTTTGGATCTGATTAATAGGCAGAAATCCTGAAGTTAGCTGACAACCAATTATGCATCTATTTGAATTTTCTCAGATTAAAGAAAATAAATGTTCTGAATTGCTGCATCTCAAAAAAGTGACCTGTTTTGAAATCTGTTAACAGAGAATTTGACTTTTTTGGTGAGGTATCCCCAGTAAAAGAAATTTAAAAAAATTTCTTTTTTCATATATTTTAACCTCTGAAATTTACAATGAGGTATTCTATTCCTTGAAGAAAACTGAATAGAGAAGTAAGAAATTACTTTCAAATTGCACAATGTGTCATCTTTTTAGTAAAAAATAACAAAAAAATTCAAACTCAAAATAGAAACTCTTAACTCAATTAACATTCAGAGGAAAATCTGTACAGTGAAAACCTAAAAAGAATACAAAATAAACAAAGTGCCAATGCTTCTTCAAACTCAAAATGTGACTGTTTTAAATGGAAACTTTCATGCACTGGCTAGTCTCATTTAAAGACTACATTAGAAATTGAGGCTGTAGATTATGAAGAACAGACACAACATCCAGTAAATCATGAATTTGATATGTGAAGGAAACTCTCTAGAGGTCTTAATAGGGACCAAGTCAAAAAGAGCTGGTAGGCTAGAGGTCATGTAGTCAATTTCTGGATCAACAACAACATTCATATATGATGCTTTAAGGCTTAAAAAGTCCTTTATTTATATTATTTTATTTGTTCCTCATAATAACTATGTGAAGTAGCTATTACATGCGACTTGCCTATCATTGTGTAACGAGTAAGTGTCAGAGAAGGGATTAAAACTCAAGTCTCTTCTGATTCAAAGTCCAATACTTCATCTTGCTATGTAACTTTTAATCCCCTAATCCCCATCCTCTGGTTTTTGGATTCTGCTTCCTGGAGTGTAGGGCAATGTTTCTTGCTAGTCCAGATGATTTTTGAAGTCTATTTTCCCTCTGAAATCATAGGACATCAGCTGTGGTGTCCTGTATTTCATTTTCTATTTCTTTCTACCATCTAGTGGTAGGATAAAAAAACTGCAGTGCAACATAGAGAATGAGAAGCAACAGCATTCTTACTCATGAGTTAGAGCTGGGAGGGAACTTTGATGCAATCTAGGTCTACCTTCTCTTTGTACATATAGGAAGCTGGAGCCCAGAATATGAAACTCACAACAGGAATTTAGTTTTCTCTGAAGGCTGACTATTATATCTACACATAGTAAGTTTCATTGAACCGTATCAGACTCTATGAGATAAAGAGCAAAGTTATTGGATTCTTTGCATTAAAAATGGGAAGATAATTTACATTATAGCTTATGCATAATATGCTACTTATTACAGGTGATGAATATGCAGGGGTACTTTGTAAATTATTAAGTATATACATTGTTATTCATGTTATTCAAATAAAAGACTGCTAGAAAACAAATATATATTATGTGGTACTATTAATTTGTGATATTCAATTATGTTAAAAAATTATTAAACACCTATTATGTAGCAAGCACAGGGCCAGGCACTGGAGATGCAAAAACAAAATAAAAAGCATTCTTGTTCTCAGGAAGCTTATATTCTCCTGTGATGGGGAGGAAGAGGTGAAAACATTTACATAGATAAATACAAAGTCTTTCTTTTTTCTGTGACTGGCTTAGGGGCTGTGGGAGAAGCAAAAGAAGAAAGGAAGAATTGAAGTGAATAAACATATGGAAGGAAATTATGAGGTTGACATGGAGTAGTTGACATTTGTGAAGATTAGAGACAGAATTGAGATGGGGAACATTTGTTATTGAGGAAAATTTGAAGAACAAGTAGAGAAGACTCAAGAAGTCATATGTTAACTGTATTCAGTTCTTTGAAGGTTTGTTAAGATGGTGTAGGAACCAGTTTTAATCTATTTGGTCTCAGCAGGCAGAATCACTGATCTCTTAATTACCAAATATAATGGTTCTTTCTCAGGCATTATCCTTCTTGATTTCAACCAACTAGCAGCATTTGATATAATTGACTACCTTTTTCTTCTGAATAATCTCTTTGTATTTCCTTGACCCTCTCTTTCTCCTCATTTTCCTTTTTACCCTTTTGACTATTCCTCAGACTCTTTTGCTGGCTATTTACCCATTCCAGATACCCTAACTGGGTGTAGTTTAGCATTGTAGATTAAGAATTCATTCTGGTGAGGAAATCGAGGCATCAAACAACAAAAACCTACTTGAGAACATTTATTTGAGTGAAGATAAAAAAAAAAAAGAATCACCCTGGTGATAGAAAGCATACCTTAGACTACCTGAAAGAAGAAAACTATCAGGGCTTCTGAAAATGTCACAGTTTTGGCATAATGCATAATTTTAGCTGATCCAACATGCTAGAACTCTCTCTTTGCCAAAGAAAAGCAACTAATACTATATTGACTTGCCTTTTAAAAGTTAATTAATTAGATTAATTAATTTAGAATATTTTCCCATGGTTACATGATTCATGTTCTTTCTCTCCCCTCCTCTCTCCCCCCTCCCAGAGTCAATGAGCAATTCCACTGGGTTTTACATGTATCATTATTGATGACTTGTCTTAATGATAATTTCAGCCTTTGAAAGGTAGAATGACCAAAATCTGATTCTTATCATCAATGAGGTGCTTGGTGTTTGAAGGTGGAAATGATGGGAAAATTGGACGGTGGTCACTTCTTCCTTAAAGTTTATGATAGAGAAGAAGAAAACCAAACATATTCAGACTGTTCCCTAGATTGGACAAAACTTATTTTCCAAGTGTTCTGAGATGCCAATGTAGGGAAAATGCCATGGACTGAAATTCTACAACGAACATTGACAGAGGAGTGTGAAAATCTACAAGAATGAAATTCTGAAGACACACATGGAAACAATTCTGAAGAAGAGGAAAAATGGAAGTTGTTTGAAGATATCTATGTGAATGCACTTGGAATTCCTCAACAAATTTAAATTTTCAAGTTTACATACATATTTATTTGAATTAAGGCAAGGAACAGAATAACTATAACAACATGACATGGTTCTATAAAAACAGTAGCAAGAATGCTAAAGCTTAGAACAGATTGAGTCTGGCTTAGTATAACAAAGTGGTTATTAAGAGAAAGATGAGGACTGAAGAAAGGATAGGACTCTTTTTTTGGGGGTAGATGTGATGATAACTGATGAGAAGAGAAGGCAAAAATCTCTTCATTTTTTCAGCCAAGAAGAAATTCCATTATCTTTAGGAAGAAAGTGACCTCTGAAGAAAATGTCCCAAAAGAGATAATATCTAAGATAAGTTAATAGTAAGAGAGCATCTAAGTTGTCTTAGATAAATTCAGGGCTAATATAGATTAATTATATACTTGAGAACTTAAAGAACTAGTGAATGTGAATACTGATGATGTTAAGTGTGATATGGGAGGAAATTTTAAAAAAAGATAAGTGAACAAAGTCTGCCAATTATAGGACAATCATTTAATTAATCATTATTAAGCACTTATATACCCATGCACAGTACAAAACTCCAAGTATATAACAACAAATAACCCCTCCCGCCCCAGCAAACCAAAACACAGTCTCTTCCCCTCAAGGAACTGCCATTATAATAGAGGAAGAGAACATATACAGATATAGGCACACTGAAGGTACAAAGTAACTTTAGAGGGAGAGATACTAGGAGTTAGGGGGATTGTGAAAACTTATTGAATAAAATTTCATTTGAATTTAGTCTTAAAGGAAGCCAAACATTCTAAGAGGTAGAGATCAGCGAGGAGAACAGTGAGTTGGACTTCAATCCCTGGGAAAATTATAGAATGGATCATTATAGAAACAGTAATAATTTAGGGAAAAAATCTGTCTTTCATTCCTTTTTTTGATGGGGTTACTCACAATCAGAAGTATACTGCAGATACAGTTCACTTAGGTTTTAACAGAGTATTTTATGAAGCATTTTATATTTTTCTTATGAAAAAGAGAGATATGGATTAATTTTGCCCAGATCTATGTGATGTCAGAAATTTCACTTAACCTTTGTGTGTGTGTGTGTGTGTGTGTCTCAGTTTTTTCCTTGGACTTGAAGCTCTCTAAGATCTCTTCTGACTCTAAATTTCTGATTCTATGATTAGATGACAAAATTACATGGATTCAGAACTGATTAAATGAATGAACCCAAAGAGTAATTTAATGCCAGCTTGGAAAGGAATTTCCACTGGAGTGCCTTAGGAATCTTTGTCCTTGAACTATTTAATATTTTTTTTTCGGTGACTTAGATAAAGAAATACATAACTTGCTCACTAAATTTTCATGACCCCGAACTAGGAAGTAAAAAACTGGATAAAAAGACCCCAAAAGATCATTTTCATTTCTGGACACCCCTCTAGGGAAGATTTTGATAAACTGGAGAATTCCAGAGGAGGGCAAATAATATAGTGAAGGACCTTGAGTCCAACCTATGAGGATAGGTTTAAAGGACTAGGCAAGGTTAACTTGAAAAGAGAATACTCAAGGCAGGAAATGATTGTCATGATTAAGAATCTGAAGGATTGCCTAGTGAAAAAAGGGATTTGACTTGTTTTATATGGATGGAATTTGGAAAGAAGCAAATTTAGGCTTGATGTCAGGAAAACCTTTTTAGCAATTGGAGCTATCCAAAAAAGGAAATAGGTTGCCTTGAAAGGTAGTGCAATTGAGGAGGAGGCTTTTATCCTAGATCTAATAGTGAATACCTGAAACTTTTCAAGAAGGGAAGGAGCATGCTAAGATTTGTGTTTATAGTTCCTATAGCCCTAATTAGACAACTCAAGAGTATAAAGAAAAAAAATAAGCTTATATTTGGAAAAATTATGAATTTTATTTTAGCAACTAATATTTCCAGGAGATTCACTAAAGGTCAAAAATTTGGATTTTTGAAATGGTCTTAGCCCTTTAAGAAACGATATATTTCATTTTGATAACATGAAGTACCATATTTCTATTGAACTTGATTTGGCAGCTATGTAGATGATAGATTAGAGATGAGAGAGACTGGGATAGAGAGAGGAGCAGAACTATAACTTGCTTGTTACTAATTCTTATAATCAAAAACTGACAAAATTTCTGCATAAAGAAAATGTCAAGGGGGCAGAGGGGTTGCTCAGTGGATTGAGAGCCAGGCCTAGAGATGGGAGATCCTAGGTTCAAATCTGGCTTTAGATACTTCCCAGCTGTGTGACCCTGGGCAAGTCACTTAACCCCCATTGCCTAATCCTTACTGCTCTTCTGCCTTGGAACTGATATACAGTGTTGATTCCAAGACAGAAGGTAAGGGTTTAAAAAAAAGAAAATGTCAAGGGAAGGAAATCAAAGATAAAAAATGGGACATCTATACATCTATGAATATTGGTAATATTTCATAATTTTCAAGATCTTTTGTTTTAGTTTACTCAATTACAAGAAATAAAATAATGTACAGTTAAGAACTTGTGGATTGACCAGAACTAGGAGAGCAATATATACAGTAACTGCAATAATATATGATTATCAATTGTGAATGACTTAATTATTATTATTGGCAACACAGGGATCCAGGACATCTCTAAAGGACTCATTACAAAAAATATAAGGAACTGATGGAGTCTGAAAGAAGACTGAGGCATACTATTCTTCGATTTATTTTATTAATGAATTTTTCTCTAGGGCAAGTAAAATGTGTATTCTTTTACAAAATGATGAACATGGAAATAAGTACTATATGATAACACATATACAATCTATACCATATTGCTTGCCATCTTGGGGAGGAGAGAGTAATGGAAGGGAAGGAAAGAACATGGATGACAAAATGTAAGAAAGTGATTATTAAAAATTGTATCAACATGTAATCCAGAAAAAAATCAAAAATTTAAAAAAAGATAAAAAAAGAAAAAGAGAACTCTGTGGGTCTTGGCTCTTCCTAAAATCTTCATATAACCATATAAATCCCCAAAGTAATATGTCCTAGATGAGGTACATCTAAATTCAGAGGCTATATAACTTTAATATTTTACTATTCAAAGAAAGAATATGTTTATTCCTTTGCAAATGCTTACAGAGTTGATTTTTCAGCCTTTAGCTATGCCATGAATTATTAGCATTGACTTACTATCAAAATAAAAAATACCGTTTTTTATAGGGCTAAGGTCATTTCAGAAATCTAAAATTTTGTGCAATTGTGAGTGTCCTGGGAATATTAGTTGCTAAAATGAAATTTATAGGTTTTTTTTCAAGTATAACTTATTTTTGTCTATATACTCTTTGAGTTGTCTAATTAGGGTTATAGGGGCTATAACCTGTACTGTAACTTGGATAAAAGAGGGAGAGAATTATAAATCTTGAACAAATAAGTGATTCCATCTACATAGTTCTGCCTTCAGATTTGTGTTCTTTTTTAGATGCGGGAGCAGCTCAACTATAATGAGATTGTTGAAGAACAGGACACATTCATATCCAGACTACTTGTGAATATGAATGGGCAAGTATTTCCAACTCTTCAAATGTGTATGTGTGTATGTCTGCATGTGTTTGTGTTTTGTCCTTCACAGGAAAACATGATGCTATTAACAATAAGCAGCACAGATGATTTCAATTGTTTTTCCAGTACTGGGAAAACATTTATCAACACTGATAACTATAATCTTGTCATGTAGTATCCACTGTCATTGTTGGTGTAGCTCAATAGTGATATTGTAGCTCATCAGGTTTTGGGATAAAATCAGACTGAACTCATGTCCTCAATCTTATAAGCACTGCCCTCTAATTCTCTTACTTTTTCTTTTACTTTTCTCTTACTTCATCCTGTTAAATACCATTACTTGCCCTTTACGTATGAATAGATGCACAGTGGAGAATTTTAACATTAAAGTAATAGGATTCTAGAGAGTAGGCTTCTTTTGAACAAAGATTATTTATTTCATTGTATTTTTATTTCTAGCACCTAGCACAATGCCTGGCATATAGTGCACTGAAAAAAATATCTATTGATTTATTAATTGAAAATTAGAGATCTCAAGGAAGTGTTTCATGCAAAAATGGGCATAATAAAAGACAAAAAGAGTAGGAACTTAACAAAAGTAGAAGTGGTGGCAGGAATATATAGAACTGAATAAGAAAGAGCTTAATATCACTGAAAACTTTAATGGTATGTTTACTGATCTAGAGCTGTATACACCCTGGAGAATGAAGTCAAGTGGACTTTAGGAGCCATTGTTTATAAGACCAGTGGAGGTGGCAGAATTTTGTGAGCTATTTAAAAGATCTAAAAGATGATGCTGTTAAAGTGCTGTACTCAATATGCCATAAAATGAAAAACTCAGTAGTAGTCACTGATTTAGAAAGAATCAATTTACATCCCAGTTCTAAAGAAGGACCAACATTAAAAAAGTATTCAAATCACTGAGTAGTTGTGCTCATTTCACATGCCAGAAAAGTTATGCTTAAAATTCTGCAAACTAGACTTCAGCAATATGTGAACTGAGGATTACTAGAAGTGCCAGCTGGTCTTCCAAGAGGCAGAGGAACTAGAAACCAAATTGCCAACATTCCCTGGATTATGGAGAAAGCACTAGAAAAACATTGGCTTCCTTGACCATACTAAAGACTTTGACAGTGTGGATTCCAACAAAATGTGGGAAGTCCTCAAAGAGATAGGAGTATGAATTCATCTTACTTATCTCTTGAGGAACCTCTGTATGGGTCAAGAAATAATAGTTTGAACCAGACATGAAACAATTGATTTAATATTGACAAAGGAGTACAACAAGACAACATATTATCACCTTATTGATTTAACTTGTATGCAGAGCAAAAAAATAATGCTAGGCTGGATGAATCAAAAGACAGAATTAAAGTTGCCAGGAGAAATATCAACTCTCTCTCTCTCTATATGCATGTATATATCATATTTATACATATATATATATATATATATATATATATATATATGGTATAATTCTGATGGCAGAAAGTTAAGAAGAAGCCTCTTGATAGTGAAAGAGGAAAATGTAAAAGCTAGCTTGAAGCTTAACATTAAAATAAAAAAAACAACCCAAAACTAAGATCATAGCAACTAGTTGATCACTTTCTGGCAAATAGAGGGAGAAGAAATGGAAGCAGTCTAAATTTTACATTCTTGGGCTTAAAGATTACTGCAGACAGAGATTGCTGCATTAAAATTAAAAGATGCTCTCACCATGGACAGAAAGCTATGGCCTATCTGGACAGCATATTAAGCAGAGATATCACCTTGCCTACAAAGGTCCATGTAGTTAAAGCTATGGTTTTTTCAGTAGCAATGTATGGAAATGAGAGTTGCGGTATAAGGAAAGCTGAGTGCTGTAGTATTTCAAATTGTGGTGCTGCAAAAGACTTTGGGGAGTCCCTCGGACAGTAAGGAGATCAAATCCAATCCTTAAAGAAAGTAATTTAGACATTTCATTGGAAGGACAAACACTGAAGCTGAAGCTTAAATACTTTGGCCACAAGATGAGGAGACAGGACTTATTGGAAAATAGCCTGATGTTGGGAAAGATTGAAGGCAAAAGGAGAGGGGGAAGGCAGGCAATGAGATAGATAAATACTGTCATGGAAGAAATGATCATTAACTTGGACAAGCTTCAGGAGAGATAGAAGGGCTATAGGACATGGGGCCACAAAGAGTTGGACATGACTGAATGATTGAATAAAAACACATTTAAATATGAATCTAATCAGTGAATTCTCCATATTATATGTGGCAGGTTGATTTGTATTATAACTTGTGCCTAGTAAATATTGCCCTATTAAATCCACATTGACAGAATTAAGCTTAATGTAAGAGATTCTTTTCAGACTGTACCTGTTTCACCCAAATACAAGGCTTTGTGTTTTACCTTTTTTCCAGCTATGTATCCTCCAGATGCTCCAAAGCTTTTGGCGAATGTTCCCATTAACACATCAACATCACAAGGATCCATTCCAAAGTAATCCACGACCCCCCGGCCTGTTGGACCTATACTTCCAATACTATGAGCTTCATCCATGTAGAGGTAAGCTTTGTATTTCTTCTTTAAGGCAACAATCTCAGGCAGGCGCACAATGGAACCTTCCATGCTGGGTTATAAAGAAAAATGCTAATATTGTAATTTATCCTTTGAAAAACTTTTCTTTCTTTTTCCTTTTTGATTATGGACATGACAATTAATTTCTACCCTCTGTTAAAGATAAATGCTTGTCCTTTATCTCCCCTAAGAAACATTTTAAAAGGATGTTAAAATTTTTGAAATTGGGCAAGAGTCTAAGTGTTTTGAAAATGAAGGCTGTGGCCACATTTCCTGAAGAAATGAAAGCAGCTGATGTGTTGATTTGGCATAGTGAGTTTGAGTTCAGAACGAGGAAAGAATATCACTGTGTAGTTTATTAAATTTAATTGTTAAGATATTAAAAACTTTCTTTTTATGATGGAATTGGTTCAATCATGTGATGATCCAAATGCCTGATTAAAGGTCCATAAATATGGACTCCTTTTGACTCCTTTTGAGGTGGAAAAAAGTAAAGGTTAAAGTGACAAACTATAAAAGAACTATATTTGAGGCTATGAAGAGTTAAAACATAACACCATTACCATATTTAGAGACCCAGATTTCATGCTTCATTGTAGTAATCGGTTTATTTCATATATCTAGTAGTTTTCTATAGAGATTTTTTTATCCTTGCTTTTATTTTCTTATTTTTTTTGTATTTTAACTAATAAGCTCTTTCAGGACCCTTTGTAAGTAGGCAGGATATAAATCTTATTTAAAAATAACAACGTCACATTTACATAGTAGCTAACTACTTGGAATTCTAAGCTTTTAATGTCTTTAGGCCATCTTGATTACAATGTATTCATACAGAATTTTGATTGAACTGATTGTCTCAATTTTAAAAAATAGTTAAGCCAGTTTAGTCAAAGTGACAATTTAAATGTGTTCTTTCCCTCTACTGAATTTAACTATAAGTAGTGCTAAATTTAATGCTTCTATAAACACTTAAATGACAGGTCAGTGTAGGCATCAAAATAGGAAACCTGAATATACATGTATCCCTACCTTAATGGATGCTTGGTAAGGAATCAACTTAAACAAACAAAAACATCCTTTCAAGATACTTTGTGTGTGTGTGTATGTGTGTGTGTGTGTGTGTGTGTGTGTGTGTGTTCAGAATATGATTTGGGTCAAATTAAGGCTAGTTAAAACTTTTTTCATTTAGCTTCAGTACTTTAAAATTTGAAGCAGAACTATATTTAGAAACAGTTCTTAGTATTTATTATTTATTAGAATGTTTCCCCTCTTAAAAAGAAGTCTCTCCTTCTCTACATTTTTGGAAGAAATACTGTTCAAATGTACTTGTGAATACAAATAGTTTTACCAGCTAATTTAAAGCAATTTTTAGGACCTTAAATTATACTTGATTTTGCAAAGTAGTAAATGCATGTATGTATGAGTATATATATGTATATATATACATATATATATATACTTATGTATTTTCTATTAGATAATGTATTAGCTAAGTGTACAGGTTTCTTTTTGAAATCTCCTTTCTCCCTGCTCCTTACATATGAGGTAAGTTACTAAATAGTAATGAACAAATGCTATCACGTGCCAGTGTACATGGTGGAAAAATCTTCCTTCTGGGCTCAAATCATATCTTGAGATAAGAAAGGAAATAATGACTACTACTTTAAAATCAAGTAACTGTTCTTTTTTTTCCCTTTTTCTTTTATATTTTTTACTTATTGCAAATGGAATGACACAGGGCTTGCCATGTGAAGCTCAGAAAATCTCAACTACTATTTTTGGGATGGGAACTCTCAGGTATTTTTGTAGTAAATAAAACTCTGATATAATATTTAATTGTTTTGGGAAGGACTATATCATTTAGGATTAGGTGACTGATTATCATATCATTTCTTGAGTATCAGTGGGTTGAAAGCTTCAGCTATAACTTTGTTATCTGAAGTTGCAGATAATTTAGAAAATTCCCTTTTTTACTGATTTGTATAACTAGTATACAAGTTCCATAACTGGAAATAAGCCAAAAGCAATCTGGGTATCTCAAAGTGATTATAGAAACAATAAAAATCTCAGTTCATTTCAGGTTGACAGATGTACTTTATTAGGAATCTCCTTTTTTTGAAAAAATTCAGATCGTATTAATGTGGTATTAATTGTGTATTAATTAAACAAATCAAATGCCATCACATATACCCTTTGATACAAGTGAACCTTCTCCCAGGTTATTTATATGAATACATCTATCAACTCTCCTGGAATTTCTTTCTTTCTTAGTTGGCCTTTCAGGAACTTGACCTCTGTTT
The DNA here is from genome assembly GCF_016433145.1 of Gracilinanus agilis. Taxonomy (NCBI): domain Eukaryota; kingdom Metazoa; phylum Chordata; class Mammalia; order Didelphimorphia; family Didelphidae; genus Gracilinanus; species Gracilinanus agilis. Next base: position 133,275,087 of record NC_058131.1, on the reverse strand, counting down.
GCATGACCAGTGCTAATACCCTGATCTGCCTTCTCTTCCTCTGGTTTTCAACATATTTCCATTCTAATTTTTAGTGTCTACCAGGTCCTTCTTAGCATTAGGTCCTGACTTGAAACATTTTAGCTCATCCTATTATAACTTGTACACAACATGTTTTATTGTACAGTATGGTTATCAGTTATTGATCATATTCCTCATTAAACTGTAAGCTCCATAAGAGTACAGATAATGTTTTTTTAATGTACACTTTGTATCACCTCTATTGCTTTGTACAGAGTAGGTGCTTAATAGACATTTAATTGAGTTGAGTTATGCACTAATGTGAAATACGTTATTCATTTTATCATTCAACAATTTAGAAAACTAAAAAACATATATTAAACACTCAGTATAAGCCAGGCACTATATACTAGGACCTCTTAAAAAAGAAATGGCAGAATCTTCACTCTTAAGGAGCTTTTAATCTAATGGGACAAACCTCGATAGATATTCAAATAAGTAGAATGTGATAAAGGTAAAAGAGGTCCAGAAAAAATGCTGAGGAGATCAAGGAAGACTTTATGGAAGAAGTGCAAGCTGAGGCAGACCTTAAAGGAGAGGATTTTAAAAAGTAAAGTTTAGGTAGGAAAACACTGTGAATATGGATAATGGTCTTTGCAAGTACACAGAAATGGGAGAGTGCAGGACGAGATCAAAGAATAGATAATAAAAACCTTAAATGCTAGGGCGCCAAATTTATTTTTTATCTGGGAAGTATGGTGAATGTTTTTGAGGAAGGAAGTGATATGGCCAAACCTGTGCATTAAGATTATTATCATTTTTTAGAACTATTACCTTATGTCTTACTATAAGACAGAAGAGTGGCAAGGATTAGGTAGGCAATTGGGGTTAAATGACTTGCCCAGGGTCATATGGCTAGGAAGTAGCTGAGGCCAGATTTGAACCCAGATCCTTCCAAGTTGAGGCATGAAATTCTATCCACTGTGCTACCTAGCTGTAAGAACATATGGGAACTGGGGAGACATTGGAGGCAGAGACATAAGCTCAGAGGTTATTATACTAGATCAGATAAAAGGTGAAGGAGGGTGATGTTAGTTTAAAAATGGACAGGAAGGGATAGATGCAAGGAGTGCTGTGGTGATGTTGACAGAGATTAGCAACTATCTAAAAGGATGTGAGGTATAAAGAAAAGGGAAATCTAAGTTGGTGCTATTGGTTTTGTATCTAGGTGCCTGGGAAAATAGGGGAACCACTAATGGAAGCAGATACTTAGAGAAAGAAGATCAAGTTTGGAGAGCATAAGGAAAGAAATTAGTTGCATCCCAATAACATGTGAGCTCATTGAGAGCAAGGATAATTTGGGGTATTTTTGTTTTTGTATCCTCGTTGCCTCACATAAGTCAAGTCAAGAATAACATAGCATATCTACTTTGCATTGATTAGGATATATCTCTGAATGGGGATACAACCAAACATGATGTGATATATCAAGGGGATGATGAGACTATCATCTCCATTGTACATTTTAAGTCTATTACTGATGCAAGTGATTGAATTAACTTTTTTCTTTGTTTTAGCAGCACTGATGACTCATATTGAACTTTTAGTTAACTAAAAACCTCAAGTGTGTTTTTTTTTTACATTAACTACTATTAAGGTAAGTCTCTCCCATCCTGGGCTTGTAAGTTAATCATTTTTAGCTTAAGTGAGAACTTCACATTTATCCCTTTAAATGTATTGTGGGAGAAAAGAAAGTATTGACTTTGCAGCCATAAGACAGATTCAAATTCTACCTCTACCATTTATTATATACTTGGGCATTTCACTTAACCTTTTTAGGCATGATTTTCCTCTTTTGTTAATGAGAGGTTTGGACTAGATAGCTTCTAAGTTCTCTTCTAACTCTAACTCTATGATCCATGAATTTATTATTCAGACCAATGTAGGCTTTTTTGAATCTTGATTTTGTTTTCCAGTGTAATAATTTTATCTTGTAGCTTTGTTTCAACTATAGATTTAATGATTCTGCCTGTCATCATGTGTTTATGAGAGATAGGCTGTCATTTTATATAGAGAGTTGGCCCTGAGAACCCAGTAGAGAAAGAGTTCAAATCCTAATTCTTATAAATAATGGCTATGTGACACTGGGCAAATCACTTAATCTCTCAAAGCTCCTGGCAACACCGCAAGACTGTAAGTTCAGAGAAGGTTCTGGTGTGCATTATTAGAAGGCATTTCTTCATCTAGGAGTACTTGATACTAATGAAACCATAGTCTCTATCCCTAACCTATAGAATAATAATCCATTGATTAAAAAAAAGTACAGAACAGAACCAAAAACTGAATTCTACAGCATACCACTAGAAATGTCCTTACTTTATGATATAACTATATTAATGAAGGCTCTATAGTCATGAAGCACCTAGGATTTCACTAAAATGTATTCAACCTACATCTCCTTTATCTTCTCAAAAAGATATCATGACTTTATCATGTACTTTGCAGAAATCCATACATATGTATCATGTCTAGGAAATATCCTTAATCTGCAAGTCTAATAACTAATCATAAAAGGAAATGAGGTAAGTTTAGTATCTCTCCTAATTTTTTTGTGACTGTTTCTTAGTGAACCCTTACTGGCTCCTAGGAACTACCGTTTCCCTTCTTAGATGTCCACAAATGTCTCAGTTTGTATCATAAAGCTCCCTCCAATATGCACATATTAGAAATTTTCTTCGTTTCCTGCCGTTAGAAGTTAGCATACAAGCAGAAGAAAAGAACACTGAGGTTTGGGATACAAGAACTCTTTTCCAACTTTGAGTAGAAGAGTGATAATGCATTCTCTTAGACTCTTCTGGATCTCTGTTCAGTTTATATATTTACAAAATTACTATGAGTTCTCTCCTCAGTATCTCTTGATAAATGTCATAAATTCAAGTAGACCACGTTTTTTCTGCTAGTATTTTGCAAAAGCTGTGACCCTCCACTTTTCTACCATATTTCTCTTTTGAGTGTTATAGCTGACTACATTATGTATGTCATATATCACAGCTGCAACTCCTGGTGCAACGTGCATTTAAAGGATTAAGGTCCTGTGTTCACTTCCCTTTTGTAAGTTAATGTCTTTTTTTCTTGCACTTTGACCCATCTTTTAACTACAATAACTAGTTAGTGACACTAAAATAATGTTATTTAAAGGGGGTCCAAGAATCATTAATAATGACATTTGTCATGTAAATATCCCATAATCTTTCTGTGATTGTTTTTTCTTCTGTTAACTACTTTTGTAGGGGATCTTAGATCAATGCCAATTTTGGAAGGCACAGAAAAAAAATCATGAAATTGAAACTATAAAAACAGCTCAGTGATACTGTCTGAATATATACCCACAAATTATATGCCAACATGATATTTAAAAATGGAAATTCTCACATTAATCCCAAGAAAAATAAATTATTTCACCAAATGTTGAGTTATGATAAAATGTTAGAAAACAGCCACATGAAATCATAGACTTATAGAATGATTATGCTGGGAGTATAGATAACCTAGTCTGGCCCTTTCATTTTAGAGACGAAGAAACCAAAGTCCATAGAAGTTATGACCATAAAAGACATTTTGATTTGTAGACTCTTTTCATGGAAAGTTTCATATGCTGCTTTGAAAAAAAAGAAAAATAAGAAAAAATTATCATTCTCCACTGAAGAGTCCCTGAAAGCCCTATTCCAGAATTCTCTGAAAAGAGTTCTAAGAAAAATGAATATATGAACCACAGATTAAGTAACAAATATTAGATGTGTTTAAACTTGAAATCTGGTATAATTTCCCCATTTGTTGAAGAGGTCCATAACCTTTAAACCTGTACTGCTGATATTATGGCAGAATAGAGAGATAAGTCTTAGGAAACGAACAAAATCCAGCCTTTGCAGTGGTTTCTGTAGGCTGGGTAACTGACAAGATTATTTGACAGTAAAATGCTGGTGGTCCTCTTAATTTCAGCCATGATCAAAGTGTTTAAAACTTAACTTTCCTTTAGTTGTGCCAAGTTGTGTTTATTTGCAGTTTGGTTCTGTTTATTCTGCTTAAAAGGAGATGTCCAGCCTGCTCTGGCTCAGCTGATCAGCTTTTAAGCTGTTCCAATCCTGAATGACAGGTGTTTAGATAAGAATTGGTTTGTTCTCTCGCCCCAGTTTTATGGTGTACTGCAGCTGGCACAAATTACACAGGAGGAAGAATGAGGCTTGAAGTTATGACAGCATAAAGTGAAACTGGAATTATTATTTTTTTAAAGTAGCAAGTTCAGGGCCAATGAGTAGTTAATTATTCTAGTATACTCACACAGTCTCTATACATAAGACATACCTCCTGGTTGTTTCCCTGCTTATATTCTGATAGGTCTTACAGAAAGTCAGTGACTGGCTGTAATCTATAAATGCCAAGTTTATAGCCCTGTAGTAGTAGTAGTCTGTGAAACAACCAGACCCCTAGATTAGATATGGAGAGGGTGTATATGGGGATGTTGACTATTTAGCCCTGACCAGCAGCAGCCAGTATAATAAATGTTGTATTCAGTTGTTTTTTTGCAGCAAATTTAAAAATTTCAGTTTGTGAAAATGTATTTGTTGACAAGAAACACATTTCTTTCATTTTCTGCTTGTTATTATTCTTTTGGCTAAAATTATGTTGCTGGAAGCAAGAGTTTAGATTAAAGAGAAAAAAGATGCTGTCTGCGTTTCCTGCCTTATTTGCAGCAATACTCTTATTGTTTAGATGCAGGAATTACCATTTCATTCAATTTTTTCACTTTTCTATAATTATTCCCTAGGAACCTCCTTTCTAATTACTTGAGATTAGAATTCATTGAAAATTCACTTGGGGAAGATTCTGCTGAGCTAACAGCTCTGCTAATAGAGTAAAAGAGCAAAGGTAAGTACTTTGTTGAATATTCCTCCTCCTTTAGAGGATCGAATTTTTGATGCAAAATCTTTCTGAGCCAAACTATGAAGAAGTTAGTAATCCGTATGGCACTAAAATCAAAATGTGATAGTAATAGTCTACATATTGTTGACTCCTTTAGCTATTTATAGCCCTTCTCTAGTTTTTAGTAAGAATGGTTTATATCAGATAATTCATGAGGATACTCCAAGGCACCCCTCAGTATACTCTACGGTTAGAAATGAAATTCCATGAGAATTTGTACCCCAAATCATTATAAGGTAAAATATTCCTGTGACTTGAGGTCTTCAATATATAGTAAGCAAAGTTTATAAAAAGAAACTAATCAATTTAGCTCTTCTATGCATATTTCTCCACAAAGTAGGTTTAAAAAAATTCCCATAATACAGTACCACATCCAGAGCAGCAGACAAGCTTCTTAACAATTAGAGTTATCCAGAAATGCAATAGGCTATCTCTGGTGGGGAATGGGTTCCCCTTTGCTAGAGCCTTTAAAATGAAGGCTTGATATTATCTTTTGGAAGTCTACTGGGATTCTTGTTTAGATATTGATTGTGTTAGATTGTCTCTAAGGTCAATTTGGATTGGGTTCAGTTTGGATTGGGTACTCTCCTAGACATTGCAAATAAGCACTGTGATCACAAAAATCTAATATAATATCCCTTCCAGCCTTGATATTTTGTGTAATTCTGTGTTTCCAGGCATCTGATAATGAAGGTTACTCCATAGGTAACCATGTAAATAATTAATGGCTTACTGGAGTAGTTGTAAACTAGATTCTTTGTATAGACTTGTGGCTTCTCCCATCATGTCAAATTTATTTTTTGTTCTTGACTCTTTTGACCCTGTTTGGAATTTTCTTGGCAGAGATACCAAAGTGGTTTTTCATTTTCTTCTTGAGTTCATTTTACAGATGAGGAATGAGCAAATAGGGATAAGTGACTTACCTAGGATCATGTAGCTAGTAAGTGCAAGGCCAGATTTGAACTCAAGAAGATAAGTCTTCCTGACTTCAGGCATGGCACTCTATCCACTGCTCCACCTAGCTGCCCCAAATTTATTTAGATCACAGATTAAAATACCCTGATCATTCACATACCTATAGATGCCTTCTACTAGAATGAGGATTTTTTTCCATGCTCTTCGACTTCGAGGCTGGCCATAGATCACAGCTTTTCTTAGTAGCTTCTCTAGACTTTGCATGTCTTTAAATAACAAGCAAAAAAAAAGAGTGACTTATGAGAGTGAGATGGATGTTTTTGTTCATTTTAGTTTCTAAGTATTCTTTATTATTTTAAGCTTTATTATTTATTTTTATTATTTTATTATTTTAATATATATTATTTATTCAAAAGGTATATCTAAATATACCTTTTTTGAAACCAATGTTAGAATTAAAAAGACATTTTCTCCCATTTTAAATAAACAATCAGCACAAGGAAGTAACAGTAGTGTTCTATTATAGCTACTATTATATAATATTTTCAAGTTTATAAAGTTATTTACATGTGTTATAGCATTTGGCAACGCAATCAGTTGCCAAGTCTTATTATCTCTACTCCACAATATCTTAGATATATTTTTCATTTTCTTAATTTATAAAACCACTGCCCTAATCAAGGTCTTTATAAACTCTCATCCCTTTTATTTACACTGTGTTCTGTCCAAACTAGTCTGCTGTATGTATTCCATCTCCCACTTCCATGTCTTTGCATTATTTGACTTTCAGGCCTGGAATACATTTCCTTATCCCCTTTGCATCCTATAAATCTTTGTTAATGATAATAATAGCTAGCATTTATATAGAGCTTTAAGGTTTCCAAAGTGTTTTGTATGTATTTGATTCCCACAATAGCCCTATTCTATAGATGCTTTTATTCCCTTCATTTTATATCTGAGGAAACAGAAATTGAGAGAAATTAAATAATTTTTTCAGTCACATAGTTTCTGAGGCAGAATTTGGAACTCTGATCTTCCTGACTCCAAGTCAAATGATGTAGCCAGTGTGCAACCTAGCTGTCACGTGTCAGAGCTTCATTTGATGTTAAACTTAGGTGCTGTTTCTTACTGGAAGCCTTTCTTACGTCCCTTAGTTTTTAGTGTTCTCTCACCCTTCAAACTTCTCCCCCCCCCCCCATGTATTTTATCTCCCTATTAGAATGTTAGTTCCTTGGGGGCAGAGGGTATGTTTTTGTTTTGCATCCATAGGATGTAACCCAGTCAATCCAGCAGGATGGAAAGAGGATTGACCTAAAGGCAATAAGTCTTGGGATCAAATTCTTCCCAAAGCATGTCATTTCACTCCTCTGCCCAAGGCAGTTCTCTAAGATTAAAGAACAGTTGCCAGTCTGTGTTTATAGAGGAAGTTTCCTCAATGAATTCCTTCTATTGATGAAATCACAATTGTCATCTCCTACTTCCACATTCATGAACTCTGTTTATGTTGTGTTTATCATATGTTTATGTTATCAGTGTTTTATCACTCCATCTTTCCCAATATTTTACAACCTCAAACTCTACTTTTCATCTTCACCATGACTCTAACTCCTCTACCCCAAAGTTCTTTGCTAGACCATAACTCCTTGCATTGGCTTTACTTTCCTCCCTACTTATCTTTAATCTCTGGTGAATCAGTTCAAATCTGTGTACTGTCTTCTACACTCTAATTTCTTTCTGTCATGTCTTATTATCAATCACACCCCGTCAATAATAACGTTAGATTATTTTCACCATCTTTTCTTTCTTGTTCTTTTAATAAGCTACTGAATTGAACTGGAAAACATCATAAAATCATGCAGATATGATCCACAAATATATGTTACATTATTACAACTAGACCCTCTCTCACAACAGCAAGACAATTCTTTTCACTTCTCTAGTCAGATTGCTATCTCAGTCCAGAACAATGACTTTCTCAAACATTCTAATCTCTCCTCAATGTTTCCATTGCACTCCTACCCCCAAGTACATTTTCTCAGACTTCATAAAAAAATGAGGTCATTCACTTAAAGTTCCTCTTCTTCCCTGTTCTTTCTATTCACATCACTCAGATGTCTCTCTCCTCTATCCCCTCTTTCATCCCTGTCTCATAAGAAGAGATGACCATTTGCCTTATTAACACAAACCCTTTAATTTGCCATCTTGATTCCATCCCCTCTAATTTTCTCAAATATAATGTCCATTCTATATCCATTCTCTTATGTTTGTTTTTGCCTTCTCATTTGACTCCTTTCCTGCTGCCTACAAAATGCCCTTCATCATAAAAAAAAAACAAAACCAAAAACCCAAACAAAAACTTTTTACTTTATCTGACAAGATTCACTTTGTTCTACTCCTTCAGAAACTCCTCCACTTCTTTTACTTCCACTACATCTACTGCTTCACTTCCACTATTTTGCCCTTTAAACTTTTTTACCTTTCTGCTTTCTATATTTTCATCCTTTCTCTTCCTCCCTGTTTGATTTCTCTTTCCTACGTGCTTTTCTGGATCTTAAAAAAGAGCTGGAGAAGAGGATGGCAAACTAGTCCAGTAACTTTGCTAAGAAGAACTCAGATGGGGTCATATGGAGTCAGACATGACTAAGAGGACTAAACAACAATAACGAAACAAAAACAATAAACCCAGGTCCTATTTACTAACTATGTTTGTTTTCTAAGGGTATGGCCTGGGGCCTTTTCTCTTCTCTTTCTATACTATCTTGTTTGGTGATTTCATCAGTTTCATGGATATAATTATTATATATGCTACTCATTTTTAGCTCTATATATCTAGCCCTAGATTTTTCCTGTTCTTTAGGCCATAATTTCCAGTAATCTTTTGGATTTTTCAAAACGGATATCCCTTAGTATCTCAAATGCTAAATGTCAAAAACAATTCACTTCAAAAGCTCTCTTTGCAACTTTCCTATTATTATCAAGGGCACTTTCTTCTTCTCCTAACCCCAGACTTACATCCTAGGTGCCATCCTAGAAGCCTTATTTGAACTCACCTTATGCAATCCAATCTTAGCCAAGTCTTTTCATTTTTAACTTTACAACAGCTTTCATACAGGAATAACATAAATAGGAATATATAACACAAACAGGAATAACATAAATAGGAAATAACACAACAGGCATAAAAAATAAATAAATAAAAAGGGAATAGGTTCCCTTTCTCCACTTATATAATGTTGAACCAGAGTAGTTGCACTCATACTTATGCCTAAATTATTATATCCTTTTGGTTGGTTTCCTTTCTTCAAATTATTCTCCTCTCTAAGAAATGATTTTCCTAAAGTTAATATCTGAGTATTTACCAATTTCAATTATTCTTCCTTTTAGTATAATATATAAAGCCCTTTACAACCTTCCTTTTCAGTCTTCTTATATTTACCCTCTTTCACATAATCTACTATCCAGGTACACCATTTTACTTACTGTTCCTTGTATACAATAGTCCGGCTTCCAACTATACCTTTTCACTGACTTTCTCTAATGCCTGGAATTTATATTATTTTTAACTATATTTCATCTAGGTGATGTAATAGATAGAGCATTGGGTTTTGAGTTAGTAAGGCTTGAAATACTTTCTTTCTTTGCATCCCAGACAAGTCACCAAACTTCTGATTGCCTCAGCTTCCTCAGCTATAATATGGGCATAAATAATAACACCTATCTCCCAAGGTTATGAAGTATAACTGAGATATAATTCATAAAACTTAGCATGGCACCTGTCCCCTTCTCCTTGCTATATTCCATCCCGGTTTCCCTGAATTCTTTCAACCTTCAAATTAGATACCATCTTTGGCAAGAGACTTCACTATTCCATACTTTTATTCCTTTTCCTCCACCTGGAGCCTTTCACTGTACCTTTCCTTTGAAATTACTCCATATACACTGTATATATTTTCTAGGTTGTAATTGTATGCATGTCTTTTCCACCACTAGAATGATAGCTCTTTGAGGATAGAGAGACCATGTTTTATCTACATTTTTTTTTATCTCCAGCATTTAGCACAATTCCTGGCATAATAGTAAATGCATAATAAGTGCCTTTGGACTAAGTTGCTATCTGACAAATTTAAAGTGTGAGGATTTTAAAGTTTTCTTTTTTTGTTTTGTTTTGTTTTGTTTTGCTCTTCTTGGTAATGATTTGGAAAATTTTTTCACATGGTTGTTAATAATTCACAATTCTTTTGAGAGCTGTTTGTTCATATTCTTTAACCCACTTATCCATTTAGGAATAGCTCTTGGTCTTTTATCTATTTTTTCATTCCCTATATCCTTCTCCCTTACTCCCCAAAATAGTAACATTGATTTTTCCAGACTTCATGATGATATAATTTTATAATTTTTTTCTGATATTTTCCAATCTATGTTCTCTCCTTTTGTTCTACCCTTTCTCATTCTCAAGAAGGCAGGTAATATGGTATAAAAGTTGTGCATATGTTATCATGCAATACATATTTCCATGTTTATCATGTTTTGAAACAAGATACATATTGCTTACAATAGAGAAAAACTCAGAAGAAATAAAGTGAAGAATGTTATGCTTCAGTCTGCATTCAGACTCTTTTGCTTTCTTCTGTGGTGGTTGATAACTTTTTCCCATCATTTTCTATATATTTTTAATGTTAGATCATTCCCAAAGATATTGTTGCAAAGATTTCCCCCCACAATCAGATATTTATCTTATTCCACTTGTATTATTTTGTTCATGCAAAAGCCTTTCAACTTCATGTAATCATAGTTAAACTCTAGTGCTTCCTTATCACCCCTCAGATAAAAGATAAGCTTCTTTGTTTAGCTTTTAAGGCCTTTACAATCTGGTCCCAAACCATCATTCTAGATTCATTAAATGTTATTCCCCCTCTCATAGTCTATTCTTTATCCTCAACTCTGTCTCATAGAATCCATTTCTTCCTTCAAGACAAATCCCAGGCATTACCTTCCATATAGAAACTTTCTGATCCCTCCAACTGCTGGTGTCTTCTCTCTAAAACTACCATATATTCAACTACTTTCTAATTCTTTCTATTTATTATTTTTCTATTTACTGTTTTTAACTTTATTTTTTATTTAAATTTACTTTTTATATACTTATGGATTTGTTTTATATTTAAGAATGCAAGCACCTTGTGAGTAGGTATTCTTTCTTTTTTGCTCGTATCTCTAGTATTTAACATTGCACCTGACACATAGTAGATGCTTAATAAATATTTATTGATTGATTGTTAACAGGGGAACACAGCAGAGACACAGGGAAATTTACCTGGGATTACTAGATTCATAGGCATACTGCTATGTCATAAGAGGTTCTATTTAGCTCATTTTATCTCCCCTTCTTTTCAACCTGCCAGCTACCTCTACAAAGCAAGACTTTTCGACACCAGCCCTTATTCTAACACATTTTATATTTCATTGGTAATATAGAAGGGACGTTAATACAGTCTTTGGGAACTATTACTACCTTACTACATTCCACAGCTCAGATTTCTTGGATCTCTGTGTTAAAAAGCTTCCTCTCTAAAATTTTATGAGTTTGTATTAACAAGGACTGTAAAATGATGGCAAATTATTATTGATCTACTCTAAAGCCAAAAACATTTTAAGTGAACATGATTAAATTAATTGGCTTAACTATGAAACATAGGAATTTTTTTAGAAAGAGAGACTCTAGGAAATGTGGGATCCATTTGTCTGTTCCCTCTAGTGGTTTTTTTGGGTTGTTGTTACAAGAGTAAAAGAAAAGAAAATCATCAAGAACACAATAAATATTTCACAGATACTTCTATGCTTCTTTGCATCTTCTGAGTCTTCTCTGTTTGCAGAATTTAAAATTCCAATATTTTTTGATTCAAGACCTTCATCATATTCTAAAAGGCAGAAATTCTATTCCATTAGCAACATAGCAAGACCATTAGCATCACTGTTTTGGTGTTGAGGTAAAGGAGAGGTATTTAAAGTGCTAGAAGGAAGAAGCATGTGGACATAATCTTCTGCAAGATACCCCAGGTCATGTTTTAAATGGCTGTAAAAGGAGACACCCAACAAGAGTAAAACAGAAACCTGAAGCCAATATTCATTATGATCAAGGCTGAGGACCACCTCCTGAAATGGATATTTATTGAATCTAATATCAGCCGAGGTAAGGAGTACATTTATGGCTTCTTAAGATGAAATTAAACAATGTCTTTCTTTTCAGGGGAAAATGCCAAATTTAGTCTTTCTCTTTCCTTATTTATGGCTGGTCCCTGGAAAGGTGCCTAGCTTTGGGAAATAATGTTCCAGGAGACAGAATAAGTAGAATTCTCCTTCCTCACTCCTACTATGCTCTCACTATCAACTTAGATATTAACTTCTCCTTCATGCTCATTTATTCTCTCACACCTGGGATTTTCAAACTCTTGTAGACATGGGGCTTTAAAATATATTTGTTACCTGATTCCTTTGCTATGTACACTTGTACTTAGGTTTCTTAAATTGTCGTATACATTTCTGTAAAAATATCCAAATAAGGATGTTGTCACTCTAAAAATGTTGTAGGCTACTACTAAATTCTCTTCAGCTGAGTGGTTTTCAGATATTCGAGTCTGACTTTGTAGCCTGAATAACTGTATCACATATAGGAAGCACAAATTGTTTAGCTTTTCATAAGATGTATGCTCTGGGTCTAGAAAAAGTAAACATGAATTCAAGGGTCTTAATATTTTCTAATAATAGCCATTCATATGTCTTTTCATAGTACTTCAAAGTTTATAAAATGCTCCTCTGTGAAGTAAGTAATATAAATAGGAGTATCCCTATATTATGGAGGAGAAAATCAGACATTGCTCTGAGAGTCGTTTATCTAAAACCACAGCACTAAGAGTTATCAAAGCAAAGGTTGGAGCTCACAGCTTCTTTCTAGCATTTTTTCACTACTCTACGGTCTCTTCAGTACAATGAATGAATAAATAAACAAACAAATAAATAAATGAAATAATACAGTGCTAAAGAAAGATAATAAACAAAATAGACAGAGTTTTTCAGTGAATTCAGAAGAAGACTTTAAATCTTATTCAGCCCTTCCGGAATCTACAATGGACAATACGTTCAATAGCATCTTTTCTTACTGACTTAGGAGTGCAGGAGAAGTAAATGTGAAGCCTGGTACTAGCTACCATAAAAGAGATTGATGTAATTCACTGTGGAATACTTTTTTCAAATTTGATTTAAGATTGTTTTGCAACATGGATATTCTTATTTAATGAACATAAAACATTGTTTGTACAGGGAAAATTCTAGTAGATGCTTTGAGCTTATGCCTTCTCTCTGAAGACTCTTTTTTTCCTGGGCCAAAACACCATGCAAATGCATCTATCTTGGGGCAAAAGACCACCCAAGTAAAGGACTTCTGCTACCCATATTTTATGGTTACATCTTAATAGTGCATATGTCTATGTATGGCACACATGCTACTAAAGAAAAGCAGCCTGCGAATAAAAAGGAAAGGAAGTCTTTACTCCAAACATATTAGTTCCTCAGTGTAGGGATCATGTCTTTAATATGCTAGTAATATTTCTTGGCATGCTCTGGTAGCCTTATTTAAAAAAAGAGAGAGATTTCTTTTAGGAGAAGATGAATGATAGTGCATAAAAACTGAGAGTTACTTATCGAAGAGTACTTATTTACTTGCTTTCTCTGTTACTCAATATCTTTTCCTTTCCTTCCCATAATTTGGAGTTATTATTTTCCTTTCTCCTCATCTTCTTTAGTCTACTGCTTTCTTGGACTGACTATTCCTCTTTGTACACCAGTCCTGATAGAGTCTAGGATGTGTCTGGGGAGGACATTATATAACTACAAGTCACAGAGATTGGGCATTTGATCAGCTGAGGAAAAAACAGCATCAGCTGCTAGCAATTAATTTAAGGGCAGCTACCTCTCACTGCCTGTTGCCATAAGGCAGAATGGCCTATGAATGTGGGCTAGTATGTTAAACACCCTCTGATACTGAATATCTGATTGCCATGTGAGGCACTAGAGACAGAAAATCAGATTAGACCTCTGTGTTTCACTGCTCTGAGAAGGTTAGTTATCTGTGTGACTTTCTTTGTACATACCTTAGCTGTTTCTGTATTTTTCTATGTTGTGTTTCCCTAGGGAGGGACTTCTTTGGTGGCCCATGTTGTGAACTTCTGAGGGAGTTAAGGCACAGCAGAAGCTGAAAGCTTTGGGCAGTGACGATGCTGTATCACATAATTACTGATAACTGCATTTGACACTATCTTCTGAGCCCTTCTTTACTATGCCTGCAGCAGAGACTAGAAAACCTCAGCAAGGGCTGGCAATGGATAGAATGAGAAGAGTTATTATTAATTAATTTTCTTTTTCTTCACCGCTGTGGTCAGGGCCCTAGCCCCTCAACCTCTCTTTGGCCTATAGTTTTCCTTCTTCCTGACTCATGTGCCTTTTATTCTAAATCTTCTCACTCTGCCCTAATTCCTGTGATAAAATGCCCAATCCAGTTTGTGTTTGAATTTCCTCCAAATTGTAGGTGAATTTTCAGCTCTTTGTTCAGTGCCTCTGAAATTCTAGGTGAAAAAAAAGACAAGAAGAAAGGGAAAATATATAAAGCCTTTTAACCTCTATCAGTGGAAAAGAAAGTTCTTTGGGTGAAGTGGTGAGGGTTCCTGGTAGAAGAGTACATGCCTCTTTTTGTTTGTTTGTTTGTTTTTTACCTTTAGGAGACTCATTAATAATAACAATAATAATAGCTTGCATTTATATAATTCTTTAGGGTTACAAAAAACCCTTTTATATCATTTGATTCTCAGAATGATCCTCTGATCATGGCAGGTCAGATATCATCCTTACCTAAAGACAAGGAAACTGATGTTCAAGACAGATCATGACTTGCCCAGATAGAGTGTAGGTCATTACTGCTAGCCACAGTGCTATCATTACTTTTCATTCTATGTTATCTTGCATACCACATTTTAGTGAGGATATTGGTAAAGTAAAGTGTACTAAGGGATGGCATATAGAATAGTGAAGAGCCTCCAGGTCATGATCTGATAGATGATCAAAGGCACTGCAAAAGTTTAGTCTGGTTGAAACTTAGGGAGAATATAACTTTTTTAAAATTATATGGAAGGTTGTCTTGTAGGTTGGCCCCAGAGGTCAGAACTAGGAATAATGAGTGGAAATTACAGAGAGGGTAGACAGTCTTGATATAAGGAAAAACTTTCAAACAATTTGATCTATCTACAAGTGGAGGGTTGCTTCACTGAATATCTTCAAGCAGAATGCAAAAAAAAAAACTACTCAAAGAGATTCTTTTTAAATTTTTTTTTTTTTAATTTTAAACCCTTAACTCCTGTGTATTGACTTATAGGTGGAAGAGTGGTAAGGGTAGGCAATGGGGGTCAAGTGACTTGCCCAGGGTCACACAGCTTGGAAGTGTCTGAGGCCAGATTTGAACCTAGGACCTCCCATCTCTAGGCCTGGCTCTCAATCCACTGAGCTACCCAGCTGCCCCCTCAAAGAGATTCTTTTTGAGGTATAGTTTGAACTAGATTAATGATTGAATAAACAAAGCATTTATTAAACTCTTACTTAAACTTGCAAAATATTGGGTGAAGTTCCAAGGAAACAAGGAAATAAGAAACTCCTTGCTCTCAAAGAGCTTATATTTTAATGAAGGAGAAAACACAAATAGAAGGCTTCAACTGTAAGTCACACCAAAAGGTTCCATGATCCTTAGGGTACAGAGACAAAGCAGATGGTAGTGCCTCTTCTTTAATATCATTTCCATTGATAAAGTTGTATCAGTTTCTAACATTGGACCATTCAACAGTGGCTAGTACTTTGACAGCAGTGAAATTCCTTTTTCTGAGTCTCCAGTAGCTGTTATGTTGACCCTTCAGGAGCAATAGCCAAGCTGTGTTTTCCCAGGAATTATTTCTCAAGATGATGGCTGAGGGTACTGGGCTATAAGCATTTGTAAGTTATTCTAAGACAACTGGATCTAGGATTCTTATGTCTCCCTCAGAGTTTAAGGGAAGTTGGTATTCAAGGTGGTGGTTTGATCTCCTGGCACATTGTGTCTCATCTCAGGGTATATAAGTTGCAGGCTGGTTGGTCTTCCCTGTGACTGGCAGAGGGTAAGGGGTATGGAGGAGGGAAGTTACCTAGTATGAGGGCATGATGGAGAGTTCCAAAGTCCAAAACCTCCAAAAGTAATGTAGCTGGTGGGAAATGAAGAACTATGTCATAGAATCATAGATTATAGATTTGAGCTGGAAGACACCTTAGTAACTATCTAGTGGCCTAGCTCCCCTTTATTATACAGATGAGGGAAATGAGGTCCAGGGAGGTTAAATGATTTACCTAAGTCAAATAGTTTAGTGGCAGGTCTTCCTACGTCTTCCATTTCTTTCTTGGATCACACAGTCAATGTGTTTTCATAAACACTCTTTCTTCTTTTTCCCCACTCAATAACTTTCGGTTGTAGTCAACAGATTTCTATTTGTTTGTACTTCTACTTTAAGCAAAATTAGTAGATGAAAGTCAGAATTACACAATAGAAGACTTGTTATTTTTCCCTTTGCCAAAGAATTGACAATAGTGAAGCAGTGATTGTATGTTGGAAAGAGTACTGGATTTGGAATAAGAGTACTTCGTAACTTTTCTTGGCCTTAGTTTCCTCAATAATAAAATGAGGGGAGTTAGAATTTGACGTAAGGGGTCCTTTCCATCTATAAATATTTTATTCTTATACTACTTTAAATATCAGTCTTCTCTAGAAAATTTAAAATATGTTTAGATTTAAAGAAAACTGACAATTTTTTAAAGGAAGAAACATGCAAGATGAAATCCTTTAAGTGAGTGTTGGCAAAGGTTTTCAAGTTTGCCTACTCAAACTGCAACTTCAAGCTGTCTGTACCCCAGAGAGCAGAGGGAGGAAGTGCTTACTTTGGTTGTCTGGACAAAGGGACAGGGCATGTAAAAAATGTCCTCCAGTGCTAAAAAGAGGGGGAATGGAGCAGCTCCCCCAGTGCTGGCTGGGTGTGCCAATACTTCTAACACTGTTCTAAGTCATTTATAGTTTGCCCTCATCTTAAGAAATTTGAGCATTTCAAGAAAGAATTATTCTGGTTAATTTTTTTCTCCATTCAGTCATTTTTGGTATTCTCCTGCATTTTGATCCTGCTGATGATTTATTTAACTCTCCTTGTAAAGATCCCTTCTAAGGATCATAGTAGGGTTTTTTTTTTCAGGATGTTAGAATCACATTGGTTTTAGGTGCCACTTCTAAGGAATATATTAACATAATTTTAAGAGTCTTTGAGATTATGCTTCTTAATGGTCAGTTAAAGGAACCAGAGATATTTAGGTTGAAGAAGACTTAGCGAGAAATATGATAGTTGTCTTCAAGTGTTTAAAACTATCATGTGAGAGTGAGATTAAACTTGGCCTCAGAGAAAAACTAGGAGAAATAATGGGAGTTACAAAAAGATTTAGACTGACTATAAGGCAAAAATTTCTTAATAATTAGAGCTATTCAAAAGTGGAATATTCTACCATGTAAGGTAGTGGTTTCTCTCTCTCTGGAAGTCTTTATATAAAGGCTAGATTACTCAGTACTTGTCTGGGTATTATAAAGGCAGTTCTGGTTCAGGTATGATTGTGTTAGTTGGTGTCTGTGATCCCTTAGAACTCAGGTTCTGTGACTGTGAGTATAATACCATACCATGAAGACAATGATATACAACCTAGGAAATTGCCTATTGCCAACTACATCCCTTCTTAAATACTTCTTAAAATCTCCTCCTTCTCTTCATTTCCTTCTACCACTACCTTCCTAAACATGTTCCCATTCTTTACCCTGTAGAATATTATGTAAAGACTAAAACAAAGACAAATGCCCAATTGTCCATTTTATACCTAAGTCAAGTTTATGGTTGCCAGGTCCTGAGGTCACTAGCAAAATAACCCTTATGTAGTAGCTAGTTTAAAAACTTGAACTCAGGCTATTCATGTAAGAAATGTGAATTAATTTAATTTAAGGTGTTTATCTCTTAAAGTAGAATCCCTAAAAGATGAAGGAATTAAAAAAAGCTCACTAGAAATAAGAAAAATCTTCTCTTCATTGATTCCCTTGGAAAGGCTGATTCTGTCCAGTAGATGTCAGTAACATATATCAGACAAAAAGTGTATGATGGCATGGTTTTCCAAAGAGGGCAAACAAGATGAGCAAGAAATACTTGTTCTTATAAATGGGTGTGTATGGAGGAATAGTCAACACATTTCATTATGTTAAGAATGGCATTAATTTATTCATGTACTCAGGAAAGAGAAAAGCTCCAGTTAAGGAGTTACCATATCATAAAATTAACTCTTTATTCTCTGAAGAAAACTATAGCAATTCTTTTTCTATGTAAGAGTTAGTTTAGATTCTCAGGTGGGCCTCATGTCAATGGATTTGACCTAAGATAATTCACCAAAGAAACTCATTATTTTGTTAGTTTTTGATCATCTCAGGAAAGGTTCAGAGACCACTATAATAAAGAAACAACCATGGAACTTCATCCATTTCAAAACAGAATTGAACAGAGTTAATAGAATGTCCTGAGAGGCAAGACTGAAATGGCAGAGCAAAGACTCAAACAACTTTAATATAATGTGTCAAATTGAATTCCAGAGTAGAATAGCAAACAAAAGATAAGCATGAGACATTTTCCTAGCCAAAGACAATGCAGGAAGTTGGAAGGAAATATATGTGACACTGGCCTGTAGTGCCTGTCACAGAAATGCCATCAGTGAGCCTTTGAGGCAGTTGCAACATCAGGGTCAGATCTTTGAGAACTCTCAGCCCAGAGATGGTAAGGGGATTGGGCAATTATTTAGAAAAATTTATTGGGTACACTGAGCTAGCAGTGGGTGCAGCCTGGGTACTTTTTGGCAATTTCATTTCCTATATAGAGTTTCGGGATACAGGAATGGTCAGTAGGGAACAAGGGGATCTGGTTGTAGTTGCAGTTCAGAGAGAAGTGCTGGTATTTTTTGTCCAGGGGAACAGGGGCCATTCCTGGGTAAAGACTGCACAGTGGAGACCAAAAGAACAGTGACCACACCATTGCCTAGTCCTTACTACACTGCAGCATTTGAACCAATATACAGCATTGATTCTAAGATGGAAGGTAAAGGTTTAAAAACAAAAAGAGAGAGAAAAGGAGTGGTGAAAGAAAGAAAGGTGGATCAAGGAAAGAAATGGTCAGAAACAGAGCAAACTTTTGAGGAGGGATAGAGTAAAAAGAGAGAGAAGGATAAACAGAAAAAAATAGGATAGAGGGAAATACGCATAATCATAACTATTACTATGAATAGATAAACAACTATAAAATAGAAGCAGATAGCAGAATAGATTAGAAACCAGAATCCTAAAATACATTGTCTACAGGAAACATACTTGAAAGAGAAAAATACACAGAGAGTTAAAATTAAAGGCTGGAGGGGAATCTATTTTTCCTTTAATTGAAATTAAAAAAAAAAGGCAGGAGCAGCAATTATCATCTCAGATAAAGCAAAAGCAAAAACAGACCTAATTAAATGAGATAATCAGAGAAACTACATTTTGCTGAAAGATACCATAGACAAAGTAGTAATATCATTACTAAATATTTCCACCAAATGTCATAGTTCCAGATTCTTAAAGGAAAAGTTAAATTAGTTACAGAAGAAATAGTAAAACTATATGAGTATGCTTGCTTTGGAAGCACAAATACTAAAAGTGGAATGACACAGAGGAAATTAGCGTGCTCTTGTGCAAGGATTACATATAAATTCATGAAGCATTAAAAAAACCCTAACTATATTAGTGAGGAACTTCAACTTTTCCCTCTCAGAGCGAGTTAAATCTGACAATAAAATAAAGAAGAAGATGAATAGATTTTAGCAAAGTTAGATACGATTGCCCTTTAAAAAAATCTTTACATTCTATCTTAGAATAGATACTAAGGCAGAGCAGTAAGGGTTAGGCAATTGATATTTAGTGACTCACCCAGCATCACACAGCCAGGAAGTGTCTGTGATATGATAGACTTCTGAAGAAAATTTAATTGAAATGGAGAAGTATATGTATTTTTGAAAACTATACATGGCACCTTCAGAAAAAATTGATCTTGTATTAGGGCATAAAAATCTCATAAAAGTATAGAAAAGCAGAAATATTAAACACACCATTTAAAATACCATAATGCAATAAAAATTACATTCAATAGAGGGCCTTGGAAACACAGATTAAAAATTAATTGGAAAATCTAATCTGAAAGAATGAATGGATTTTTAAAAAGTCATAGAAATAATTTCATTAAAAAAACCCACAAATACACACACCCTTCCATCAGCATCAATTCTAAGACAGAAGTGTGTTAAGGGCTAGGCAACTGGAATTAAGCATCTTGCCCAGGGTCACATAGCTAGGAAGTGTGTGAGACCAGTTTTAAATCTAGGCCCTTCCAATTCCAGACCTGGCACTCTATCCACTGTACTGCCTGAGATTTACTGCCTCAGCCTCAAAACAATTTCATTAAAGAGAATTACAATTAGACAATGGACCAAAATTTGTGGGATGCATCCAAAGCAGTACTTAGGGGAAAACTGATAACTCTAAACACATCAATAAAAAAGAGAAAGATCAAATCAATGAATTAAGCATGCAGTTAAAAAAAACTAGAAAAACAATAAATTAAAACCCTTCAGTTAAACAGCAGAATATAAATCCTGAAAAGTTAAGGAGACATTAAAATTGAATTAAAAACAATAACAAACCAATGAATTAAAAAATAAAAACCTAGGAGCTAATTATGTGAAAATTCCAATAAAATAGATAAACAAAAAAAGAAAACCAAATTATTAGTATCAAAAGTGAGAATATGAATTCATTACCAATGTAGATGAATTTAAAGCAGTTATTAGGATCTATTTTGTCTGATTTGATGCCAACAAAACTGACAATCTAACTAAAAAGGATGACTACATAAAATAATGTAAATTGTCTAGATTAATAGAATAAGAAACAGAAAAGTTAAATAATCTTATATTACAAAAAGAAATTGAACAACCCATGAATGAGCTCCTTAAGGAAAACCCCTTAGGTACAGATGATTTACAAATGAATTCTACTAACTTCAGTATTAGAAAAACTATTGGAAAAATAGACCAAGAAGTAATATTATCAATTCCTTTTATGATACAAATATGATTCTGATACCTAATTCAGGAATTGCAAAAACAGAAAAAAAAAACAATAAACCAATGTCCTTAATGAATGCTACTGTAAAAAATTTAAATAAAATACTATTAAGGAGGCTAAAGCAATATATTCCAAAGATCATATACTATGGCCAGATGGGGTTTATACTAGGATGGCAGTTTTAAGAAATACAGGTTCATATTAGGAAAACTATTTGCATAATTGAATATATTACTAAAACATAACCAAAATCTTATAATTATAAAACAGATTCAAAACAGCTTTTGACAAAATACACCTTTCTCTTATAAAAACATTAGTAAAATTAGAAATTATTAAAACTTATAATATATAAATAAATGTATATTTTATAAATAAATGAATATTTTTATATTATATGTAATATAATTATATAATATAAATATTAGTTAGAAGTACACCTCACACCTATCAGACTGGCTAACATGACACAAAAGAAAAATAATAGATGTTGGATGGGATGTGGATAAATTGGGGCACAAATGCACTGTTGGTGGAAGTATGAACTGATATAGTCATTCTGGAGAGCTATTTGGAATCACGCCCAAAATAGCACAAAACTCNGAATATATTACTAAAACATAACCAAAATCTTATAATTATAAAACAGATTCAAAACAGCTTTTGACAAAATACACCTTTCTCTTATAAAAACATTAGTAAAATTAGAAATTATTAAAACTTATAATATATAAATAAATGTATATTTTATAAATAAATGAATATTTTTATATTATATGTAATATAATTATATAATATAAATATTAGTTAGAAGTACACCTGACACCTATCAGACTGGCTAACATGACACAAAAGAAAAATAATAGATGTTGGATGGGATGTGGATAAATTGGGGCACAAATGCACTGTTGGTGGAAGTATGAACTGATATAGTCATTCTGGAGAGCTATTTGGAATCACGCCCAAAATAGCACAAAACTCTTTGACCCAGAAATAAGATTATTAGGTCTGTAGCCCAAGGAGATCAAAGATAGGGAAGAATCTATTTGCATAAAAATATTTATAGCTCTTCTTTTTGTTGTGGCAAAGAACTAAAAATGGAAGGGATGTCCATCAATTGGGGAATGACAATGAGTTGCGGTACATGATTATAATGGAATGCTTTTGTGCCGTGAGAAATGATAAACAAGATGATCACAAAAAATATGGAAAGATATGAAGTTATGCAAAGTGAAGTAAGCAAAACTAGGAGAATATTATAATACAGTAACAATGTACAATATATAATGTGTACAATGTACAATAATGTACAATGATCAACTGTGAATGACAACTATTATCAGCAATGCAAAGATTCAGGACAACTCAAAGGGATTCACGACAAAAATAGCTATCCACCACAATAGAAGGAAATAATGTATTACTAATGCAGATTGAAGCATATCATTCTTCACTTTATTTCTTCCTTCAATTTTTCTCTAATACAAGTGATATGTGTCTTATTTCACATGATGAACAGAGAAATATGAATTGTATGATAACACATATAAAACCCATATCATATTACCTATCTTCTTGGGGAAGGAGAGAATGTGGATTGCAAAATGTCAGAAAATGATTAGTCAAAGTTATATTGACATATAATCTGGAAAAAATTAAAAATACTTGAAAGCATAGGAAAAAATTTTTCTTAAAATGACAAATAGTTTCTTTCAAAAACTAAGAACACACATCTGTAATGGGATAAACTAGAAGCCTTCCCAGTAAGATCAGGGGTGAAGCAAGGATGTCCATCATTACTATTATTATTCAATATTGTATTAAAAATGCTAACTATAGCAATAAGTCAAGAAAAAGAAATTAGAGGCATAAAAACAGGAATGAGAAAAAAACACCCTCATCCCTTGCTGATGATATACTTCAAGAGCCCTGGGGGATCAATTTTTAAAAATGTTGAAATGACAACTTTCGCCAAGTTGCAGAATATAAAATAAATCCATATAAGTCATTAGGATTTATGTATATTACTAGCAAAATTCAGCAGGAATAGATAGAGAAATTTCATTTGAAATAACAACAAATTGTATAAAAATATTTTGTAGACTATATGCCAAAAAAATCCCAGGAACTATATGAACATAATTATGAAACACTTCTTACACAAATGAAGGCATGTCTAAACCATTGGAGGAATATGAATTGCTCATCACTGGGCCACGCAAGTATAATAAAAATGACAATTTTACTTAATTTACTTATTCAGTACCATACCAATTAACCTACTAAAGAAATATTTTATAGAGCTAGAAAAAATAATAGCAAAATTTATGTGGAAGAACAAAAAGTCATGAATATTAAAGGAATTGACCAAAAATATTAAGAAAGATAGCCTAGCAGTACCAAATTTCAAAGTGTCTTACAAAGCAGTTATTATCAAAACTATCTTAGCAAGACATAGAGTAGAGGATCTGTGGAATAAATTAGATACACAACACTTTAGTAGTATGTGACTACAATAATCTAATGTTTGATATGTCCAAAGGCCTAAACTTTTGTGGCAAGAACTCAACATTTGACAGAAATTGCTGGGACAATTGTAAATACTTTGGCAGAAAGTAGGCGTACATAAGTCTCATGTAATATATTCCAAGATAAGGTCAAATTGGCTACATGATTTAGACATAAAGACATGACCAACTAAATGAGAGAAAGGACCATGATAGTAAAGTAGATAATTTCAATTACATCTATTTAGAAAGTTTTTACACAAAAAGTCCCCAGTGTAGCCAAATTAGAAGGAAAGCAAGAAAGTAGGAAAAAATAAAACTTACAAGTAAGTTTCTCTGACAAAGGTCTCACTTTCTCAAATATTTAGGAAGTGAGTCATAAAGATAAGAACCATTTCCCAGTTGATAAATGGTTAAAGTATATGAAGAGGTTGTTTTCAAAAGAAGAAATCAAAGCCATCAAGGCTATATGAAAAAATGCTCCAAAACATTAATAGAGAAATTAAGTATTTCTCTATTAAATTAAATTTAAGTAACTCTAAGGTATCATTGCACACATCAGATAGGTTAACATGACAGAAAAAGAGGACAAGTACCTGAGGGGATGTGGAAGAGATGGGACACTAATGTATTTTTGTTGGAGTTGAAAACTGGTTCAACCATTTTTGAAGAAAACTTGGAAGTAGGTCTAAAAAATGATCAAACTGTGCTTACCCATTGGCTTAGTAATACCACTACTAGGTGTATTCTAGAAAGATCAAACACAAAAGAAGGAAAAATGACCCACGTGTACAAAAATATTTATAGCAGCTCTTTTTGTGGTATCAAAGAACTAGAAATTGAGGAGGTGACCATTAATCATGAAATGGCTGAACAAACTGGTGTGAAAAATTCTAAGTAAGGAAACCTTCCAATCTTTCTATTTAGAATGGCAACTCAACTGTTACTGGGTTTTAGGGAATTGCCTCTGACTGTTTTGAAAGCTCTTTCCAACCATTATCTCGTTTTATTTTTGGAACAACTCAGAAAGGCAAATGTGAGCAGTATTAGCAACTTTTACATTTTCCAAATGATGAAAATGAGGCTTGGAGAAGTGAAGGGTCAGAGAAAGAATCTGGTCTTTTTGACTTCAAATACAATACTTCATCCACTTTACCATGCTTCCTCATTAAATTAAGAGGTACTAGTTTGATGCAATGTTTCTTAAACTTTCCCACAGTGCTATAAACCTTCATAGTGCAGTGGTGTTGCAGTGGATAGAGTGCCAGGCCTGAGGCAAGAAGATCTGAGTTCAAATTCTGAC
Source organism: Gracilinanus agilis (assembly GCF_016433145.1). Taxonomy (NCBI): domain Eukaryota; kingdom Metazoa; phylum Chordata; class Mammalia; order Didelphimorphia; family Didelphidae; genus Gracilinanus; species Gracilinanus agilis. The sequence goes on along the minus strand of NC_058131.1, from coordinate 133,250,099 downwards.
TAAGACATTTACCAGCTGTGTGACATTGGGCATCAATTTCCTCATCTGTAAAATGAGCTGAAGAAGGAAATGGCAAGCTACCTAAGTATCTTTGTCAAGAAAACCCAAAATGGTGTTGCAAAGAGTCAAATATGATTAAAGTAACTGAACAACAATATAATCTTTCATCAATGGAATAGAACATGGATAGAAACCTTCTTGTAATGTACCCTAAAATTATTATTTGAAATGCCTTTTAACAAAGAACATAAATCTAACTTAAAACAACAAGATTAGTGGATTTTATATGAAATTGTTTAAAAAAACTACTGGATTTTTATTTTTTTGTCATTTGGTGTGCTTGACTTTTGGACTATTTACTCTATTTACTATGCCATCTAGTTGCCCTGAAATACTAGTTTGAAGGAGAGCAATTTAACATTAATGCTGTCAATCTGCCAACTTATTTTCATAATTGAAGGTCATTGAAATGGTTGCACTTCATCCTACTGACACACATACTGTCTCTTTGTGAGCTCACAGACCCTTGTCTGGAGCTGACTTTAAGAGATTTAGCAGGTATGCAGAAATACTTCTAGATTGAGTGATGATGTTTATCTCAGAGCTGCTCCTGTAAAAAATTCTTTTGTGAGATAATTTTATGCCTTAGGTTGAGATTCATTTGGGGAAAGTAGCAATTATAACACTACCCATGGCTATTCTGTTTGGAAGGTGTTTGGCTTTATTGTCTCTTTACCCCCTGGACATTTTCTTATTGGAGATTCATGAGAATTTAATATGATTTTCTCTACTTCTATTAATTAGTTTCCTCTATAGTTCAAAGTAATAACACACTGTAATATTTAAGAATTATGGCTTTCATATTACAAGTGACATAGGCTATCCCTGGCTAGGATAATTAACCCGTTCTTTTAGAAGATGGATTCCTTCATTTGGGAAGGAGAAACAGTGGGTTTGTAGACACAGCAAATGTTTTTCTCCCCTTGGTAATATTCTTTGATGATTATTTGATCATTGTGCCTAGACTAGCCTGGCCTTTTAGGAGTGTGTGTTAGTTTAGTTTTAATCCAGGCGTTAGTTCTGCAACTCTTTCCAAGGGTCAGAAATAAGGACTGAGGTGACACCAAGTGAGGTCCTTTCAGTAAGAGCCATCTGCCACAAGGCAATCTTGGGAATTTGCCAAGGAGAGATTCTTGGTAGCTGTTTTCCTCATGACTAGCCAACTCTGCACGTGTGAGAGGAATCTCTCTTGGCATCCAGTTTGCTGGACTTTATCCAGCTAATGCTGGAATAGAGTACTGGAGTGATGTGTCGGAGACAAAGTATGTTCTATTGCTGAATCACTATCCAGCTGCTTCTCTTTGGTTCATCAGTGGTGCTTTGTAGGGGATAGCAAGTGTTAGGAAATATTTTTCTCTAATTTATATAATGTTTTATTTAAATGAAAGAGATAAGACACTAACATTTTGGAAATTTTGGTGTTAGTATATTAGTGAGCAAAAGAACTTAAAAGAGATATGAGATGTTTTTGACCTGTGGGCTCTGGAAAGAAGGCTGGGTTTTCTTATGTCCTCAACTCCTATTTCCTTCCCAATTTACAGAGACAGATTGTTTAGATTTTGAAAAATTTCTTTTGTTAATTCATGGCTGACTGCTTCAATTGATGGGTGATAGGGTGTATAGTTTGTAAGAACAGTGAAGCAGAGGTAGAGGAAGCTATGTGTCTCTAACAGTGTATTATTGATAATGACATTTTATTATATAGTCAGAAAGAAATTGATGAATTCCTAGTATGTGCTTAGCAGGATGTGAAAAGAAATGGGATCCCCTTCCCTTTGCTGAGTTTATAATCTAGGTTGGAAAACAATACATAGGTATGAACTTGTTATTGAAAGCAAAGCTATCTGGGATTCTCTTTTTTTTTTTCCCTTCTAGCTCTCCTCCCTGAGAAAAGGGTCACTTTCTTCCCCTTAATCTTCATTTTATTTTTGTCTATGGATTTTTCATCACTTTCACTTTTAAATATATTCTTTCTCCCTCTCCTTCCCTGCCTTATATCAATAAAAAAGGGGAAAAGTAGTTCAGAAAAAATAGTTAATAAATCAGTAATATCTGTATTGCTGGAATCCAATATTTCATAGCCATAGATTCCCACCTCTATAAAGAAGACGAGAGGTGAATATCTTCAACTTTAAGGTTATGCTTGGGTATTATTACAATGTTCAGTTTCTTTTCTTTGGTTTGTGGCACTTCCATATTTGTAGTCATTGTGTCTATGTTTTTCTTTATTCTACTTCATTTGGTAGCAATTCATCAGAGTCTTCCTGTAATTCTCTGTATTCTTCTGATAGCATCAAAATGTTCTATTGTGATATTCATGTGCCACCATTAGTTAGCCAGTCCCCAAGTGATTAACTTGAACTTTATTTCCTGTTCTTTTCTTTTTTTTTACTGCAAACATTCAATAATATAAATATCTTGGTATATGTACAACTACCTTAAATTATGGGCGTGGCAGTGGGATTTCAGTATAAAAGAGCTTGATAATGATTATTTTTTTAAAGTAGTTATTAGGACAACCAGCTGTGTGTTCTTATCTTTCAAAAGCTCTTCCCTCATTGACTGGTTTCACCTTTTATTTGTCTGTATGTGACATGTCAATCAAAACAGCCCTGAAATCTCATTTCTTATTGATTTTCAACAATCTTTCACGATTGCTAGTAGTTGGAAATTCTCTTTTTTGAGTACTGTTCATATCCTTGGAGCACACAGTCATGAGTGAAAGGCTCTTGGTTTTGTCTAGGTGTAGGAATTCCTAAATGTATTGACTACTGGAAGCCTATTAGACATATCTGATGCAAAGATTGTTTCCCAATTGATATTTTCCCTTCTTAAGCTACTTACATCAAATTTTCTCTTGCAAGTGCTTTTATTTTTATGTAACCAATTTTATTTATGTTGTTTTTGTGATATCCACTATCCCTTCATTGGTTAAAGACTCTCCCCTTGGAAGAGAAAGAAATCCAGTATCTTTCAAAGATTAATTAAATTAATTAAAATTTTTCAAAAATTTAAAAAATTATTATTTATTTGCCTATTCTGGTCTCACCCATTTTGAGTTTATTTAAGCATGTGATGTAAGTGACTAAGTAATCATTTTTTATTGCTATATGTACAGGGGATACAAATTAAAATGAAAAAATTCTGGCCTTTAAAGACTTTACATTTTGTTGGGGGTGGAATGTGAAGAAGGAGCACACACAGGAGTGTAGTGGACAGGAAAGAAATTTTTTCTGGGGAGTCAGAAGGAAGAGGGGCCATCAAGTAGTCATTTGTCACATCCCTTTAAAGCAGTGATTCCAAAAGTGGGTGCTACCGCCCCCTGGTGGGTGCTGCAGCAATCCAGGGAGAGTGGTGATGGCCACAGGTGCATTTATCTTTCCTATTAATTGCTATTAAAATAAAAAAAATTAATTTCCAGTGGGCTAAGTAATATTTTTTTTTCTGGAAAGGGGGCTGTAGGCCAAAAAAGTTTGGGAACCACTGCTTTAAAGCAACAATACTGTTATTAATTTCATTATTGTTGCAGTGCAAAGAATATAAAATGAAGGTGGGAGAAAGAGAAGGAGAAATTTAGGGAGTATTTTCATAGCAGCAATACAGAGACCAGATATCTCAGCTTAATGGATGTGAAGCATGACCTGGGGCAGCCAGTCATGGCGAGGGTCTTGATGTGTAGACACGTTATAGAAGCTGCAATTGATAGATATGTTGGATCCAAGATTTTAAAATTTCAGAGTGAGCATCTACACTTGAGAAATAGGAAAATAACTACAATTCAGGGCTTTATTTGTCTCTTTTTTATTGCTTAGAATTAAATACTAGAGAAAATGTTAATAATGCAGATTAAACTTAAAAGAGAGCCAATTGTTAAAAATTTAACAGACTATACTACTGGTATATTCTAGGTAGGGAGAGGAAGGCAGCAGCAGTTCAAGTGGTTGGGTAAAAACCTCATTTCTGTCCAATTGTTCTCAAGTTTTTCTAGCTGTTCTGATCAAAAAGGAACATGATCCAGAAGCAAAGTTCAATTTTTAAAATACTGTTATTCTTCAAGTATTGTTTGACAGCCAGTCAAAGAACACTACAATCTCTGAAGAACTAAATGAGTGTTTTAACTCAAAAGAAGTTGCTTGAAACCATCTTAGATGTGAGTAAGCTATAACATCTTGTGAGAGGATTTTTGAAAAAGAACTGGAGTCAAGGATGTCATCAGAGAAGCGTACAGTTGAAAAAGAGGAGAGACTGCTTATCTATCATGAGGAGAACTGGCAAAGCCAGTAGATTGCTTTTTTCTCTGTTGTGTTCTTTACCAGGAAAGGCAAAGGAAGGAAGACTAATTCATACTGTAGCTCAGTCCCTTTATGGTTAACTGACAGGATAGGTTATTTATTGTTCTATATCATTGGAAGGAACTACTACAACTACATGATCATGGATATATCTGAGGATATTAACATTTCTCTAAAATATGCAGCTGGTAAAATGATACCATCCTCATTCTCCAAATTTACATAGAGGGGATTCAGAGAGAGAGAGAGAGAGAGAGAGAATAACTTAAGTGCTTGTCTCCATTATGAATTTGCTAATGTAGAATAAATGTTCTTTACTCTGGGAGATAACATTCCTAAAGTCATGATATACAAAATTTTACCCCATAAGGGTTCTTGGTGTCCCAGACCATGGAAACAATGGAAATTGTTTTCTCTCTTTTCCATAATTCCATTTGAGGCCTTAACAAATAAATATCCAATGTATGGGCACACACTTTCTTGGGTTCCTTAGGTATCCATCTCATGTGAATTCTCTAACATTTAGGAACTGTTTTCTCTTATGGATGGGTAATGCTTTTGTGTTATACTAATAAAGTTTATGAACCAGATGGTTTAAAGTAAGGTCCTTCCCCCAATCCCCCTCCTCACTTCCCTGTAGAATGTAAGTTCCTTGAGGGCAGGCTATTTTCATTTTGATTTTGTACCATGTCACCAGTCATAGTACCTTGAACATAGTGGACATTCAATAAATACTTGTTAAATTAAACTGAAATGTTCTGGCATAAAGTCTCCTGTCAGCATATACAATCATTGTGTTCCTCATCATGAATTTACTGATGTAGAATATAGTTTTCTTCTCTCTAGACCAGTGGTTCCCAAACTTTTTTGGCCTACTGCCCCCTTTCCAGAAAACAAAAATATTACTTAGTGCCCCCTGGGAATTATAAAACTATTTATTGAACTCAGAATAGAATGTAATACAAAAAAAGTGTGGCTATCACCCTCTCTTTATATCTCTGCAGCACCCACCAGCGGGTGGTAGCACCCACTTTGGGAATCACTGCTCTAGAGGATAGCATTCTGGAATTCATGACATTCCTAAAATTTTATCCCCAAAAGGATCTTAAATGTCCTAGACCAGTGATGGGCAAATTACAACCTGTGGGACAGATCTGCCCCCCTGAAATGTTCTTTCTAGCCCTGTGATATTATTCCTAATCTGACAAATACAATGAGTAGGATACAATACAATGAAACTTCTAAAGAGTTGCCTTAGAAACAGACTGACAGATGAGCATTTCCTTTCCTTTGGCCCCCTCTTTAAAAAGTTTGCTCATTACTGTCCTAGACCATAGAAACAATGGAAATTTCTTTCTTTTGCATAATTATGTTTTAGAGAAGTTCGAAAGAATGTGAGATTCTTTTTCCAGTATGAATTTTCACATGTTGAATAAGAGATGAATTATGTGAAGCCTACCCACATTTGTCATATTCTTGTTTTCTTTGAAGTATGGATATTCTGATATTCAGTAATTTCTCAATTTCTGTGGAAGGCCTTTCTACATTCATAATGTTCATAAGGTTTGTCCCCAAATGTATTCTCACATACAGACTAAGAGCCAACTTCCAGAAGTTCTTCCTACCTTTATGATATCTAAAGAGTTCCTTTCCAGTATGAATTTTCTGTTGCTTTGTAAACTTTCACCTGAATCTCTTTCCACGTTCAAGTAATTTAGAGAGTATCTTCCCAATATTAATCAAAGAATGTTAGCTCCCTATCCAAATTGACATTACATTCCTCAGATTCTCTTAACCTGGAGACCAGCAGCCGATGCTTTTTAAGATTTTTAAAAAAAATCCTTACAGAAATCTTAAAAATAATGCTGTGCATTGGTTACAAGCAGAAGAACAGTAAGGATTAGGCAATGGAGATTATGTTACTTGCTCAGGGTCACACAGTTAGAAAGTGCCTAAGGCCGAATTTGAGCTCAGGACCTTTCATCTCTGAGCCTGGCTGTCAATCCATTGAGCCACTTAGCTGCCCACCTTGTTAGATTTTTTTCAAAGAAAAAAATGCTTTCAGAGAAAGGCTCTGCTTTACAGGTGACTCCTTGGTTTTCAACCTCATCTCACCACCTGGAAAACTAATCCTTCTGTCTTTACTCTCTGGAGTCCAAGGACCTTCCCCTCAGAGATTACATATGCCTTGGAAATTTAGTTCTTCTCAGATTGGCCAACTACCCTTAATTCTCCAGTATCTCATCTCTTTATGATTTATTCTCAGAAGGGTCCAAATATCCCCACTATTCCTAGGTGAAGTCTGTGAGTACACCCTCAAATATCTCTGATTCTTGCTGAGTCCTGGTTGTAAGAAGCACAGGCCATTCTTGTTTTGTTAGAGTTTATTACTTTGGGGAAAGGGCAATCATTTGGGGATCACAGGGCCATTTCTTGGATCTCTTCCTGCTCCATAGGTATTTGAGGCTCAAATGGGTCATTTGTCAAAGAAGAATCAAGAATTTCATCTTGTCCAGAGCAATCTTTATGTATCTGTTTTCTTACTACACTGGTCAAAAAAAGGAACCTTAAAAATTAAAAAAAAAATAAACCATTTTTGACTGCCCTTTCAGGATAAACTGATGTATTAGGCAAGCTTCCAAATGTGAAGGAAATCCAAGGATATGCTCTGAGTGCAGATTCTAATCCTTTCCTCTAACTACTTTCTAGGTTCTCCCTAGGTGTACCAGCTTCTTGCTGACTCTTTGCAAATGCCATGGGAAGAACTTTTACTGCCAATCTGAGGAAATAGAATGAGAGGAAAAGAAACGAGTTTATTCTTGTTCCCTACATGTGTCACCCTCTTAATTATTATCTGTAAATGTAAGCATTCCTTAAAGGGCTTTAACTCTTTCTACATTGTATACCTAGAATGGGTGGGTGTAAAAAAATCTGATATAATAGAAATTCATTTGAATGAATGTTTACTAAGGACCTATGAGTGTCCTTAGTAATCAAAACTCCTTTTGAAGGATCTACTTTGGATTTAAATGAATTCTGTTCAGATGCCACCACCATTATTTACTACTTATATGATTGTGGGCATAGTACTTTATCTTTCTGCACCTCAACTCGGTATTCTTAAGGACTCTGGGGAACTATTTTTTAAAAGGACGGGGAAGGGAAACAAAATGTCATGCATAAGAAATAGCAAATAGGCCTCGTTGCCTGCAACAGAAATATATAGGGCTTTATCTGGCATTTAGCATCTGTGGATTTAAAAAATTAATAATAAGAAAATCTCTCAGATCTTTTTCAGTTCTAAATCAAATGATCATATGAACCCAAGGAGAAAGGAAGAAGAGAAACTTAGCTTATGTCTTTACTTTCAGTAGTGTCAAGGAGGTGTCACTTTTGGAGATTTTCATTATTGATAAACTGAGAGTTTCCTGTAAGTGGCTCTAATTTTGGCTGATCTCTCTTATCCTATTGCCTAAATATTAATAGATTATAGAACCAGAACGAAAATTAGAAACCTATGAAGGTTAAATGACATGTATAGTCACATATCTTAATGTTTCCAACCACGCCAGCCTAATTGCTATTCCTTTTAGGTAACATTCCACCTCGTTCCCAAAAGACTATCCCCCTATGTCTAAAAGACTCACTGCCATTGACTTTACATCTTGGAATCTCTAATTTCCTTGGAGATTTAGTTCAGATATCATCTGTATGAGGTCATTCCTGTTCCTTATACCTAGTAATCAATCAACAAATATTTGTTATGCCTTTTTGTCTACTATGTGTCAGACCCTGTTAGATACATGGGCTATAAATATAAAAATTGAAACAATTTCTATCAGAATCAGTCTATAGTATAATAGGAGAAGCAATGAGACATAAAACATAAACACAAAGTTAATAAATACTCATAAAGATATTAAATATGAGATAGAGTGGGAGGGAGGATACTAATAGTTAAGAGATAACAAAGACTGCATGAAAAAAAAATGGCCTTTGAGCTACATCATAAAAGAAGAGAAGGAACATGAGGTAGAAGTGAGGTGGGAGATCATTCCAGGTGTGAGAGATGGCTAATTCATGAAAAGAGCCTTTGGGGGTTTTGTGAGTAAGATTCAAAGAGAAGACTCATTTGGCTCATTCAAAGATAATGTGAGGGGGTGTAATATTTACTGGAAAGATAGCTGGGGGCTTTAAAAATTAAACTGAATGGTTTATATTTATTTTCTTGGCATTGAAGCCAAAGGAATTGGTTGAGTAGGCGAATCATATGGTCAGATTTGTGCTTAAGAAAAATAAATGCTTGGTTTTTCTATGTCTCCTTAAATATTGACAATCACTCTGCCAAAATTGCTTTATATTTATTTCATGTATATTTTTATTTACCTAGTACTATAGGGGCATAGATTGAGAACTGGACATGAATTTAGAAGTCATGTGGTGTAATGTGCCATTATATGTGTAACATGGTATATTCACCCTAGTAGAAGAGCTAGCTCCTTGAGCTGAAGGACTTTTTTGTTCTTGTGTTTCTTCCTTAGAGCCTAAGGCAATGCCTTGAAAGTAGGAGACATTTAACAAATGCTTATTTGAATTATATTGACAGGTTCCATTCTAGTATTCTTATATACCATCCTGCCTCTTGTTAATGAATAATGATTCTATTGACTTTGGAAGTGGAATGGGTCAAAGAGAGAGGGAAATGAGAGGGCAGGAGAGGAAGGAGGGGAGATGATGGGGTTTAAAGTACTTAGTGATACTCTCAATAATACCCATTTTAAAAAGAGTTTATAAAGTATTTTTAAAAATAACATTCTTAGAATGCTGATAATATATATAGGTGTTGTTATTCTCATTACAGTCAATCTTTAGCTTTTGCAGGGGTAATGTTTCTGGAAAATGGGGCAACCCCCCCAAAAAAACATGTGCACATTGATTTATTGAACCTATAAGAAACAGGAGGTTAGGTTCCTATGGCTATCAAAAATTGTAACCTTTCACTGGATATTACTGAAAATATGACTTTCTGCCTACATTTTTTATAATAAACCATTAATTCTGAGAATATACATTTTCCCTAACATGTAACTATGAAATAACCCCCAAAATATAGCATGCAAAATAAAATTGGTAACATGAAGATATTTTTCTCATTAGTAATTTCCTAAAATTCTATAACATTTTGTGCTAATTTCCCAATAAAAACATTGATTTCAGACAATTTTTACTTTTCCTAAAACATAAAATCTACAGTACCATACAATACCAATGAAAATATTCCATGAATGCATTGGGATAGTCTATTCTACAATGGTACAAAACCAGTGAAGAGCATAGTAAGATACTCCTTGCTTCACAAACTTGCATGCCTTACATTCCTCATTTTTTCTCTACTACACATAGCCACAAACTTTACAAAGTTGCCAATGAGGAAGTAAAAATGAGATTAGTAATAGGATCACACAAATGCTTAAAGTGATGAAAGTTAAATGCATCAATATTGAGGATTTATTATATATAGGATGCTAGATGACAGGATTACATAGCTAGAAAATATTTGAGCATGAATTTGAGTCCAATTCACCCCCACAAAGTAGAATGTCCTTTTTCATTCATCACTTTCTTTCTCAGAAGGTCACTGAAAGTGAAGTCAAATTCCATTTAATACACTAAGTTCAGTTCATGAAAAGACTCTATAACTCACTAGATTGCTATATAGGAAATGTAAAAAGTTTCCCGAGTATTTGGTAACTAAATTATTTTTAAGAATTCCAGGGAACAGAATTATTGATCATCTCATTATCTCTGATATAAGATAAAATTTTAGGTACTTAAGTAGAAAGGATATTATTGGAAGAACCATTAATTTTTCTTTGTAGCCAAAAACATAGAGTAGGGTCAAGATTAAAAAGAGAGGGAGGAGGCAATTGTTACTGTAATGTAAGTCTCAGTGCTAGAAGGATACGGAGTATAGAAGATAGAAGACAGAGATTGAGTCTGGTGTGGTGAAGAAATTGGAGAACCAGATAGAAGACAGAGGGAATAGAAGGAGAGCAGAAAAGGAGATTTTTCTGAGCTGTTGAAAGAGAACAGCAGCAGAAAGAGTTAGCAGATGGAAGGCATTAGCTACCAGATTCTTGATTAGTTGGAAAGAGTTTCAACCTTGTTGGAAGAAGAGCTGTGGCTCTAGATATTGATCTTTAGTGTCCCCTGGAACTTGAGAAGTAAAGCCTCTGAGAAGGGACTGTTGCTTTTTACTGCCCCTCTCTGGTTTGAGCAGGAAATGAAGAAAGGGGAAAGAAAGATAATACAGCTTATTTGCTATATATGAACTAGCCAGGCTGGTTTGCCTTGCCTTGAAATCAACTTCAACAGTTTGCTTTGAGTTCTCTGTTGATTGAACATTAAAGTATCCTAGTGATGATGAGCTGGCTGATTTTATCAGTAATACTTAGAACTTTGTAGTTTCCTGGCTTAAAGGGGCCTAATATTCAAATTAAGAGTTAAACTAGGAACTGGTTTTTATGGGGAGAAAAAAGCCAATAAAATAGATAAAGAGCTGATTAATTTGATTAAAAAAGAAGAAAATATAATTATTGATTTCAAAAATAAAAATAATAAATTTACCACTATTATGATTAAAATTCTTTGGGGACTGTGTCTTAAATTTATAATTATTTATTAAATAGCAAAAAAAAAAAAATGGGCCAGAGAAAGAGAGAAACATGAACCATGTGTGGCTGGCTAGCTCTTTTAACCAACTCCTCCAGGAGCAAATTGAACCACTCCAGAGCCAGACCATGTACCCTAAACTCCACAGAAAGAGAGCAATTTCCTTTCTCCTCTGCCAATTTATGCTCTTTGTGATGCTCCTTTCCCATGTCTCTTTTATTGGCAGGTTCAGACCTCAGTCCAGAGAAGAGGCAGGTCTTCTGGATATCATAATCATGTGGCATTTAGAATGACTGCACAGTACACATACAAAATCCCTAGTATGGTAGACAAAAGGAGGGAGGACTCTATCCATGGTCTCAAGGAGATAAAGTTTTAGAGCTTCAGCCCTAAGATATTTATTTTTTTGCTTTAAAATCAAGAGGTTGTTTTCAGGGTTAAAAAAGAATAAAGATTAATAATAATTTTCCATATCTCCTTATCTGATTTCCTCAGACATATTAGTCTCCCCAGTGAATAATTCCATGTATGATATCTATACATTTCGGGATTGTCTCACTGGGATACACAAGAGTGCAAAGGTATACATTTCATTGAGTGTCTAACAATGTTTGGATATTTCTTAATATATAAAAATGACTAGTAAACATATTGACAAGGAGCCATTAGGAGGCATTCTCTTTTTATGACACAGGGGTTTTACAAAAAACAAAACAAAACAAAACATATCAGTGCATGGGGAGGACTGAAGCGGATAGTTGACTCCAACTTCTACATCACCCATGAAAAGGAAATTAAAGTACCTAATAGGATATGTTTTGCCCAATGATATGTCAATAAATTTGACAATCAAACTGAAATGGATGAATATTTACAAAAGTATAAATTATTCAGATTAACAACCAAAAAAGGAAATAAAATGCTCAAATAATCCTATCTTAGATAAAGAAATTGAACAAGCTATAAATGAGTTCCCTAAGAAAAAATCTTCAGGACCAGATAGGTGCACAAGAGAATATATATATATATATATATATATATATATATATATATATATATATATATATATATATATATATATATATATACTTTACTATCTCATGAAGGGAGGTTGGGAGAGAAGGGAGAGAATTTGGATTACAAAATGTTAGGAAATAAATGTTAAAAATTGTTTTTTCATGTAATGAGAAAAAAACTATTATTGACCTGAAAAAAAGAAAACATCTCCAAATTTTGTAGCAGTTTTGGCATACTACATTTTAAAAAAGTGTAGGATTAGTGTGTAATTATATTTAAAATGAATACTACCCAATTTAATATATATTTTTCTCAACATTTTCTAGTGATACTTAGGGTATTAAAATAAGGTTTTGAATTGCTCTGCTGCTCTTTATACATATTTCAGATGGAAAAAGAGAAGGATTTTAATCGTTTAAATTGTAGCGGAAGTGATTATATTTAACCTATAATGAAAGTTCCAAGGGGAGCAGCTTTTTATTTGAATGTTAATCCCCTGTTCCCAAAAATCCAACCCCAAACAAAACACCTCTGTGTTCTCACAGTTTCCTAGTCAAGGAAAAATCAGTCACTTTTCCCAAGGTAGGAAGATGAACTAGATGACCTCTTTGAATTATAGAAGTTAGACATGAAAAAATATCCATGATGTCTTTACATGACTTGAATATTGCAGCCAAAGTTGGCTTCATATCAGGTTCTCAGGCACTTATAACACAATGTTTCAGTGTTTAAATTAGAGATCCCCAGTAATTCAGGAGATGACAGTTTATGTTCCTGAGGCCTGATGGGATTCTATGGTTTCAACAAGCCACATGTTAACATCTGTAAGGGATTTTTAATAATAGTGCTTTTAAAAGCACTTGTCCCAGTATTATGCTAATCCTTGTAACACCTCTGAAAAGTATGATTATCTTAGAATTGTTCCAATGAACAAACTCAAGCAAAGAAGTTTAATGTTTAAATGCTGGTTTTTTTGTTACTAATGAGAAGAAATATTAACATGTGGGAACTAAAAAAAGAGGAATTGTTACTAATACTAGATATTATGTATATAGCACTGTACAATGTTGGTGTGAAATTATGACAATCTAAAACTAAGGTGCTTTGACTAAATCGAATCTTCTTTCACTTATACCATCTGGTTTTTGACCTAGAATATTCTAGTTTCTTCCTTCCCGTTGTCTGTGATTACACCAGCTTTCACTGATCTCTTCTTTTCTTTCTTCCTATATCCTACCTCATAGTTTCTTATATAGTACTTATTACCTACACCCCTCATTTACCTTTCTGTATATACTATGCTATAATTTTGGTCATTCTTTATGCAGATATCCTGTGTCCCTTGAGAACTTGGATTGTATTTTATTGTGGTGTTTTAGCTTCATATCTAAAGTTGTAGACATACAACAATTATGAGTTATTGAAAAGATGTTGATGGATAATAATATGAATTCAGATTTGAATAGGAAGATGAAGTTCATGAAATTTTTGGAGGGATCTCATGTTGTCCTCTATCACAAAAGTGTTTTAAAAACATGTATATGTTTATGATAATCTTAGGTGGCTGTGAATTACAGAACAATAATCATAAAAGAAGCAAAATTTCAAGTGACCCCTAAAATAATGGAAAAATGTATAGTAAGTATAAGTGGGCTGCACAGTGAGGACTTTTGTTTCAGGAATAGTACAAAATACATTATCAGATACTAACAGTAGGAGAAAAGCCAGAAATGTAACTAGTATGGGGATTTTATATGTAGATAGCCTAGTACTACAAGGAGTATCACTGTAATATTTAGAGAACTAGAGGAAAGTCTTTAGTGAATTGGGTACATCATCTGGAGAGGAATTGTGGGAAAATATGGATAGGAATCACATAAGATCAGAAAGGATAGGTGGACTCCATTTTTCATTGGTGAAGGGAGGACTGAAAATGAGATCATGGATTCATCAAATATTGGTAATGATAAACTTTTTACTTGCAAAATAGTAGGGAAATATATTTTTACTTTCATCACACATTATAAAGATCACATTTCATTTTCCTAACAATTCAGGGGCAAATGCTCTTATTTTAATCATATTACAGATGATGAAACTGGGGCACTTAGAAGTTATTTTCCTGGAGTCATATAACTAGTAAGAGAGGTCTTCCTGATTTGAGGTCTAGTGCTTTATCCACTGTGGCACATAGCTGCCTCTTGGTAGTTGGGCAAGTGTGGGGCAACCTCTATATTTACAAAAGAAAATTAATTTTGTTCATGAACCAAACTGATTTTTTTTAAATTTTAAACCCTTAACTTCTGTGTATTGACTTATAGGTGGAAGAGTGGTAAGGGTAGGCAATGGGGGTCAAGTGACTTGCCCAGGGTCACACAGCTGGGAAGTGGCTGAGGCAGGATTTGAACCTAGGACCAGCCTCTAGGCCTGGCTCTCAATCCACTGAGCTACCCAGCTGCCCCAACCAAACTGATTTTTGATTCAGTCAACAATCTTTCAGCTTATTGCTTATTACCAATGATTAAGGATTATTTGACACATGCACTTTCAATCTTGTTCCAAATATCACTTGTCTTCCTTTCACTTGACTTAATAGTTTTAGGAAAAGGTCTGACCTTTTTTCTTCATATTTTAACCCTTTGAATCACCTACACATTAAATTTTGTTTCCACTTCATTGTTACCTTACTTCCCACAACTATTCTAGAGTGATAATGTAGTTATGTTGCTTAATTTGTGGCAACATTCCTGAGTCCAGAGACTATAATACTGAATGGCCTTCACAAAAATCTCAGAGGGATACAGAAAAGGATTCTGAAGGAGAAGTATGGAAGAGGAGACTATAATAATCATAATACTAAGAAGATGCCATTAAGATAAATGGTCAAGATCTTTTAAATTCTGTCTACCAGTTGTCTTTGCTTCTCATCTTTATTTAATTGGCAAATTTTTCAAGTATGCTTTGTCTATGTCTTTATTTATATAATTGATGAAATATTTGGACTAGGTCAAGGACAAAGCTACTAGTAGCCCTGTACCAGATTGTACCTACCATGCATCTTTCAGGCAACATGCCTGAGTTGGGGAGGTTAGCATTCTAGAAACAGGGGATAGCTAATGTAAAAGCATTGTAGGAGATGACATATCTTGAACAAATACTAGAAAAGAGGTCAATTTGGCTAGGTCATGCATGAGGAATGATATGAAGTAATTTTGGTCTAAAATCTAAATTTGGTCTAAAAAAACAGATAGGCTGGAGTAAAATGATGAATTCATTTTCCTATGACTTAGTGAATTCATCCTGACATCATTTCCTTTCTTAGTGCTCACAACTCTTAACCCACATCCCTTTTTTTTAAAATCAAGGTTTTGTTGGAAGCAAAGAAAAGGTGAGAATTGTATTTGAATTTAGTGGTTTTATTTACTATACTACTCATTCAGTATTCATTATAATGACCTAAGTAAATACTGAACATACCTCGGGTAATTTCCTTATGCTAAACCATAAGAGTTAGGAAGACATAAGTAGATATTAGTACAACTTTAGGAAGAAATAAGTAGAATTTAATTATACCTAACTGAGGCCAAATTAGTACATATAAAGCTTCTGAAATGATTGCATTATTCATATTCACTTAGCATATTTCTGTTAGACTGGAACCAAGACAATATTTTACACATTTATAACTCTGGATAGCATGAATTAGAATACACATGAATGCTTCACATCTTATGTTTCTCTTACTGCACATGCTGTCCCCTCTATTTCTCATATGGTTTAGTGACTAAAGAGTTGGTTGGCCTTGGGAACACTGCCATATACTATATGACTTAGGACAACTCATTAAAGGTTTTGATACTCTTGGTACCTTTTTTTTTTTTTAAAGCTTTACCTTCTGTCTTAAATTCAATACTAACTATTGGTCCAAGGCAGAAGAGTGGTAAGAGCTAGGCAATTGGGGTTAAGTGGCTTGCCCAGGGTCACACAGCTAAGAAATGTCTGAGGCCAGATTTCAACCCAAGAACCCCTATTTTAAAACCTGGGTAGGTAACTTTTAAAGATTATTTGTTGCAAAGAAAATGTGGAGCTGCATTGGTATAGGGAGTTTCCGCCTCAGAAAGTTTCCTATATCAACAAAAATATTGATCCTTTTTGCTTTCTTATCCCTTTTCTTAGCAACCTCCCAAGAGCATATGGATATAGTTATAGGAAATTTCATGTTCACACTATTCTTATGAATATTCCTTTTTTTAAACAATACTTATCTTTTAAATTTAATTGAAAACTTTGCACATACTGTCATATGTGGCTGATGTGATGGTTTTGCTGAATCCCTTTTTTATTTTTCTTACAAGAAATGGCTTGCTAATATAAGGAGAGGGGTATATTTATAAGTGAATATGATGCAAGAAAAAGGGAATCATCTAAAAATACTTAAATAACCTCTTGAACAAATTATTATAAACAATTATCTTCGAGATTAATCCGGGCACCCAAAGGACATTTTCTAGGATGTCAGAGAGCTATTGCTCAAGATCAGATTGAACAAAAAATGCCTTTCTTGCTCTTTTCTGCTTTGGGATTCAGGGATTATGCCTGAATACTCATCAGAATATAAAGAAAGACAGTTTTAGATTATCTGACAATCTAAGTACAATAGCTTTTTTAGCTTTAAAATACTTCTTAATTGAAAAGAACGAACTATGCCACTTAGGCTGAAATAATTTTAGTGTTCAGGAAATGAAAGAGGTTGGACATGAGTGAAGGTACCATCAGTAGAAACCATCAGTATTCTTTGTAGAGACCTGTCTGCTCCTTTTACTTCTTTCTTTTCTCTAACATTCCTCCTTTACCCATACCATTGCCTACTCGAATAGTCATTCTATTAACTATTATGGTTAATCATCCATTAACCCTGGAAATCAGTCTTCTTTATGCCAACAGAATAACTTTTTCGTGACAGAAACTCTAATAAGACTGAGAATTTAAGTTATTTAAAGTCACATCTAGGATACTGGCTAATAGGAGAGGGTTATGCAATCCCCAAAATGAAAGAAAGCACAGTTGAATCCACAAGATCTTATGTAATAAAATCTTATGGGACGATTAATTTAGTGAGCTTTAGCTGAACATGATTTTCAGTTAACAACTAAATAAAAAACTCCCTTTATAAGCACATCTATTTCCATGAGTAGGAAAGGAATAGCAAGGAAGCAGAAGAAAAGGGATACATATTTATTTAAAAGCTTCATAATTAAGATGATTTTCTACTTAAAAAGAATGAGGCATTTCAAAAGAACTAAACAAAGCAGTTATATTAAATTAAACAAACATTCTCAGTGAACAACAGAGAAATGCTTAGTAGTTCAAATAGAAAAAATAAGCACAGATAAAGCACAACAAGTTGGGATATTACAAAAGTAGGCTCTCTAAATTCATTTTTAAGTAAAAATTTACTGTACATTTAGAATTTTCAACACCAGGCTCTGTGAGAGTAACCAAAAAGTCATGGGCAATAGGGGTTTGAAATTTAGTAATATTCTCATCTGATCTGTTTGTGACCAAATGATTCTACCTCTGGACTATAAAAAGATACAATCTAAGTGGTATGGAATTGGAATTAAATTCGTAGATGATTATGGCAAATATAGAAGAATTTAACATGAATTTCTGTTTAGCAATTGGAAGCTAAATCAGGCTCTTTGCAACATTTACAAAGAAAAAACCCATCTGAATTTTTAATATATCAGCTAGGTTTTAAGCAATTATGGTCTACTTCAAAGACAATGGCAAATTTTCCACATTTAAGAAGAAAATCAGGTTATAATATATCATACTTATTACAAATATTGCTTCTACTTAGGAAGGAAATACTCCATGGTGGGGTTTCAATATGCAATAAGAAACAGATGGTTGCAATCCACCTGGGAAGAAATAATACACCAGTGGTGCTTTGAATATTGAGGTGGCTTCAGCAGTTACATAAGGGACTGGGTAGAAAATATTACACATAATAAATGCACGACAAGGATTAAACTGATTTAGATAATGGTCAGGCCCTCTCTATTTTGTGCTGAATGGACAATGCCCTGAAGTACATTTTTCCTGATGAAGGAAAAGAGTACAATAAACTTATCTTTATTGAAAAGGTATTTTTTATGGTCTCATGAAGAAGTCACATAAAACTACTATAAGACATCCACATCTAGCACAAATCTACCAGTTATACAATTTTAACAACATTGAAAAAGCAGAGTTGAACTCTGAAAGTAAAAACTTTTGGAAGAGAAAATTGGTAGAAGGGCTACGTCAAGAATACTTATGGAATCAGATATTGTACCTTTACTTGCTCTTGCCCAGTGTCTAAAACTAGCTCTGCCTCAAACTAAAAACAAAGTTGAATGTTTCATGTAAATTAAAGAAATGAACTTTTAAAAAATGCTGAAGTAAGTCCAGTTAGATGTTATTGTTGCGTGTGTACACACACACACACACACACACACACACACACACACACACACACACAAATATTTTCTCAGATTACAAGTGTAGTTCAACATTGTTGAGGGTCAGTTAGGTGGCATAGTGGATAGAGTGCTAGATCTAGAGTCAGGAAGATGCCAAGGCAATATTGTTTGGAAGTGGCCCCAAAGAGATACAGTGGCCTGATTTTAGACAACATAAACTGACCACTCCTCAGTCGCCAGGATGCCAGGGGCTAAGCTCAGTTTCTAGCAGTAGGAGGGCCAGAATACAGGGTATACGGTTTGAAAATGTCCAGAGAGATGAGTAATGACACAGTTTTGAGTATTTTAAGATGAAAGCTTTTTTATCAGACTCCAGGAAAAGGCAGAGTAGGATACTAATCCATTTATTGGTATCATTAAAAACTTTTTTTAAAATTAGGAAACTTTTCATTAAGAAGATTTTTGCCTCAAGATTACAAAAGAGGTGACAAGTGACTTTAAAAAATCCTTGCCAGCTGTCAGTATCAATTCTAAGAAGAGCAGTAAGGGTTAGGCAGGGTTTAGTGATAAAGCTTGGAAGTGTCTAAGGCTACATTTGGACCCAGATCCTTCTGCCTTCAGCCCTGGTACTCTGTCCTCTGCACTACTTAGCTATCCTGCAAGTGATTTTTAAGATATTTCCTTTGTACTACTTCATCCTATGATGAATTATTTGCTTGATTTCATACTAGTGGGAGTTTTCCACAAGTTTCCACAAGTTTTCCACAATTTCTTTTGACTATGCTCCTCTCAAATATCTGTTTTTGTTTTGTTTTGTTTTGTTTGTTTTTCCCACGTCAGTGGGGTTAGACAGAAACCAAGAAAGTTAAGAGGGCAGAAAAGGATGAAGGAAGGGGAAGAAGAGGAAAGAGCAGTTTGGGAAGTTCAAAAGTATTTGTTGGTTGGTAGGGTTATTGGCCTGGATACATGTGCAAAAGATTAAAATTTAATAGACTCTCATTTGCAACATTTATTGAACTGTCACTTTACATATAAGGAAGCCAAGACTCAGAGAAATGGAGTGATAGCCTGAAGGCTGATAAGATAGGTTAGTGGCAGAATAAGGACTAAAGGTTAGAGCACTTAAAACCACATGCGTGTGTATATATACATACATACATACATACATACATACATACATACATATATATATATATATATATATATATATATACATTCCCCCCATAGGAGAAGTATATGCCCAGTAAGAAAACAATTTTTCTTCATATTGTATCATAAAACTTTAAAAAACATCAAAAATTTCTAACTTCCACTCTGAATTCAGGAAGATTTATACTGTGGGCAATTAAAATGTGGTCCTAAAAACTGAATTATGACTTTAATACCATGCCACAAGGTGACTGATAACAACAACCCTAGTGTTTATCTATATAATATCTCCCATTCTGGATGCTTAAGGTATTTCAGCCATTCATATGAAGTCATCATGACACCACAAGCTGCTAGTCACTTTTCTCAGTCTAGTCTGGTAGAAACTAAAATATATAAAACTTCTTGAGGCTAAGTCCTGTTCAAAGGACACATCTATTGGCCATACTTTCATCTGCAAAATTCCCTTTGTACTCACTATTGTGTTTGAAGGTCCATATTGTTGCCCTTGAAAGTCTGGCTCCAAGAACAATAGAGACATGATTTAATTCATCACTTAAAATCAGGCAACCCTGTGCAGAAAAGAAAAAGCAATCATGAGCAGTATGGTATTGCAAGACAAGAACAAAATGACAAAATGTCCTATTTGGAAGGGGCTTCATCTAGTATAATCCAGCTTGAACAAGAGCCCTCTATCATTCAGCTTTTGCTTGAATACCTTCAGTGAGAAGAAAACATTATCAACAAAGGCAGCCAAATCCCTAAACTCATAGACCATTAAAGTTGGAAGAGGACTTATGGATTCTTGAGATCACCCTTGTATTTCATTGTTTAGGAAGCCAAGCCACAGAGAGATTAAATTACTTGCTCTAGAACAGAGGTCGGCAACGTATGGCTCTCGAGCCATATCTAGCTCTTTTGAGGGTCAGATATGGCTCTTTCTGCAGGAGCCATAAAGTCCATTTTTTTCAGGCGCTGTTACAGGAGCACGCACTGTGAGCACTGTACGGCTCTCACGAAATTACATTTAAAAAATGTGGTGTTTATGGCTCTCACAGCCAAAAAGGTTGCCGACCCCTGCTCTAGAACATAAAGCTAATGAATGATTGGCAGAGTTGGTACTGGAATCTAGGTCTTCTAAATTTAAGTCCAGCAAGAGTACAGGCCAGGTCCTAAATTACTCCATCATTATAAAGATTTGAATGCCTTTTGGATATTTGGATAGATTTTGATTGCAGATAATCTTAAAATTATCTGATTGGACAATATTTCAAGTTCATGATCGATGATTGTGACACAGTCTAAATTCTTCTGATTTATGTTGTAAAGATAATGATCATGACCTCAGTAAGCAATAGCTTTAAACCTCAGTAGGAAAGTTTTAGACAGATCTAGAAAGAGATATTAAAGATGAAATTCAATTATCTTAGAAGGCTGGAGTGCCCCTTCTCTGGAGATTTTTACTCTAAGGCTAGATTCTAAGGAGTATTTCAACGACAGGCCTTCAGATAGTGGGAAGACCTTTCAATGGTACTTTTAAGGCTCATGTTTCCATGATTACTATTAATATATAAACATATCTTTAATGAAAGTTATGTATTCTTTTGTTGTGGTTGTTTTCACAGACAAATTTGGAACAATCGAAAGTAGGGGTTCAGTCTTTTCTCGAATTTCCTTTATCTATTCTTTGAATGTGCTCATTTATCCTTAAGGTATTTTAGAAATAGTTTTTTTTTTCATGATTTCTTGTGTGTTGCTCTGAACCAAATGTTGATGAGACTAGATTATCTAATTTTGTAGCATTTGAAAAAGTCTTTACTGTGGGTAGGGTTAGGAGTGAGTAGTTGCTGTGATGCAGTTATTTTGATGGCAGAAAATTTTGTTTACTGCATTGAGGTTTGTTTTTTTTTTTTTTGTATGTGTGACCAACTACTTGTTTTACAGTGAAGCCTTAAAAGCCTCTAGTAGTCAGAAACACAGGAAGTACAGCATAAAAGCTTTTCTTAGGGCTCACAAATACCTTGTACAGGTCTGATCACTAATGTTTCCTTAACTTGTACTGGGTGTTCTTGATAGTGTATCAGAATTAACACACTGAATAGATAAATGTATGTTTTTAAGATGAAGTATCAATTTTAGGTCATTTCATTTTTAAAAACCATGGCAAGACCTACATGAAATTATGAAGAGTGAAATGAGCAGAACCAAGAGAACATTATATACAGCAACAGAAATGTTATTTAAAGAATGACTTGTGTATGTCTACCTCAAGAAAGAATTGATAAATAGAAACAAACAAAACATATTTTTTTACAGGCACATGTTTTTTGTCAAATAATGTCTTCTCTAGTACAGGGATGGAAAAGAGGGTGAGGGAGAGGGCGTTATCTGGGAATTTTAATGTGGCAAAGAACTAAAAATTTTAAACAATAAAAGAAGTTTTAGAATATAACAAAACTTCATACATAGTTAAGAGAAATTCACCAATTTTCTGGCTAGAGTAAATATTACCAATTTTTTCTTTCTTCTTTTTAAAGTTAAAATTCATTTTTTCAATTAGCAAGCATTTATTTTATCTCTTTTACCTCCTCTCATTGACAAAGAAAAATACAAAGGAAATGTAAAAAGTATACAGAGTAAAGATAAATAAATCTCTCCATTGACCATGTCTAGAAATGTATCTTTAATTTGGCATATTGAGTCTATCACCTCACTATTAGGTGGTGAGTAGCAATCTTCATTATTGGCTCTTTAGAATCATAGTTGGTCATTGCATTTATCATAGTTTTTACATTAGTTGATTTTTCTTTTAAAACATATTTTTGACATTGCTTAAATTTTTCTCCTGGTTTTGGACACTTCAGTTTGTATCAGTTCATATAATTCTAACTAGTTTCTTAGAAATCACCCTTTCATTATTTCTTATAAGAAAGTAATATTCTGTTATATTCACCTGCCACTTTTTGTTTCATTTCCCAGTTTTAGCCACCTTTTTTAAAACCCTTGCCATCTGTCTTGGAATCGGTGCTTAAATATGTTGGTTCCAAGACAAAAGAGTGGTAAGGACTGTGCAATGACTCAAAGACAGAAAAAAGCTAGGAAATGTCTGAGGTCAGATTTGAACTCAGGACTTTCCATATCTAGGTCTTGCTCTCTGTCAACTGAAGCACTTAACTGCCCCTACCACCAAATTTCAAAGTCTTTTGTTAGACTAGTCAATTCACAAAGTGTGTTGTGGGTTGAGAGATATTGGAAAGATTAAGCCAGGTCTTGTTATTTGCTGACAATCGTCAGATGTTGGCCAACAGTTTTGCACTCTGGTGATTTGGAACCAAAGAAGTCACACTGAAGATTGGCTACATTTATTAAAGAAGTAAGTAGGCCAACTTTTCCCACAGAATAAGAGTCATAAAAGTGGTAAAAGTTGTAATTCTTAAAAATCACAATGCCTCATCCTTACCTTTCCAACCAGTGCTGGAATATTCATTGAGTTGGTAGCAAAACCCATTCCAAACACCATAGCTGCTTCCACTCCCAGAAACTGGGCTACTAGTTCCTCTACCTCTTCAAGTTTATCAAGGTTACCTGAAAGAAGAATAATAAAACATATTACATTTTGCATTTGAAGGGGTATGTAATTTTAATTATCTGTTCCTAGAAACATTAAGCCATGTAATTAAAGGATATTAGGAGTTCTCCATATCTGAATGTCAAGTTTATAGTGAGTGCTGTGGTTTTTGAGAAGAGATTTTCTCTTTAGAACCTTTAATATAGGTGATTCATGATTTACTTAGAGGCAACTGAAAACGGTTTATCATTGTCACATAATTTTTTCTTTCTTGAATCTATGATTGGGAGTCCAAAGGAGAAAAATAATCAGAATTCGAAAGATGTGAAGATACCAAAAATACTTATATTTACATCTATGCAGATAAGTACTAATGGAAAAATAGATAAGTACTGAAGGATAAATATTATATATAGGATAGAGCATCAAAGTAAGTCTAAATACTGCTAGTTTATGTTATTATATAAGTAGATTTCTTTATGTTATAAGGTATTTTCAATTCCTGGAGGTCATTCCAGTTCACATGGAATTCCTCTAGTTCATTATTCCTTTGAGTACAATAGTGTTCCTTCACCAGCAGATACCACAATTTTTTCAGTCATTCCCCAATCGAAGGACATTCCCTCATTTTCAAATTTTTTGCCACCACAAAGGGCACAGCTATAAATATTTTTGTACAAGTCTTTTCCCCTATGATCTCTTTGGGGGTATAAACCCAGCAGTGGTGTAGCTGGATCAAAGGGCAGACACTATTTTATAGCCCTTTGGGCATAGTTCCAACTTGACATCCATAATAGTTGGATCAATTCACAACTCTACTAACAATGCATCAATGTCCAATTTTGCCATATCCCCTCCAACATTTATTACTTTCCTTTGCTGTCATGTTAGTTAATCTGAAAGGTGTAAAGTGGTATCTCAGAGTTGTTTTGATTTGCGTTTCTCTAATTATAAGAGATTTAGAATACTTTTTCATGTGTTTATTGATAATTTTGATTTCTTTATCTAAAAATTGCCTATTGATGTCCCTTGCCCATTTATGTATTGGGGAATGGCTTAATTTTTTTGAACAATTTATTTAGCTCCTTATACATTTGAGTAATTAGAGCTTTGTCAGAGTTTTTTGTTGTAAAGATTTTTTCCCAATTTGTTGTTTCCCTTCTAATTCTGGTTACATTGGTTTTGTTTGTGCAAAACTTTTTAAATTTAATGTAATCAAAATTATTTATTTTACATTTTGTAATTTTTTCTAACTCTTGCTTGGTTTTAAAATCTTTCCTTTCCCAAAGATCTGACAAGTATATTATTCTGTGTTTACCTAATTTACTTATAATTTCCTTCTTTATATTCAAGTCATTTACCCATTCTGAATTTATCTTGGTTTGGATGTGAGATGTTGATCTAGACCAGTGGTTCCCAAACTTTTTTGGCCTATTGCCCCCTTTCCAGAAAAAATATTACTTAGCCCCATGGAAATTAATTTTTTTAAATTTCAATAGCAATTAATAGGAAAGATAAATGCACCTGTGGCCATCACCACTCCCCTGGATCTCTGCAGCACCCACCAGGAAGCAGTAGCACCCACTTTGGGAATCACTGATCTAGACCCAATCTCTCCCATACTGTTTTCCTATAAGGTATTTTCAACTTGGAATGATAGCTTTAGTGGAATACTCCAGGGATATATGCTTAATTATTTACTATTTAATATTTTATCAATGATTGGAAAAAGGTGGATATGATGTACTTATCTAATATTCAGATGGCACAAATCTAGGATGGATAGTTAACACACTGGATGACAAAGTTAAAGTTCAAAAAGTCTTGGTAAAATTACTGAGGTGTCTGAGTCATATCTTCAGGAAAGGTCTTCTGTGCGTGATAAAACTGAACATTAACTTTGAAGGAAGTTAAGGATTCCATGAAGCAATATTGCGTAGAGAATTCACTCCAGGCATGGAGAACACTTTGCATAATGGTAAAAAAAATACTCGGCTGCAACTTGTTTAAACTGAAACTGAAATAAATAATGGATCATTGGATTTTGTCTGGAAAGTGACCTTGTTGGACATTACATTCAAATAAATAACTGAAAAAGAATGCCCTTTATAGCATACAAATGAGTCGTCCATCCTTTGTTTGAAGAGCAAAGGAAGAGAAATCTACCACCTCTAGAGGTAACTCTTTTTCTTTTGAGACAACTCTCATTGTTAGTATGTTTCCTTGACATTAAATCTAAATTCTATTTTTTATAATTTCCACTCACTGAAATAGAGCAACAACGAGCTTCTTGATCAGTGAACAATTTGGTTTCTTGAAAATAGCTACTATGTTCTTAAATTCTTTTCTTTAAGCTAAACTTAAGATCAATGATTTATACATTAAGAGCTGTAGAGAACTTCAAAGATCATCTTCTTCATTTTCCTTCATTTTGGCTTCATGTGTCATGAACTCAAGAGATTTCACAACCTTTATTGCTGCCCTCTGGGTGCATTCCAGCTTATAACAGATTTCCTTAAATGTTGGTCCCAAAAGGACATGATGCCATCTTTGTTTATGAAATTATTTTAATAGTGATCATTGAGGTTAAAACATGAAACCCCAACAAGAAGATGGAAATGTCCAAAATTTAAGTTAGTTAAGCCTCACTTGGCATATCACAGAAGATGGTTCCTGGATGACACAATATAGCGTAGTATGATAGTCTTATGTTTTACTGTAATATAAATTACAAATAAGACAATGTTGCTACACAACCATCCCAAACTTTCAACTTCTCATGGATGGCAAAAGATTAAGAGGAGAGGAAAAAAAAGATTAAGAGGAGAGGGAAATGCTAGATGATTAATCACATCCTTAAAGAGTAAAAAGCAATTCTTTCATCTCTGTCATTGTCATCTCAATTGAATGTTGCACCATAATACTTAGAGGCTTTATTAAAACATGCAAAGCAAAGAAGTAAAGCAATTCTTTTGATAGTTTGAGGGATAGAAACCGGACCTGCAATTTCACTGGTGTGGGGAACTCCTATATAAAGAAACTCTGCTAATTCATGTAGACATCTTTACAGCTTCTAGTTTGGAGAGTTGACTAGAGCACTAAAAAGATTAAGTTACTTGCTCAGAATCACAGCCAGTATGTGTCAGATGTAGGACTTGAACCTAGGTCTTATGGATTTAGACTAGTTCTCAAAAATTATGCCATATTGTCTCTTTAAATTTAAAGAAGAGGGGGCAGATGGGTAGCTCAGTGGATTGAGATTCAGGCCTAGAGATGGGAGGTCGTAGGTTCAAATCCGGCCTCAGACATTTCCCAGCTGTGTGACGCTGGGCAAGTCATTTGACCCCCATTGCCCACCCTTACCACTCTTCTACTTAGGAGCCAATACACAGAAGTTAAGGGTTAAAAAAATAAAATAAAATAAATAAATTTAAACAAGATAAAATGCTTTGCCTTAGTTGAATGTTTTATTTTTCATGTTTTATCTGGGTATTTGCTTCCATTGTATGCTTTGTTTTACATGGGTAATGACAGTCATTGTGAATAACTCTGTTATACTTGAGCTATATCTCCACAACACCAAATATGTGAGGATGTTTCAAGTCATACAAATTGACCAAAGTGTACAGGCCTGATGAATAATTTAGGCCAAAAAATAAAAATTCACATTGCTAAACTGAGGTGTCTGTATTGATAGCTATTGATATGGGGTTAGATTATGAATTTCTGTGATTCCATTAAAGTTTTGAGACAAAATTTTTTTTGTATTTTCTTTGCTTAGGTTCACATTAGTACATTGTGTAGACATAGTATTAACTATCTGCTAGTACATTTTAGTTCATGTTTTATAGATTAAGCATCGGCATGCCACGCTGTGAACATCCTTTATAACGAACTTCTAGAGCAACAAAGTAGTCTTGTGGTATTTTGCATCTATACAGGTGATCGGCTTAAAGCCTCTATGTATAATTTATTTCATATTAATATAGCCTAGAGTCTTAAGCATGTCAAGGCCATTTAATATTTAGAATTGGAGAGCAATAACAATACAAACGACAAATTTTGAAGGGTGATTTATAGTTTTCACATGCTCAGATACTTCTGCGTCTAGAGTCTCATATATTTAGGACCTCCCTACAGTGATGAAGACAACAACCCACATATGCCTGTTCATATACTATATGTTTGGGTACACACACCCACATCCACACATACATAGTTGTTTTATTTTATTTGCATGTTATCTCTCCCAATGCATTGTAAACTCTTTGAGATCATGGATGATCTTTCATTTCTTTTTGTATTCCCTGCTTTTAGCACAATGTATACATAGTAGGTACTTAATAAATGTTTATTGATTGATTTCATGACTCCTCTAATATATGTCTTCCCAAAAAGTCAAAAAAGTACTAGCAAAATTCCCTTACTTTCTTCCTACATTGTGATGATAACTGTGGAGGACTCTGACCATAACACACCACTTGCCTCTCTTTTCTTTTCATTATACAGTTCATTGATGATATTTCTTATTCCTGTCTCTTGAGTTTCTTGTTGGTTATATGTTGCAGCCTGCTCCTATCTACCATGCTCCTCTCCTTTCTGCTCTGATTGATGCTGATCTTTAGTTCTTTAGAGTCAGTGGTGTTCCAGATCTCATTGCTGTAAACCATCGCCTGTAAAATATTTGTTTTGAAAATATGGGTGTTTACTTTTATGGGAATCTTGAGTGTCTATAAAAGTGCTTTACAGTTTTTCCCAAAAGCAATCCAGACCAATCTCTTCAACTTTGGACCTAACTCATGATATTTTTTGTCTGATGTTGGACCTGCTCTGGTATTATTGCAACAACTATTCTTTATAGATAGACAGGCCAAATTCCTTTGAGTGATCACAGATCTCTTCCAAATGGTTCTTCCATATTTTGGGGATTGATATAATGCTATCCACTTTGCTATTAATAAGGAACCCTTCAATGACCAGGATTCTATATTTGGTCTCTTCCATCACAGATAATAATTTTGACATGCATATATCTTTGTGTTTTATGCCTCATTTGATGCTTATTATCCAAAGCATTTTGAACAGGATTATTCTCTCATTAAATCTCCAGAGAATCCTGAAAGATATTGATATTTGGATGGGAGACACCATACAATAAAAGAGCTTAAAAGAAGCTATTTTGTTTTCCTAGATTGAATACTTTTTTTTTTATAAATCAATAAACAAATATGAGATCTTTTATTGTCTATATCTTTTAGTTATTTGTGAAATGGTAAAGATATGAATTCATGTTGAGTATTATTTATAAAGGCCTGCTTATTCTTTAATAACATAATTGAGGATGCTCTCAATTCATGTATAGATGACCCCTCATAAAGATTTTTTTCATAGATTGGAAAATAGGCATATATAAGTCAGTTCCTAGAGTTCTCTCAGTAACTTTCTTTTGGTATCAATAAGATCTGAGATTTTTTTCTCACGTGTTTTGTGTCTCCCACCTCTCTTTGATAACTTGTATTTTGATCTCTCACTGTGCTTACAATAATATTTTCTTTATTACAGGTATTTTCAGTGTAAACATGATCTTACAAGGCTTTTCTGGATCTTTGTTGTTTTTGTTGTTGTTGTTCATTTGACTCCTCTCTAAGTATCTTAGGGGCTATGGTATTAGGGTTCAAATGTGGTAGTTTCACTATCCTTGATGGAGAAAATTGTTTTTCTTTTGTTGTTGCAAATCTTTTATATTTTTTATGTTTTGTAATTCATTTTTTATTTTCCTCCTTGAATACTATTCCCTTGAGTTTTCTTAGTTTGATATCTTGATAAGCTTTCTCTAGACTAGTTTTGAGCTCCACTGCTTCTCTCTATTATTTAAGATAAGGTTGCTCATAATTGACCATCATCCTTATTAATATAATTTTACAGATAAGCTTATATTTTGATTCCGTGTTGCCTTTGGCAGCCACTTCTCTCAGGTAAGAAGTCAAATATTTGCTGACTGGGGCATTTAAGGGTTAAATATTCTTAATTGCATACCATATCTTGCTCACATGACTTGTCTTTCTTTTTTATTAGTGATTCTGATCTTAGGTTTATCTGGCAAAGATAGCTGACTCAAGAATAACTTCCACATCCATTAAGAATCTTTTTCTGCCCATTAAAATGTAGTCATTTTATCCTCTGTGATGTTATTTGGTGCTTTACATGTCCAAAGCCTATATTTATTTTTTCTTTTGAGCAAAGTGTTTTTGATATAGAAGCATAAAGTTTCAGTATAATCAAAGTCTTTTACCTCCCATTTTTTCTCCTGGAATTTTATTTTTCCATATGTATCTTCATATCCTCACTTCCTCCCACATTTAGATTAAAAGTCATAGACTATTTTAACTTGGCAAGTTTTTAGCAGATTCTTCATAGAATTTTTCCTCGGCAAGTGATAGGGTGAAAATGAAAATTTTCCGTTGTGTCTTTTTGCAAATGACTTTCATTGATTCTGTGATATATGATAAGCAAATATCTCATGAAATAATATTTCTCAAAGCTTTCGGGCAATAAAACCCACTTGGCAAACTCCTTTCTTTGCCTGTCTAAAAATTATCTGTGAGCTACCCTAATTGTCTGTAACTTCCTTCTGGTTTTATTTATTTCAAGAACATAAAGATGGATATAGTTCAGATCCTTTAGCAATGTGTCTACTTATTGGTCTTTGGATCAAGATCTCATATTTATGAAAAGCAAATTGAAATTTGTTCATTTTCTAAAATCTCCTGATTCTTAATACCCTTTGTTCCCATTTCCTGCCAACTACCACTATTACTGTAGAACCAGAAAGGTGCTGCACAGGACTGAAGGCCATTTAAATGTTTTTTTTTTTCATGGGTTGTTATGGTCAAAATGTTTCACCACCAGGTAGCCAATCTTTTTATAATATACCTCTACGTTATTGACTTGTCTTGAAATGGGACTCTGTTCTCAGAGAAATACTTTCCAAGCCTTTGCAGTATGTTCAGACCTGATGACAAGAACCCAGTCCAAACCAATCTAATAAACATTTATTAATTCCTAATATGAGCAGACACTGTGATAAGCATTTTTTTTGGTTAAGTTGTTTCAATTGTGTGCGATTCTTTGTGACCACATTTGGGTTGTCTTGCTATTTCCTTCTCCAGTTCATTTTACAAATGAGGAAACTGAGACAAAGAGGGTTAAATGACTTACACATGGTCACATAGATAGTAAGTGCCTGAGACTGAATTTAAATTCAGGTCTTCCTGACTTTGGGTCCAGCACTTTATCCACTATTTCACCTAGCTGCCCCTCCTGCTAAGTGCTGGGGATGGAGGCATTAATAAAAAAGAAAGACAGTCCCTTCTGTCAAAGACCTTATAATCTAAAAAGGGGGAAGACACAAAAAGAGGTAGGAAAAGTGTAGGGTAGTATAGGGGGTATCTGACATGGGAGCAACTTGTTCTCTGGATTTGAAATTAAGATGAGCAGCAGATATAGAGTAGAGCTAGTCAAGAAGTCCAGTTCTGTCACTTTAAAAAGGAAGGTATTGGGAAGAGTTTGGTGTTCTAGTCTTTAGCCCTCCAATCAGAGGCTTGAATTAGTGGCATGGTGATAAAATTAGAGGTGATGAGTTTAATCTGGGAAAGCCGTTTAATGTTTCTTGGATTTAGGCAGCAGATACAGGGAAGAGTGAGAGGCTCACTTCTACAACAGGTATCAGAGTAGAACTTTCACATATGTTATCTAATTTTGCCTTTCGAATCCTCATAATCATTCTGTGAAGAAGGTAAGACAAATCTTTAAAGATGAAAAAATCTAGATATGTTGACGTTGTGTGACTTGGGCGAGGTTATGAAACTTTAAGTAGGGACTTGAAACCTTAAATCCAGTGCTCTTCCCATTATGCTGCTCATCCTGTAACATTTCTTCTTATTATGCTTAAATGATGCAAATTCAGTGAGTAAAAACAGTTTTTTGAAAAAATCAGTTAAAATCACCTCTTTTATCACTCTTTTTTGGTGGACACAGTACACTAAATAATAAGCCTATCTAACTGACTTATTCCCTCAATGGCTGGTTTTGATGTAATAATCTTGTTATTATGGTCTTGATGTTCTGTCATTTTCCATCATGTACAAATATTTGTGTTCCCTGTGGCTTGGAAAAGGTCCTGGAGTAGTTTGTCATTTCCTTCACCTGCTTATTTTACAGATGAGGAAACTGGGCAGTATCTGAGGTCAGATTTGAACCCAGGACCTCCTGTTTCTAGGGCTGGCTCTCAATCCTCTGAACCACCTACATTACCTTGTGATATATAACTTGCAGAAATATTTTAATACTATAATTCTAATGATTTTAAACTTATGACTTATTGCCATGCATACATGTATTGTATGTAAATATAAATGGAAATGTTTTGGGAAATGACATTAAATGAGTGGGGAAATAGAATTATATGGTTTTGTTCTCTTTTTCACACATTGGTGCTCATTAAAATGCACATTTAACCTGTATCATAGTTTTCTAATTTAGTGTCAGTTGGTATGCAGAGTACACCTTCAGTTAATACACCTATTGAATTCTTGATGGTCAACCCTTAAGCTCAAGGCTGATGTAATTTCATACTCATTAATGAGGTAAATCCTTTACAGACTGTGCCTCAGTTAATGGGTAAACCCACACTTTTCTAGACTATTCAACACATTACAGAGATACTGTGTTGTGGGGTAAGTGTTGGACTAGGTGTAGGACTGAAGTCTGAAGATTCTGAATTCTAATTTCAATTCTTCCATTCATTTATCAAGTATTTTGGGGAAGTTATTTAACATACAGAAAACTCAGTTCATTTATGTGGAAAATTATGACAATAATATGTCTCCTGATGATGTTAAGAATATTGTTTTAAAGGAGCCAGGCCCAGAGACGGGAGATCCTAGGTTCAAATCTGGCCTCAGACATTTCCCAGCTGTGTGACCCTGGGCAAGTCACTTAACCCCCATTGCTTAGCCCTTACCACTCTTTTGCCTTGGGGCCAATATGTAGTATTGATTCTAAGATGGAAGGTAAGGGTTATTAAAAAAAAAGAATATTGTTTTTAAGACTTAATAATGACCTAATAAAAAGAAACCAAATGAGGAAGTATATAATGATTTATGAATCTTAAATCAATCAGTCAATAGACATTTAATAACTATTTACTCATAAGGAGCTTGCATCTAACAGAAATATTAAGTACTTGTATATATATGTAATAAATATAAATAAATTCAAATTAGTAAAATATCACATCATTTGAAAGGAAAGACATTAGCAGCTTGGAGAATCAGGAAAGGTTTCATGTAGCTGGTAGTTTGAGGGGTATATCTTGAAGGAAGAGCAAAATCAATGAGATAAAAGTTCTAGGATGATGAGAATCAGTACAAAGTCATGGAGAAGAAGTATGGTATTTCATATGTGAGGAATAGAGGAGATCAATTTGACTGGATTTTGATGATATCTCTATTGTTATTGATATTTACATAGCAATTATTAATTATATTTGCATAATACATGTGAAATAATTTAAAACTCTGAATACCTATACAATTATGATATTATTATTATTGTTAATGATAATAATTTTCTTTTGGAAGATACTCTGGAGTTGCTCCCCTATGCTTTTTACTCTTACTAAGGGAAGATATTTTAGTTAAAAGTGAAAATGACAGCTAAATTCTGCTGTTTTGTGTTTAGTTAGTCCAAACTATTAAAACAAATAAACAATAATACTATTTTCCACTTGTGTAGCATCTTGTATTTTGAAAGCATTCACATGTTTCTTTTTATTCTCACAATTTGAAGTAACAACAAGAGGAGTGAATGTACATACCCATTTCCTGTCTACTGCTGCATACACCCACTCCGTATTTCTTTAGTGTATTCCTTACTGTAGTTAAACTTTCATGACTTTTTTCTGCAAAGCCAAGGTAGTTATAAGAACCCATATTAATGACATCCGGGATAATTCTTCCAGTAAACCTAAAGTGAACAAATGACAGAGGAGCAAAAAAAAAAAAAAGTTTTAAAAGTAAGCACTTGTGTTTCATTTCATGATCTGATAAGAATACCAAAAACTCAAATTCAGATCCATTTTCAACTTGGAATTACTATAATTGTGACTCACAACATTTTAAAAAGGAATAACTACTCCTTTTTTTTCCCTCTCACTAAACTCTATTTTTGCCACAATAGTTGTGTCAGTTGTTGCATGCTAGTGGTGGGTAAACTTATTCTATAATTAAAATATAGCAAAAGGATCAAGAGTTTTTAAAGCACAAAACATACTGCCTTTACAAAAAAAGAATTAATGCCTAGCTCTTAATTGTTCTTGAATATGCCTTCATGTTTTTGGTTTACAAAATAATCTTTAGAGATCAAATTGTGGCCATTATAGGAAACTCAGGTGAGAATTAGAGTTCAGAACATCATTATACAATTTGCTATTAAATCTAGAACCTGTATCCTTGAATAAACTTGTTTCCAAGGACCTGTACATGTTGGCAGAGGCATAATTTCAACCACAATATAAATTATGGTGCTAAAGAAATTTCATCAGGAAAATTATCCTATAAGCCTCATGTGTTTATTGTGAGGGTTAATTCACTTGAAAGAACAGCTGGCCCTATCTTCCTTTGAATGCATACAGCAGTTAAAAGGATTTTCTCTCAACCTTTCTCATGTTTCTAGATGGACTCACCTAAATGTCCAGTTGTAATCATCTGACACTCGTTCCATCACATCAAATGTGGCCCCTGGAACACTGCAGATGGGTTGGTTCCAGTTATCTCGGATTCTCATGTAAAGGTTCCGGGTGAAAAAATTCTCAAAATCTTGATATAGGGGCACAAAGTCCTATTGTAAGATTAACAATTAAGCCTTAGTATACTTTTCTCTCTTTTCTTTTTGTTTTAAATTAAAGACATATTGGACACCATTTAAATCAACATATTTATATTGTTCTTACTATATTAAATATGGTGGAGGATTAAAATTAAAGTTTTATAAAGCTCTTTTAGAGGAGATTTTTGTTCAGGTACAGGTTACACATAAGATGGCTTCTGAGGTACCTTTTAATCTTAAGAGGTTATGATTCTATGAAACTAGGACTTTGACATCACAGAGCTTATGAATAAGATTATAAGGTAAGACTTGGAAAGATAACTAGTAATAGAAGACACTCAAGGGATATATGCCAAATCTATGGTACAGATAGAAGAAGAAAGTAATGAAGAAGAGATCATTTTTTTGGTCATTCATTTATCATCAAGTTAAAATATTCCACAGCTAATGTATTCTGTGTTAAAGTTAAAGGAACATGTCAGTGATTCCATAAGCCTCAAACCTCTAGAGTCTATATATCCCATATTGGTTCTCCATTGTGAAAGACAACAGCTTCATTGATCTTTTTAAAATCTCTTAAACAATCATACCTTCTATAGACATTTATAAATGCCTTATTTCTATGCGCAGCCACTCCAAACTTATACATAGTATAATATTCTAAAGCTAAATGTTGCAACAATATAAAATCACAGATAGTCAAAAGCACTCCCCCCCCCCCAATATCTGTGGTTTGGGAGAAGACATATTGACAATTCTTGCTCAGGACTAAAGTCTTTTTGATCAGGAAAATCTTCATGGAGGAGAAGAATTTTGATCTGGTACTTGCAAAGATGAGTGAGGGAAAGGCAGAAGAGCTCAACTGTTGCCCATAGGTCCTCAAATAAGGACAGAAAAGCACCAGATTTATTAGTGATAGGAAATCTGAGGAGAAACCATAGAATGTACTTTTCCTAGCTCAGATTATCACAGGGAAAGAGCCAGAGACCTCTGGGCACAGAAATGGGGTTCCAAATAGGAGGGTTTGTATAGAGATGGAGCTCTGGACTGCAGCTATTCCCTGGGGTAGGTATACAAAGAAGAGTTGAGAACTATATAGCTCTGATCCTGGACAGAGGTCTCAGAACCTTACGCTGCTGTTCTGCTTTTGGTGCTCTGTTGCTTTGGTCCTGCAGCAGAGTCTTGAAGCCTTGGCAGGGCCCAGTGCTGAGTTCTAAAACTGAGTAACCAGGTCAGAGAGCTAGTACCTAGTTCTTTTGTTTCTTCCTAATTCCTGGTATCACTCCTCACAGAAGTCATCCTTTTCCCCTCCAATCAAGCCCCTTATACTTTTGTTTTCTTCTCGCAGATGCTAATATTACCTCTTACTTTACTGAAAAAGTTTGAGGTCATTTAATGTAAACTCTCTTTTATTGACTTAATCTTTCACTCCTTTCCCATAGTCTGTAAAAAAAGAGTTGGCTTTTCTTGCCAAGACCAAGCCCTCTACATGTGAACCTGATTCCATCTTCTCCTGTCTTTTTGAGCAGATTGCATCCTCAGTCATCCTACCTCTTTTGAATTTTCAACTTTTTTTGTCAGCAAGATTCTATTCTTCTGCCTTTAAATATTCCGAGTTCTTCTCTATCCTTAAAAAAAAAAAAACTTTCACCAGATTATCATCTCCTCATGCTATCCTTTTCTCAGCCAAACTCCTTGAAAAAGTTGTCTCCACTTGCTTTCTCCACATCCTGTCCCCAATTCACTTTTAAATCCTTTGCATTCTTGTTTCCAATTTCATCACTCAAATAAAACTGCTCTATCCAAAGTGATCAATTATTTCTCAGTTGCCAAATCCCATGGTCTTTTTTCACTCTTCATTCTTTTTGACATTTTTGTTGTTTTTATTATGGTTGACCATCTTTTGATCCTTTCTCCTTTCTGGATTCCATGACACTACTGGTTCTCTTGATTGTCCTACTTATTATTCTAATTATCTGATTTCTCAGCCATCTCCTTTGCTGGATTATTATTCATATAATTTTCTAGATTGTTCTTTTCACCTTCTAATTAGCCTTCATTTCTCAAGTCTCTCACCCTCCAGGCCATACTGTTGCCAAAGTAATTTTACTCAAGCATGGATCTGACTATTTGTCTCCTTTATCCAACCAACTACAGTGCTAGGATAAACTTTAAAACCCTACTCAACTTGGGCCTAACCTATATTTCCAGCTATATTGGACATCATTCCTCCTAATTGCATTCAGTCAAATTGGCCTCTTCTCTTTGGGTCTTTTCACTGGCTATCCTTAAGTGCCTGAAGTAAACCCTATCCTTACCGCTCTCTCTCATATAGTCTCTCTTTTCCTTTAATATATAACTCAGGGGACAACTAGTTGGCTGAGTAGATGGAGAGCCAATCCAGGAAATGGGAAGTCCTGGGTTCAAATCTGGCCTCATAGACTTCCAAACTGTGTGACTCTGAGCAAGTCTCTTAACCCCAGTTGCCTAGCCCTTACCACTGTTCTGTCTTGGAACCAATACTTAGTATTGATTTTAAGATGGAAGATAAGGGTTTAAAAAACTTTAAAAAGCCCCAATATAACTCGGGCACCATCTTCTTCATGAAGCCTTTCTTGATCTCTCTAACTGCAAATACCTCCCTTACAAATTGTATTTAACTACTTTGCATTTATTTGCTTTGTTGATTCTTTATTCTGAATATGTTTTTATATGTTCCTATTATTCTTCTCATGAGAATTTAAGGAGAGGGAAGTAGAGATTATTTCATCCTTTGTTCTTCTATCTCCAGTGCCTAGCAATAGTAATTTTTAATAAAAATATGTAATAAATGTAATAAATAATATAGAATATAAATGATATAATAATATAAGTAATATTTAATATATAATAAATTATAGCATTCTGCATTTAACAAGTGGCCAGAATTTATGAACAAGCAATTCTCAGATAAAAAATATTAAAACTATTTTAGTCATATGAAGAAATGCTCCAAATCACTATTAACTAGAGAAATGCAAATTAAAAACAATTCTGAGATGCTACCTCATACCTATCAGATTGGTGAATATGACAAAAAAGGAAAATGATAAATGCTAGAGGGGATGTGGTAAAATTGACACTAAATAGAGCAAACGATATGTATTTTCTTTCACAACATGAACATGAAGATACACAAATACAACTTATATCATCTTACCTGCCATCTTGGGTAGTGATAGGGAGAGAATGTGAATCACAAAATGTCAGGAAACAATTATTAAAAATTGAATTGATGTGTGAAAAAATTTAAATATTTAGAAAATAAATGGAAATGGAGTTCTAGATTAAATATTTGAATGAGAATTAACAGTTTAATTCAAGATGAGCAAAACATTATAAAAATAGGACAATTTGAAAGTAAAAATATTTCAAACACAGGAAAATTATTCCATGTGAAAACAAGAAAAATATGAAAATTAAAAGGCTGAAAAGTAACATATCTCAAAAAACTGATCTAATAAAAGGGTCATGATGAAATCAAGTGCCCTGATAGCATATTTCAAATAAACAGGAAAGAGGCAAGAAAAGGTTTAAGCAATAGAAAGAAACAATACTCTCTAGTTCTTTCCCATAGATACTTAAAGATTGATGAATAGTATTCTCATCCAAAAGTGATTAGGAAATCTATGGATAAACACTGGGTTGCTTTTTAGCTCATGATTGTGGAATCAGCCCATAGGTGATGAACTACAGTAGGCAATATTAGACCTTGGCCTTACACCTTTGTTGTTCTGAATTTAAAGTGGGACTGTGGAGTAAACACCCAGATGAAAGTGATATTTCAAGAGACTACTCATAATGTATACATTCTATATTATTTGAAATATCACCTTCATCCATAGATTTTTTAAATCTGTTTTACTAGTTGGACAACAAACCAATTATCTCTAATTGATTTTCTTGACAGTAGGAAAGTGAAAGGATTTATTGCTTTCTCAATGAACACAGTTTTAAAAGCCAAGGCGATAATTTTCAATTGATTCATGAAGATTTTCTTGTTCTATTAAAACCTTTAAGACAAAGTATTCAACACTCTCTCAATTGCCTGTATTAGAAGTTTGTGAAAGACTTATTTATATTGAGTGCTAACCTATTAACCTCTATTCATTTGGGGAGCATTTAAACACTGATGGGAACATGGTTGAGAAAAATTGAGGTCCTTTTATTGAAAAAAAAACTGTTAGTCATTGAAGTATAGAGTAAAATTCTGAAAATCAGCCTAAACTGAGTTTGAGATCAAATTGGCTAGGAGGAGATATTTGGAAAACTTTTTTTTTCTAATTTTAAGAAATCCTTTTCATTTGTGTGGTATAGAGTAGAAAGAGATGTGGTTTATTGCATAATATTATTAACTGAATATTTCATATTCCCTACAAATATTATCATAAGAAGGAAATGAAAAGCCTGTGACTGACCTCCCTGGGGAAAACATAAGGGAGGACATAGACAAGAATGGCAAGGATTGGACAGGTACATTTCGATTGAACTGCATGGTTAGAGAACACAATTGAATTCAAGATATAATATGCATGTGAATAAATAATAGAATGAACAATGGAGCAATTAAGTGTCAAGGGACAGCTGCACAGCATAGTAGATAGAGTGTAGCACCCAAAGTCAGAAAGATTCATTTTCCTGAGTTCAAATCTGGCCCAAGACACACACTAGTTGTCATATAACCATGTTTGGCTCACTTTCCTCATCTGTAAGATGAGCTGAGAATGAAATGACAAACCACTCCAAGTATCTTTGCCAAGAAAATCCTAAAAGGGGACACAAAGAGTTGAATATGACTGAAAATGACTAAACAACAGAATAAGCACTTGTTAAGGGATTAGAAGAGACAACTTTCCCAGTTACCTCTATGTGTGATTTAGAACAAGTTTAAATAATGACTACTACTTAATATGTAACCTATAATAATTCAGTTAATCTCACTTTATTTCATATACTTTCTCTGTAAAATAAAGGAATTGAACTAGATAATCTTTAAGGTCCCTTGATTCTAAAGTGCTAAATTTTCAAGTGTAGATATAAGTAATCCTGACTAACGATATCACTTTTCATATTAACAGAGATACATATATATGGGAGAGCGAGAGCGAGCAAGAGAGAGAGACATGAGAGATCTCATGGGTGAAATGGATAGATTATCTCTACAATCTAACCCATCCCTTTCCATGGGAGACTAAGATTTTCATCTTGAGGGTAATAAAAGAAGGATTATAGATATGAATTTGATTCTTTTCAATCTCATCTCCAAGAGGCATCCTAGGGAACAATTCTATTTGCCTCCTCAAAGAGTAAGTTCTGCTATAACAAAAATGTATATTCTAAATGTCAACGTGATATGCAAAATCCTATTATAAAAAACTTGGGTTTATGGGAAAAATTGATCTGGGGCACAATCCTCCAAAACATCATTATCCACAAAAAATATCATTCACTAGAAAAGATAGGAATTTAATCGAATTGGTACTTTACTAGATAAGAAAATAACTAAATTCTGTAATACTCTGTGGAGGAGAATCTAGTTCAGCCTCACTTCTCTTTGGGGCTGGCAAACTCTTTCACAAGTTAGGCAGATTGCACTTCCTGACCTTGGGGGACTATAGGTCATGACAAAACATGGAAGAATGGTTTTGAGGACTGATCTTCCTCTGCTCACTGTTCTTACAACACCAGAAGATAAACAGTAAATGGCATTTTTTCTTAAAAAAGAAATGGTTTGCTTGTGGTGCTGAGTATATGAAAGGTTATAGTTTGTAAGTTATTGTGAAGTGGTGTAGTTTTCTACATTTTCACTATTTCTTGAGGACAAAATTATATATAAGTAACATAAAATTTGCATAATGCTTAAATTGTGCCTTAATATGTTATGTTAAAATTAGATGTTATGTTATGTTAATATGTTATGTTAAAATTAGATGTTTTTTGGAATTGGAAAAAATTCATATTTCCACATAGTGGAATTGACTGTCTCTGATCTATAGGCATAGTGTTTAGCAGGAGATCTGCTTCTTAAGGGCTCCAGAGAATAGGGCTTAGTTTAAATTGGGCATTTTTGGCTCCTTTCCCCCAAATATTTATTACATGAAAGACCATTCATATAGTAAATGATGAAGAAGCCTTTTTATCCAAGGTAAATGGCAAACAAAAAGAGAAGTTCTATAGATGAGAGTAAATGGGAGGGAGATAAGCTCTCAGGTCAAACCAATAGAGAAGGCTGAACCTTATGCAACAAGAAATACTCTGTAAAACTCCTCTATATGGAGGCAAGTTGGAAAAGTAAGGCATGTTGAAAATCTGCCTTCCCTTATATATTTTCTTCTTCCAATGTCTTTCTTCCCCCCTTGAGTGTCTTCTGCTCATGCATTTTTTCCTCAAGAAACTCTGGAAGCAACCTGAGTTGCTTTATTCAAGTATGCAGTATTGTGCTCAACATGCTTCCCATCACTTTGGAACCATATGTCTTCTGGATATAGAAGTGCATTCAAAACACCCCAAACTTTTTTTTTGGAATCTCAGTAACACAGATTCATGTACATATTCACATTTGAATGTGAAATTTTATTCCTTGATCTTAAAAAAAATGATTTACTGACTTTTCTTCTTAATTAGGATAAATATTCCCTTGTTTACCCTATTTGTTTTTTAATTTATTTTTTTATTTAGCCCTTCCCTCCATTCCTCACATAGAAAGATATATAGATTATGTCTTTCATGTTTTTCCTTCTCAGTTCATCCTCTGGGAGTGAACATTCACAAGTTATTCTTCAAATATTAAATCTATAGTTATATATCATGTTCTCTTGGTTCTACTCATTTCATTCTTCATTTTCATGTAGTTCTTTCCAAGTTTAAAAAAATTAATCTGCTTTTTTCTTATGGTATAATAGTATCCCATCACAATTATGTAAAAAAGTTTATTTAGCCATTTCCCAATTTAGACATCATCTTGATTTCTAATTCTTTGCCAAACAAAGAGGTTTGCTATAAATATATAGGGACATAAAAGTTCTTTTCTTCTTCCTCTGATTTCCTTGGGAAACAAACTCACCAAGAATATATACAGTTTTATAGTCCTCTGGGCATAATCCCAAGTTGCTCTTCAAAATGGTTGGATCAGTTCACAGTTCCATCTACCATGTATTAGTGTCCCCATTTTCCCATATCCTCTCCAACATTAGTCATTTTGTATTTTCATTATTCCAGCAAAAATGATGATTGTAAAATTATACCTCCGAATTGTTTTGGTTTACATTTATTTAATAAGTTGTGATTTAAAGCATTTTTATGTACCTACATATGGCTTTGATTTCTTCATCTGAAAACTATTTGTTCATAGTCTTCTGCCTATTCATCAATTGAGGTAGGTCTTATTCTTACAAATTTGACAAAGTTCTCTATATATTTTAGATATGAGACCTCTTTCAAAAGATTGTCTATGAAAAATTTCCCAATTTTCTTCTTTTTTTGTAATATTGGCAACATTTGTTTTATTAGTACAAAAGCTTTTCAATTTAATTGTGCTCAAATTATCTATTTTCCATCTCACAGTGCTCTCCATCTCCTGTTTTCTCGTAATTCCTCTCCTCTCCATAAATCTGATAGGTAATATGTTAACTGTTCTTCCAATTTGCTCATGATATCTCCTTTTGTGCTATATCAGGTATCAATTTTGATCTTATCTTACAGAATGGGAAAAAATATTAATTTCTATGTGCCTAGTTTCCGCAAAACTGCTTGTCAGTTGTTCCAGCAATTTCTACCAAATTGGGATTTCTTATCCCAGTAGCCTGGATTTTCATATTTTTAAGATACAAGATTGCTACAATCTTTTACTACTCTGTTTTATGTCTGTCTGTTTTACTAATCTATCTTTCCATTTCCTAGTCAGTACCAGATAGTTTTGATAATTATTGCTTTGTTATATCGTTTTAAAATGGTACTGATAGATGTCCTTTTTTA
Source organism: Gracilinanus agilis (assembly GCF_016433145.1). Classification (NCBI taxonomy): domain Eukaryota; kingdom Metazoa; phylum Chordata; class Mammalia; order Didelphimorphia; family Didelphidae; genus Gracilinanus; species Gracilinanus agilis. The sequence continues at coordinate 133,207,974 of NC_058131.1, read as the reverse complement.
TATTTTCAGGAATTCTTTTGCTATTCTTAATATTTTTTGTTCTTCCAAATGAATTTTGTATTTTTCTAGCCCAATGAGAAATTTTTTCTTGGTTAATTTGATTGGGATGGCTTTGAATAATAGAATAAATACACTAGGTAGGACTGCCATTTTAATTAGATTGGCTCTACCCACCCATGAAAAATAATATTTCTCCAATTATTCAGATCTGGCTTTAATTGTCTAAATAGTGTTTTATAATTAATTTTTTTCGTTCCTCTATTTGTTTTGGCAGGAATTTTCCCAGGTATTTTATTCCATCTGTGGTTATTTTAAATGGAGCATCTCTTTCTATCTCTTCTTATAGGACTTTGCTAGGAATCTATAAAACCTATTTGTGTTGCAAGTTATTTTTTTCTGTAATTCAAAGATATAAATTATAAATGCCTGAAAGGGTAGTTCTCTTTGCTATTTTATTTTTGTATCTCTAATTCTTATTCAAAAAAGTCATATCTAACTGTAATATTGAAGGCACATAGTGTTCTTAAAAGGCTATGCTTGTGGAGTGCAAACTCTGGTTAATTCTTCCATATTGAAATAGCTTTGAAAATGGTCTGGGGGCAGCTATGTGGCTCAGTGGATATAGAGCTACGTCCAGAGTTGGGAGGTCCTGGATTCTATTTTTACCTCAGATACTTCATAGTCATGTGACCCTGGGCAAGTCCCTGGACCTTACTGCTTTTATCTCTTGTAACCAATATTTAGAATTGATTCAAAGACCAAAGTTAAGGTAAAAAAGGTAAGACAGAAGGTAAAAAAGAAAGAAAGAAAATGGTCCAGGAAATGGCTGTCTGTTAGTCAAGAATTGGTATATTAGGAAGGCATTTTCTCTTACATTGGCCTTGAGGTGATGAATTTTCTGTTCATGGTAGAAAACTTGTGGGTGGAAAAATCTATATCTATATCTATATCTATATCTATATCTATATCTATATCTATATCTATATCTATATCTGTATCTGTATCTGTATCTGTATCTGTATCTATACTTTATCTATATATTATCCTCAGTCATTCTGATTTTTACCATAACAATGGTAGAAAAGGGAGCCTAGAGTACTAAAAATTATACAATCTTTACATGTCTTTAAAAAGTTTAACTTCTACTACTCAACATATTAGTGGTTTGTTCAAGAGCACATAATGTGAAATACTATGTAGTAACTAAATCACCTCCCATATTGACTTTATGGCAGAAAAAGACTTAAAAAATTACAGGTAAGTGGAAGGAAGACTCATAAGTTTCCCTTGGAGTAGGAAGAAAAGTGTTTTGGGGTTTATTATAAACAAAAGTAAAAAAAAAAACAAGTTAATATTGTTTACTGCTCAGCTATTATTCTTGATGAGTATTGGTGGGAGGACATAACGAAGATAATTGCAGCATATGGATTAATTTCTTTTGTAGCAGATGAATAAATTGGGAGATTCTACTAAGAACTTGATAGGATCTTCCAAAGTAAATCATCTTAAGCCTTCATATTTGGCAATTGTAGTGTAGATTAGCCCTGAAATTGACAAGAAATTTTTTTAGAAATAAGGTTTAGGAGTTTTTTTAGAGCCAAATAATAATAGACTTCTCAGAAGTCCCATGTCTATTATGTCATGAATGCCTTTTCCAATAAAATAAATGAGAAAATATTGGACATGATGATCACAAAAATCCTTCACAAATATACATAAATAAAATCAATTACATTTTGAAAGGCAAGAAATACCCATTGCTGATATGTAGCAAAATTTAGAACCACAGAATCAAAGTAAAAGGGATATCATGACTGTCTAGTCCAGTGATGGGCAAACTTTTTAAAGAGGGGCCCAAAGGAAAGGAAATGCTCATCTGTCAGTCTGTTTCTAAGGCAACTCTTTTGAAGTTTCATCGTATTGTATCCTACTCATTGTATTTGTCAGATTAGGAATAATGTTGTGCAGCTGGATAGAACATTCCAGGGGGCTGCATCTCGCCCACGGGCCATAGTTTGCCCATCACTGGTCTAGTCTAATCCATATATCTAAAAAATAATTTCCTCTATAACATATCAAATAAGCCTTTGAAGACATCTGAAGTGGGATGAGGACAGAAGGGTTATTTAATTCCTTTCTCAGGAAGCCAATTTCTACTTTTGATGGCTCTTATTATTAGGAAGTTTTTCCTTATTTTGAAGCTCTACTTAATTCTTTGCAAACACTGACCATTGTTCCTTCTTTCCATTGGTTCCTCTGAAGTAGAAAAGAACAAATCTAATCCTCTGTAAAACAGCTCTCATATTTTTAACTATCTCATCCCTCATGAAACTTTTCTTTTCCAGTTTTAACATCCCCCAAACCTTCAACTAATTCTTCAATAACTCACACTCAAGAACATTAGTTTTCTCAGTTGCCATATTATATCACTGACTCATATTGAGCTTATATTCTATTAAAACCCTTGTAAAATTTTATCTGTATCTATAAGGGATATCATATCTTCAACATTAGTTCTCTAGAATCATGCAGGCATTGACACTGATATCTTGTCATATACTGATCATAGTTCTTACAGCATTCAAAGTTTTTTATAGTGTTGCCATTGTGTACATTGTTCAAGTTCTACCCAGTTCATTCGTAAGTTTATAAGTACTCAAAATTGTTCATTTTCATAATGATATAATAGTATAAGTTGTTCTTTTAATTGTGCTCATTTTATGCAGCATTGTATTAGTCCTTCAATGTCTTTTTTGAAATATTTCCCCTCATTTCTTACAGTACTATAGTACTCCATGACATTCATGTATCATAACTAATCTAGTTATTTCTCAATTTTTAGAATCTTCCTAGTCCCCAGTTTTTTTGCCAATTCAAAAAGTATTGCTTTAGATTTCTTTTGAATATAAATGACCTTTTCCTCTTCTTTGATCCCTTTTTTTTGAGTATAGACCTAGCAATTACATAGCTAGGCCAGGTTATTGATTAAAGGGTCAGACTGCAAAGGATAAAGCATATATTCCTATTTTATAGAATTTCCCTCTTCTTCTCATTTAGTTAACTGTAGGAAAAAGAAGTAGGATCAATTCGTCATGATTTGCCCAACCATTTTGACTTTTTGTGATCACTAACTCCTTTTCCAGATGTTTACTTAACATCATTTTAATGAGATATTCTAGAATCGAAATGACATTTTTATACTTCTATAATTTTTATACTTTATTTGAAAAATTAATATAAAATTTGTCTTTCTACAATCCCATTCTTCATGGTATTTCAGATCATTGATAGAATTTTATCAATTAAGTTCTCCAAGTAATTCACTATCATAACATGTAATTCTTTGGTCAAGGTAATTTTAATTTTTCAAGGATATTTAGTGTTCTCTTTTAATTTTCTTGCTTATCTTGGATATTAACTCCCTTTTAGTGATATAATTTTTTTCATTTCCAGTATAACATGATTCTCTTTGCCAGGAAAAAAACCAACATAAAATAAAAAATCAGATACTCCGTATTCAGACTATTAGCTAGTCTGAGCAAATGACAAAATTAACTTCACATTACAATAAAGGATAAAGAATAAATTCAAGAAATTCAAAGGTAGCACAGCGAATTAGTACTATAATATCAATATGAACTTTGTTTTTATTGATAGCTTTATTTTTATATCACCTTTATTTCAAATATATCCTTCTATTCTCCATTATTCAGTAAGCTATTCTCTCTACAAACTGTTTTCTAAACAAGAGAGAAAAAGCAGTTCAACAGAACTACCAAATCAATAAATTCTGATAGTATATGTAATTTTACATACTCATAGACCTCTACCTCTGCTTATATTGAGGAAAAGTTCTATCAGTTATCACACTGCTTCCTGTCATCAAAGTCCATCATTTTAACATGAATATTCTCTGATTGATATACTTTGAACCATGAACAAAATATAAGAATGAAAATTGCAAATTCATAAAGGAAATTATTTATTGTCTATAAGAGTAGAAATGGAAAGAAACTGGTCATGCGATAAAAACGAAGGATAACAGATTTATAGAAACATAGAAAAGTCACTAAAGTTTTCAAGAGGAAGTTCTCTAGAGCATCTATGGAAGGATATAGACAAGAAATGCACAGATTAAAAAAAAGTATGGATGTGTTTCCATCTATATCAGTGAAGCAAGTAGAACTTTGAAGAAATCATTGGAGATGATCACAGTATCTTAATCAGTATAAATTAATTATTATTATTAATCAATAATCAATAAACATTTATTAAATGCTGTGACAATTAGATTAAGTCTACACTGCCCATCTTTAGATTTAATCACAAAAGGTGAGAGCACCTCCAATTCTGGGAGGTCCTAACCCACATGTGCTAGAGTGAGTGACAAATCAGGATTGACTGATTGCCCCCTAGGCATTCTAGGAGAAGTGTCTATTGTGATTGGACACGCGGGTTAGGGGAAGACACAGGAAATGATGCAGAAGTGACTCCTTTAAAAAGAGGGAGTTGAGTAAGTGAGAGGTCTTCAGTGGAAGAGGACATCTGGTGACAGACCTCTTCTGGTTCATGGAGGAGTGTTGGAATGCTGAGACCCTGGTGAGACTGCTTTAAATATCTTCTTTGTCCACGTGGTGAGTTTAAAGACTGACTGAATCTTCCTGAACTTCTCTTAAGAAATTTCTTTTAGTAGACTCTGTGAATGAAGTTTTGCTCCATTTACTTCTGGGCCTCTGGCCCTCTAACTCTTGGCTGAGAGTTAAGATCTACCTGGATTAATTAGAGGATCATAATAAATTACCTACTGGGTTAGATTATTATTTCCTTACTTCCTCCCTCTCTTCTTAATTGTAAATAAACTTCCATGAAAGTCAATTTTGACTTGAGATTATTCTTAATTGAGGATTGATAATAGTTCAATCCTCTGGCGACCATCTTTTAATATATTGAACCCATAAACCCTTGTTTTCCCCCTTACAATGCCTACTATGTGCCAGATACTGTGCTAAGCACTGAGGATAAAATAAGATACAAAAGACATTCCATTCCTTTAAAGAATTTACAATGTAATGGTGGGGGAAATAGCTTGCTAACAAATACATATATCAAACAAGCTATTTACAGGATAAATACAAAATAGTTAATTGAGGAAAGGCACTGTAATTAAGAGGGGTAAAGGCAAGCTTCCAGTAGAGGTTGGGATTTTCATTGGGACTTAAAGGAAAGCAGGGAGAGCTGAGGTCAGAGAGGAGATGTATAGCATTCCAGGGGAAGGGGCAGGGGACATCTATAGAGAATATTGAGAAATGAAGTATTTTATTTGTGTGACAGTTAGGAGATTGGTGTCATTGAATTGGGAATTTGGGGGCCAAGGGATTGGAAGTCACAATGCAGGTGAAGATTTGGGTTATGTAAGGGAAGGCAGAAGGAATATGGAAAACCAATATATCATGGTCAGATAAGGGAATTTGAGGATTCTTAAACATGGAGAACAGTACATGTGTATGTGATGGTGAGATAAAGGTCACATCTTTCAGTGTGACTGAAATGTAGTGGAGGAGTAGATCATGGAAGGTGAGTAGATTGAGGAACTGAATGGTTAGAAAATATGAAGGAGAACTAATATGGATGTCGAATCCCCTAGAATGAGAGCAGGAGTTGAAGAGGAAAGAAAAATTGTAAATCAGGTATCAAACTTACTGAGGAAGGAAGGGAATGATTTGGGGGCCTGTAGACAATAAATACCAGGATTTTGATTGAATGGTAAATATGAATGGCATGAACCTCAAAGGAAGAGAGAATGATACGTGATGGGAAAAAGAGGAGAACCTGAAAGTGGCCTTGGGGAGCAAGAAGTATTCCAGCTCTCCTGGATTTGTCAGTGAGCCAAGGAATGAGTAAAGGTACAGGTAGTACTGGAAAGGGTGATAAGGGAGTCTGTGTCATCAGGGGAAATTCAGGTTTTAGTAAAAGCTATACATGGAAGGAGTGGGAGAGGAAAAGATACAAGATGAAAGGAAGTTCGTTGCCTATGGAACAGACATTCCAGAATATCTTATATCTTTAGTATCTAGCACAATTTCTTGAACATAGTAGACATTAATGAATGTTTGTCAATTTTAATCAAACATAAAATTCAGAATAGCCTATCTTGTACAGTAGTTTCATATTGTTTTTCTACCTGAGTAATAATTACTAGTAGTAAGTAGTTGTAGTATTATCTTGAAAATAGTATGTTATACTGATTAAAACAAGGGGAAATTTCTCCCCATTCGCCCTATAGTAATTATAATGCAGAACCAAATAAAATAAGAGAGGCACAAAGTATTAAGTAAGTACTGTCAAAGCCTGAAAGATTTTCTTTCTAGGGTGGAGAAGGATCAGTGAAGGCTTTGTGGAGGAGGCAGCATTTGGGTGGGACCTTAAAGGATGGGCAAGATTTCAAAGGGTGGAGTTAGGGGTGGGGTGAGGTGTAGAACAACATTCCAGGCAAAAGGGAACAATATGAGCAAAGATTTTGTGGATGGAAAACATTCAATGATAAGTCCAATTTGGCTTATAGGTAGTGCTTTTAGAAAGGAATTATGGGAAATCAGTCTAGAAAGGATAGGAGGTACCAGATTTGGGATGGACTCTAAATTTCAGACAAGGGAGTTTGAACTTTATAAGGAAGGAGGGAGCAACTTAAGCATTTTGAGGAGAAAAATTATGTGTTCAGATCTCTATATAAAGAAGCTTAAATTGATGAGGTATAAAGTATGGCTTAGAAGGATGAGAGAGTGAAAATAAGGAGTTGAGTAAGAAGGTTATTGCTAAAGTCTAGGTAGTGATAATGGGGAATTGTCCAAGAATGACAATAAATGATAAGGAAACAATCCTAATGGTGCAAAAAGCATTGACTAAAGTGCCTGGCACACCATGGAAAAGCATTTGTTTTTTTGTGTTTTCCCTTAGGAAAGTGGGTTTCTTGGTAGAATAGAAGTTTAAAGGAGAGGTTTTATTTTACCTTTTTTAATTTACTTTTTTTTTTTTTAAGGATTAGTAAATACTCCTAGTGAAGTTATTCAAGTAATGCAATGGAGTCTGGTCTGGAATCAGGAAGACTTATATTCCTGAGTTCAAATCTGACCTCAGACCCTTATTAGCTGTGTGACTTTTGGCAAGTCACTTAACCCTGTTTGCCTCAGTTTCCTCATTTATAAAATGGAAATAAAAATAGCATCTAACTCCCAGAGTTGTTGAGGATCAAGTGAAATAATAGTTGTAGTTTCTGGCTGAAAGCAATTGCCTTATGAATGTTAGCTATCATCATCATCATCATCATCATTAGTGGTATCAGGTCAAAAGATATAACCAGTTAATAACTTTGAACATAATTTCAAATTGCTCAGATATTCTGGAAAGCAATTTGGAATTATGTTCAAAGTTATTTTCTCTAATAGCTTTGCCAAAAGTGCAAACAATTCATGTTTTTTTGAAACTCATGAAGCTTTCCCTTTTTGTCATTGTCAATCTAATGGGTGTGAACTAGAACTTCCAAGTTGTTTAATAATAATTATTTGTTCAATTACTAGTGATTGGCAGGATTTTTAATTGTATTTTTTCCTTTGAAAACCAACTTTGTATCCTATTACAATTTATGTATTGGTGGATGGTTTTATTCTTAAATTTTTAAAAGCTACTTATATATCTCAAGATATTGGACCTTTATCAGATAATTTATTGCAAAGTTTTTTTTTTCAAGTTGCCTAGTTCCCTTTTAATGTTAGCTGCATTGGTTTTGTTTGTGCAAACTCCCTTTTAATTGATATACATAATCAAAATTGTCTATTTTATTTTCTGGGATCCTCTGGATCCTTTGTTTATTCATAAACTCTTGGTCAATTTACAGCTCTAAAACAATCATTTACTAATTTGTAAACTTTTATTTCTAAGTTACATATCCATTTTATCTTGGTATATGGTATGAATGCTGATTTTTACATAATTTCTGCCAAACTTTACCATTTTCTCAGGAATTATAATTTAATTTTGAGTCCTCATCCTGGTAACTGACTCGTTGGATTTATTGAATACTGTGGTAAATTGATTTGGGTTCAAATGTTATGTATCTTGTTGGTTTTACTGATCAACCTTTCTGGTATTTTTTAAATTAGTATTAAATTGTTTTGGTGATTACTGCTTTATAGAATAGTTTTAGTTATGTTAGTAGTAGTAATCCCTCCCCCCCCCTTTTTTAGTCAAATTATTTTCCTTGAAATCCTTGGCCATTTTTTCTCCAGATTAATTTCTTTATTATTTCTTCTAGCCCTATAAAGTATCATTCACTTGTTTGATTAGTATGACACTGAATATGTGAATTAATTTAGGTAGAATCATCATTTTTATTAAATTGGCAGGAACTGCTTATAAGCAAATAATATTTCTCTAGTTATTAAGGTTTGTATTTATTTCTGTAATTAGTATTTTGTAGTTACATGGGATTGTCTTGGTATATGAACTCTCACATATTATGTATACTCTGAAGTTAATTTGCATAGGAACATTTTCTCTCGCCTGGATTTTATATGTAATACATAAACATATTGGTGATTCAGTAATAATAATAGTTAGCATTTAGATAGTGCTTTAAAGTTTATAAAGTGCTTTGCATATGTTATCTCATTTGTTCCTTACAACAACTACAGGAGGTATATACTATTACTACCCTCATTTTACAAATGAGAAAACTGACTGAGGTAGTTTAAGTGTCTTTCCCAGAACCCACAGTAATAAGTATGAGTCAGGATTTGAATTTGGGTTTTTCTTATTCCCAAATTCAGTACTCTTTCCTTTTTGCCACTTAGTTTGTATGGATTAATTATATATTCTTCAAATTTATTGAATTTATTACATTTTTGTTGATTTTAGGATTCTCTAGATTGGTGATGGCAAACCTATGATATACATCAGCCATTTTTGAAGACATGTGGTCAAATGAGGCCAAATACAGGGAAATATGGGGCTGCATGCCGAGGATGAAACATTTGCTCTAGTGTAGTGTAGACACTCTGTGCACTATAGATGACAATTCTACCTATATTAATTGGCCTATTTTGGTTTATTAAATACAGTTATATATTAGAATTATACATTTTTGTTATTTAAACTATAAATATCATGAAATTATGGGTTTTTTCTCAAAGTGACACACCACCTGAGTTATGCTCAGTTTTTTGATGAATTTTGATACACCAAACTCAAAAAGTTGCCTATCAATGCTCTAGTTAGACCATATAATTTCTGGAAAGCTGTAATTTGTTTCTCTTTTGCCTATGTAATTTCCTTATGTTGAAATGTAAATGGGAGCTAGGTGGTACAATGGATATTGTGGTTTGAAATAAAACCTGGCAGACACCTATTAGACATGTGGCCTTGGGCAAGTCACCATCTCTGCTTACCTTAATTTTCTCAACTGTAAAATGGGCATGATAATAGTATCTTTCACCAAAGGTTGTTGTGAGGATCAAATAAAAACATATGAATTAAGTGCCTGGAACATATTAGGTATTATATAAATGCTAAATAATATATTATTAGTATCCTTGTTTTATTTATTATTGGTATTATTTATCATTTTTTCAGGAATTTTCCAGGAATGCTTTAATCCCTTCTCCCACAAGCCTTCCATTTTTTTTACCTGCTGGATGAAATCACAAAATCATTATTTCACCATCTATACATTTGTAAAATAGGACTGTAGCTTTATCTTAATTGCTTACCAGAAATCCTTGGCCAAATAGGTCCTTTCTATATGTGTATTTCTGTTAAGTGTTCCCTTTGTATTCTTTCTTCCCACTGACACTATACTTGTGGGTAAGTGTACCCTAGGTTCATGGTATGGAAGAAATGTTTTGTTACTATTGTTCTTATATTATTTCAGTAAATATCTTTTCTCTGAGCTAACTGGGTCTACTGACTGACTTGTAAGTAAGCTTTATCATGGAGATTGTGAGCTTTATTTAGCTTTTTGTTGACATGCAAAATACCTTAAAATTAATAGTTGCTACCTCGGAGATGAAATCTGCAAGGGTAGATTTGGTGAGGGAGAGAGAAGTCCAAAACTATCATTACATATAGATCAGTAAACTGACGATCCAAAAGAGGAAGTCCAAGGACACAGATATGGTAAATGATAGGACTAGAAAAGACTGGATCTCCTAACTAAAGTTTTATTAGGAATTAAACAAAATAAAACAAATTATAAAAAGTCATTACTTTATAATCACTTTATAGTTCTTGTTTTGATCTATCTTTTACTTTCAGCATATGAGATCTAGTTTCATTTTGGGATACCTATCCAGATGCTAAATAATAGCTTATACTCTTCTTTCCAGGTGTCTCCCCTTCCCCATCCTCCAGAGGGGCAAAATTTGATCATATTTCATTGGTGTTATTCATATAAAAGCTTTGGCACATTTGTGTCAGCCTTTAGAGTCAGATGAACTCTAAATATTAACTAAACTGAGCCAATTAGTCTTAAGCTGAATACGAAATGAGTGTTTCAAGAACCTAGGTTATTTATATCAAGGGTTCCTAACTTGATATCTGTGAACTTTTTCAAGATAGTTTTAAAATTATTTCAACATAATTGGTTTCCTTTGTAAACCTAAATATTTTGTTTAGTATATTTAAAAACTCTATTCTGAGAGGAGATCCATAAATTTTAGTAGACTTCTAATGGTATTTATGCTACAAAAAAGGTTCTTAGTTCATGACTTAGATGAAAGATGACTATTTAATTATACCAGATATACCTTCTGTCAAAATCATATATGCACATGTACATACCCATATGTACATACATACAGAAAAAAATTATGAACAAATAAAGAGGTTAATGTAGATTGGGTAAAATGCTCATACATACTTTTTGCTCTTTTCGTTCTTGAGACATGTTACATTTCTCTATTCCATGTTTTCTCATAAAGTCTCTCAGGTAGCCAAATAATGTTCCAATACCATAACTCACATAAGTTAAAATAGCAATGTACATAGGTGCTTCTTCAAAAGATTCAACAAATGGCTTTTTGTAGAAATGTGGCTTTCCATTTTGCTGAAAATATAAAAGAATATCTCAGGTTAATACAGTCCAACTTGATGATGTTTTTGTATTCTCTTGATTTCAATCCACATTTCCTAGTGTTCATATGGTAAAATACTTTTAGTTCTAAACAGTTTAATTTTAAATAATAGAATTGTCTAGCAGCTATGTGGGGTAGTGGCTAGATTACCTGCCCTGTAGTCAGGAAGATCTGAGTTCAAATTCAGCTTCAGGTACTCACTAACTGAATGACTCAGGGCAAGACACACTTAATCTCTGTTTCCCTCAGTTAACTCAACTATAAAACGAGTACAATAATAGCACCATCTTCACAGGCCTATTTTGAGGACTGAATGAGATAAAATGTATAAAATCAATTAGTATGGTGTTTGGCACATGATAGGTACTATAAAAATTCTCATTCTTTTCTTGAATACATCAATATTAAAAATATAAGAAGATAATCATTTAAGTATACTTAAAGGTGTCAAGTTCTTGTGAAAAGCAACTTATATACCAATAACAGTAACCATATGTGATTAGGATGGATGAAAAATGCCTATTGTCTAGTCTTTTGAAAACTTTTTTGATTGTGTATTTTTTGCAATAAAAATATAATTATGATTCTAATATATATTTAAAATTTTTATACATGGATTACTATACTAATAATTTTGGCTTTTATTAAATTAATACATAATAGAAATTTGAAAACAGTTATTAAGAAGAAATGATATTTTAATTACTAATGGTCTACAAAATACCTTTTTGTGCTAGCAAATATTTTTATTAATATGGTTATTAATATAATGGTGATTAATAACATATGGTTATTAATATATTAGAATATGATTAATATTAATATGATGGTTAATAAATCTATGATTTCATGGATATAGAGAATTTCTAAATAAGGAAACTTTCTCTACTAAGGTCTGCCCTTTCTCAACATTTCATAATATCAGAGTTGCCCAGAACCCTGAGAAGTATTTTCCTGGGGTCACAATGAAATATGCAGAGGTAATATTTGATTTCAGGTTTTTGTGACTCCAAGACAAATATTTGTTATGCCATACTTCCCTTTCATTATTATTAATGAAAATATCTTTATTTAAGAGTTTTTAAATTGGATTATTTCTGTCATCACCTTTTCCTAGGAATTTTTAATTATCTTGATATATATAAGTGTATCATATATCATATCATATTATATATTATATGTATTACACATACATATCCCATGTATATGAGAGACCTTGTTGTAAAAGAGACTATAATGTGATGCTCTGATCTATAGAATAAAATGCTTTTAACATAATCAACAATTTTCTATATATTTTAATTTATTATGAAATGGAAAGATGTTGACCATTACCAAATATCATCTTTAGAAATTTGTTTATTCCCTACTAATAACATCCAGGATGCCTTTGATTTGTCTATGGATGACTCTAATGAAGATTTCGTGTAGATGGTCAAATAGGCATAATAGTAGTTAGTGATGTTTCTTTCCTCTATCACCACTGATAATAAACATTACATAAGACACAAATGAAGGAAATGTATATATCACCAAAGAAATTTGCTACTGTGATGGAGGTGAAATGGTTTAGAAAATATAGTGAATTTTCAGAGAAAATATATTTTAGACTTCTAGGTCACATGAGCAATGAGATGGAAGAGTAGATGTCTGCTCTGATTCCCACAATCTCTTGAACTTCTGCAAAACATAATTATGTACTGAATGTAAAGCAACTATATCTACCTTCATAAGGTAGATATAGTTGCTAAGACACCCAGAATCCAAAAGAAGATTTAAAAAAAATCCCTGAAGTGACATGCTCATTGACATTGAGCTCACTCTGTACCTCTCCTCCTCCTTCCCCAAATACTTGCAGTGAGATTTCCCTAGCAGACCATAGGTTTTCAACATACTCTTCCATTGTGGCTCTTCCATGCCCACCCCCTTTTCTTGTATTGTGGAGTTCTCGATTTTAATCTATGAACATTTAACCTTGCCATGACAGGCAACCATGTAGCTGCAGCCAAGAGCCTGCAGGGAACTACAACCATGTACTACTAAAAGAATCAATATCAGATAGCCCTGTATATAGCAAAAGCTGTACAAAGCTCTGAACTACCATTGCTAAGCCAAAGAAGAAGGGAACAGAGAGAGCTGGACAGGACATCATGTGTCTATAAGGGGAAGGTGAGGGCACTGTACAGCACTCTACTAAGCCTGAGGGAAAGAACACTGTATCCAGCTCTGCCCTAAAGGTCACTTGTACAGAGAAATAGGATGGTTGTTCAGTGTGGGTGGATGCTGAGGCGTTTTGAGATCTAACCCCAAGGAAACTGCAGTCAAAGAGGAAGGAGTCAGAAAATGATTGATAGAGGAAATTAAAGGTAGAAAAAAAACTGATTACCCATGATTACATAAAGAAGAAAACCCCAAGACTTTGAATTTAAGCAGATAAAGAAAAAGGAAAAACAGTTAGAAAACAAGGAAATTAAACCCCCCCAGATCTATTAATGAGCTCTAACATTTGTGAATAATCCTGAAAAAAAAAAAAACAAGGAAAACGGACAATACCAAATGAGACTAAATGGAATTTGAGGAGAGAAAAAATTGAACAAGATGTTGACATTTAGTAGTTTAAAAGAATAATGAGAATTATGAGAGAAGAATTTATGGCCTGCACAGCAAAAATAATGGGCAGAATAGAAAAACTAGAATCTGCAATGGCAAGTTTCAGAGAGAGAGTGAGAGAGAGAGAAGGAGAGAGAGAAGATAGAACAATAGATTTGGAATGCAGAAACATGAAGGTTGATCAAGAAGTGAAGAAAAACATAATATAAAAAGAAAATATGCTCACTATAAAAACAAAACATAATTTCCCCAAAGATAGGATGCATAGAGACAACCTAAGGATCACAAGTCTCCCAGAATACCATGAAAAGACAAAAAACCTTAACACTCTAATGCAAGAACTAATTCCAGATCTTTGGAATATAGAAAATGAAATATCAATTAAAAGTATTCACAGATCATCTCCAGGAAAAACCCAACAAAAACAAACAAATTCAAGGCTATTAACTCCAAGTCACATAGTGGTTAAATTGAACAATTCAGTTCAGAAACAAGTTCTGCAAATGATCAGGAGAAATACTTTCAAATTCAAAGGAAAAGACATTTAAATGATGCAAGACAATTCAAAGGAAAGGACATTTAAATGATGCAAGACAAGAAAATGTATTTAGGGGGCAGCTGCATAGCTCAGTGGATTGAGAGTCAGGCCTAGAGACAGGAGGTCCTAGGTTCAAATCTGACTTCAGACACTTCCTAGCTGTGTGACCATGGGCAAGTCACTTAACCCCAATGCCTAGCCCTTACCACTCTTCTGCCTTGGAGCCAATATACAGTATTCACTCCAAGATGGAAGGTAAGGGTTTTAAAAAAAGAAAAAGAAAATGTATTAGGAATTAGAATAATTACAAGGGACAATGATTGGCATTCAGGATACATCTCGGGATGATTTTTGATGCAAATATAAGCCTTCACATAAAGGATAAAAAATAGACATTTATTAATAATAAAGAAGAAATAGAAAAATTTTTAGTTAGAAAACTAGACCTGAGTGTCTATCTGTCAAGACAAACCCAAGAACTATGTGAACACAACTACAAAATGCTATTCATGCAAATAAAGTCAGATCTGAGTCAAATTCCAAACAATTGAAAAAAAAACATCAATTGCTCATTGTTCTTACAAACCAAACTGAAGAAAGAAATTGCAGAAACTAGGCATATACCTCTTGCCATATACCAAGATAAAGTCAAAATTGATACATGATTTAGAAATAAAGAGTGATATAAATAAATTAGGGTAACACAAAATAGTTTTCTTTTCAGACCTATAGATAATGGAAGAATTTATAAATAAGACATATAGAACACAACAAGATGTAAAACAGATAACCTTGACTACCTTAAATTAAAAAGGTTTTGTACAAACAAAACCAATCCAACCTAGATTAGAAGGGAAAAATCTGGTGAAATGTTTTATAGCACATAACCCCAAACAAGGGCCTCATTTCTCAAATATATAGAGAACTGAGGCAGATTTATAAGACTATAAGTTATTCACCAGTTGATGAATTGTCAAAGATATGAATAGTACATGGCAGCTGGGTAGCTCAGTGCATTGAAAGTCAGGCCTAGAGACTCGGGAGGTCCTAGGTTCAAATCCGGCCTCAGACACTTCCCAGCTGTGTGACTCTGGGCAAGTCGCTTGACCCCCATTGCCCGCCCTTACCACTCTTCCACCTAGGATCCAATACACAGAAGTTAAAGGTTTAAAAAAAGATATGAATAATTAATTCTCAGATCAAGAATCTCAAACTATCTTTAGTCTAATGAAAAAGATCCCTCAAAAACTACTATTAATTAGAGAAATGCAAATTAAAACAATTTTGAGGCACTACCTCATACCTATCAGATTGGTTCATATGACAAAAAAAAAGGAAAATTATTAATGTGGGAAAATTGGTACATTAATATACTGTTGGAAGAGCTATGAACTAATAAAACCACTCTAAAGAATAATCTGAAACCATACTCAAAGGGCCATCAAACTGTGCATACTCTTTGACCCAACAATACCACTACTAGTTCTGCATCCCCAGAATATCAAAGATGGGGGGAAAAGACCTACTTTCACAAAAATATTTAGAGCAGTTCTTTTTGTGGTAGCAAAGAATTGGGAACATAAGGGATGTCTATCAACTGGAGAATGGCTGAATAAGTTGTGATATATGATTACAATGGAATACTATTGTGCCAAAAGAAATGATAAATAGGACAATCACAAACATTTTTGGAAAGACTTACATGAAGTGATACAAGGTGAAGTGAGTAGAACCAAGAGAATGTTGTATACAGTAATAGTAATAATGTACAATGGTTAACTGTGAATGATTTTAACTATTATCAACAATTCAAGGATACAAGACAGCTCTAAGGCACTCATGAGAAAAAAAGGCTCTCTACCACCAAAAATGAACTTATGAAATCTGAATGCAGATTGAGGTAAATATTTTTCACTTTATTTCCTTCATGAGTGTTTTCTTATATAAGTGATTAGTGTCTTCTTTCACAAGATGATATACATGGAAATATGCACTGCATGACAGCATATGTATAACCTATATTATATTATCTGCTGTCACTTGGAGGGGGGAAGGGAGATAGGGAGAGAGAGAAAACGTATTATGTATTCATTAAAAACTGTATCTATATGGAAGTGGAGAAAAATATAATTAAAAAAAGAAAGAAAACCAGAACTGGAAGATTATTTGCATATACAAATGAAATAAGGGGATTGGGGTGGGGAGAAGAGAAAGCCAGAACCAGGCCACCTTAAAAAACTTTATAGTAAAATGACTGATTATATAAGTCCATCCCCAATTTTATTTTGTGTATGTCTTTGTTTTTTAAATGTTTCTTTATTTTTTAACCCTTTCTTTCTATCTTAGTACATCTCTAAGACAGAAGGACAAGGGCTAGGCAAATGGGTTATTATGATTATAGAAGAAAGAAAAGTAATCATAACTTGAAAAAACCTTAATATTAGAGAAAGGTGGAAAAATTTTTAAAACTGACATAACTTTAAATATGAATTGATTAAACATTCTAATAAAATGCAAAAAATGTGACAAATTGCATAAGAAAACAAGAAATATTTAGGGAAAGCTGGGCTGCTCAGTGATTAGAGTTCCAGCCCTGGAGTGGAAAGGACCTGGGTTCAATTTTGGCCTCAGACACTTCCTAGTTGGGTGCTTGGACAAGTCATTTAATCCCATTTGCCTGGTATTTGCCCTTCTGTCTTAGAGTTGTTACTAAGAGAGAAAGTAAAGGTTAAAAAACAAAAAGAAACACCTTAAAAAAATAAAGATGTACACAAAATAAAGCTAAGAGGATGGCCTTTTTTTTTAACTATGCAAGAACTGAATTTAAAAAAAAAGCAGGAGTTGAAATCATGCTATTAAACAAAGTAAAAATAAATATTTAAAAATCAAAAGGGATAAACAAAGGCCATATTATGCTGAAACCACAAACAACAAATCAGTATCAATAATAAGCTTATATCCTTCAAATGCCTTAACATCCAAAATCATAAAGCAAACATCTAGATTACAAGAAGACATAGTAGCGCAAGAGTGACAGGAGACTTTATAAAAATCTAACAGAAACAAACAACACAAAAATATAGAACTGAACAAATTTATTTTTTAAATAACTTAGCTTCCTCATATTCTTACTCACATAAATCATCAATGTGGAATAAGAGAGTTTTAATAAATGCATCTGAAAATTTGAAAACTCATAAATAAACTCATAGATAAGTTGGAAACAAAATAATATCCAATAGGAATAATATTTTAAACTAAAATTTCATTCTTTGAAAACACTAGTAAAATGGATAAATCCCCAGCTAATCTGAGTAAAAAGAAGAGAATAAAAATGAAGTTAATAGAATAATAAAAGAATTAGGTGAAAACACAGTAAAGTCAGAAGAAATGAAAAAGAACAATAAGACTTTTATGTAGTTACATGCTTGCAAAACTGAGAACATAAAAGAAATAAATAACTTCACAAATACAAAATGCTCAAGTTATAGAAGACTTGGTAGTGATCTTAAATTAGTCTTAGAAAAGGAAATAGATATAGCTGTAAAGAAACTACCAAAGTAAGGGGAATAATGGAAACCTCTTGGACTTGATGGATTCACAGAAGAATTTTTTTAAAAAAGTTAGTTCCCATACTTCACAAATTATTCTTAAAAACTGAAAAAGAAAGCACTCTTCCATAATCCTTTTATGAAACAAGCATAGATTTAAATCTAAACCTGGAATGGATAAAGGAAGAAAACTATCAGCCAGTATCATTAATTTATGTTTACTTAAAGTTAAAAAAATCTATTAAATAGACTATAGTGACTTTTCCAAGAAATCATTCTTTATGATTTATTTCATAAGTGAGAAACACCAGGTATATATGAATGTTTTAACATTAGGGAAACAATCATGACAATCATATTAAAAATGTCCAAACCATGTGATCATCTCAGTGGATACATAAAAAATGCATTGACAAAATTGAGTTTTGTGTTAAAAACTCTACAAAATATAAGCACATAAGAACCTTTTTGTCATAAAAACCATCACCTGCAATCAACAGCAAGCATCAAATTCAATGGGGTACAATAGAACCTTTTTTAAAAATGGGGACTGAAGCCAGGATGTTCAATTTCTCCACTATTATTTGATAACCTCCAATTAATCTTAGGAAAACCAATAAGACAAAGAAATTAAAGACATAAAGATAGACAGTGGGATTAGAATCAGGAAGACTCATCTTCATGAATTCAAATCTGGTCTCAGACACTTACTAGTTGTATGACTCTGAGCAAGTCATGTAACTCTATTTATGTCAGTTCCTCATCTGTATAATGAACTAGTTAAGAAAGTAATGAAACACTCTGATATCTGTGCAAAGAAAACCCAAAAATGGGATCACAAAGAGCTGGACACAATCGAAATGACTCGACAACAAAAAAAGATGGTATTATCTCTGTTTACTGAAGATGTCATGGTTTACTTGGAAAATCTTTGAGATTTAGCAAGAATATTGAGACAATGAATAGGTTCAGCAAAATTGTAAACTGTGAAATAAATCTTCAGAAATAGCATTTCTGTAAAATAATAACAAAATTCAAAAAGCAATAATAGAAATGGAAATCCCATTCCAAATAACTATAAAATGCTCAAAATATCTGGAGACTGGCTTCCAAAAACACACAGCAACTTGAATATATTGAATTACAAAGTGTTCCTTAAAGAAATAAAGAACAATTTAGCTGGAGTTATAGTTAGTACTCATAACAAATATAATAAAAATGATAATGTTGGAGGCAGCAAGGTAGCTCAGTGGATTGAGAGTCAGGCCTAGAGATGGGAGGTCCTAGGTTCAAATCTCACCTCAGACACTTCCCAGCTGTGTGACCCTGGAAAAGTCACTTGACCCCATTGCCTAGCTCTTACCACTCTTCTGCCTTGGAACCAATACACAGTATTGATTCCACGATGGAAGGTAAGGGTTTAAAAAAAATGATAATGCTATCTAAGTTAGTTTGAACTTTTAATGTCAAACCAATTAAATAACCAAGAGCATACTTTTTAAGAACTTGATAAAATGATAAGATCCATTAAAAAAGGGATCTAGAATATCATGAGAAATGATGAAAGATAGGGACAAATTAGGGGTAGATAGCACTTCCATATCTCCAATTATATTGTAAAGTATCAAAACCATTTGGTGATTAAACCATCTGGTATTAGTTACAAAATAGAGAAGTAACTCTGTGGAATAAACTATTCAAGAGAGATTCAGGGGACTTCCTGGTTAAGATGGAGGAAGAGTAAAAAGCAGCTGCTTAACCTCTCCTAACCAAAACATATAGGACTCCTTAAGAAGACATAAAAACAAATTCAGAGGAACGAAGGGACTACACAACAGGGTGCAGCATTGAAGGTACGTGGAATTGGGGCATTTCCATGCTATAAGGGGGTGAAACAGCTCTCACTAAAATGCAAGCTGAGCAACCCCCTCCCCTACCCCATACCACCTACAGTGCCAAAGCCAGCACACAAGATCTAGAGCAAGCTTGGGGCACCCATTAAGTTCTTGGCAACTACCTGGGGTAACCAGGGCCTGTTCCTGAGAGCAACAAGTCTTAAGACCCCAAGAGGCTAAAGAACTCATGGACTTTGAACAGAGACCCTGAGTGCAGGCACAAGCTCAGGCTCTTGTGTCCACGGATCCTGAGGGTAGGAGCGGACTCGGATCCTGAGCACAGGAGTGGACCTTGAGTGAGGACCCAGTGTAGAGGGGTGCACAACTAGAAACAGCGCCCTGAAACTGTTAAAGGAGCCTCGGAAAGAGGGATAAGTAAGGGGACCACCAGGAGGCTTGACCCTGAGAACAACTAGATCTGAGACTTCAGAAGCCTAGAGAGCACAAAGATACCCTCGGTGTGAGGATAAACCTGAGAAGGTACAGGGCTAACAATGGCAAGCCAGAGACAACAACCCCAAAAGAGAAAGATCATCAAGAAGAAATCTGTAATACTCGACAACTTTTACACAGATAAAATCTAGACAACAGAGCAAACAGCAGAGGAGAACAAACAAGTAATCACATCCAAACCTTCCCAAAATAATGAAAACTGGTCACAAGCTATTGAAGAGTTCAAATCTGAGATGATGAGAAAAATGGAAGAGATCTGGCAAGAAAATAACAGTTTAAAAGGCAGAATTTCACAATTGGAAAGTGAGGCAAGTCAATTGAAGACCAGAAATGACCAGATTGAAAAGGAAAACCAAAAGGTTATAGCCAAAAACCAAAAGATTATAACAGAAAACCAGTCCCTAAAGGCTAGAATTGAGCAATTAGAAGATCATTATCTCTCAAGACAGCAAGAACAAATAAAACAAAGTCAAAAGACTGATAAAATAGAAGGAAACATGAAATATCTCACTGAGAAATTGACAGATCAAGAAAACAGGGCTAGAAGAGACAATTTGAGAATCATTGGTCTTCCTGAAAAAGCAGAAATTAATAGAAATTTGGACTCCATACTAAAAGAAATTATTCAGCAAAATTGTCCTGAAGTTCTACAACAAGAGGGCAATATAAACACTGAAAGGATCCATAGATCACCCTCTACACTAAACCCTGAAAAGACAAACCCCAGGAATATAATAGCTAAATTCAAGAGCTTCCAAGTAAAAGAAAAAGTCTTACAAGAAGCCAGAAAGAGACAATTCAGATATCAAGGAGCACCAATCAGGATCACACAGGCTCTGGCAGCGTCCACACTAAAAGATCGGAAAGCTTGGAATATGATATTCAGAAAGGCAAGAGACCTGGGTCTACAACCAAGGATCACCTACCCATCAAAACTGACTATATACTTCCAGGGGAAAGTTTGGGCATTCAACAAGATAGAAGATTTCCAAGTATTTGCACAGAAAAGACCAAGACTAAATGGAAAGTTCGATATCCAACCACAAAAATCAAGAGAAACATAAAAAGGTAAATAAGAAACAGAGGGGGAAAAAAGAAAACTCGTATTTTTTAAATTTGCCTCTTTAAGGGCTTCAATAAGATCTAATTATTTGTATTCTTATGTGGAGAAATGTTATGTATAATTCTCTATAGTGAACTTTATTCACTATTATAGTAATCAGAAGAATTATGCATAGGGAGAGGTTGAAATACTAAATGATCTAAGATGATATGGGCGGTCGGAAAGAGGGGGGTTAATAGTAGAGGACACCAAGAGAAACTTGAATGAATAAGAAAAATAGGATAATCTATTACACATGAAGAGGACATGGGAAGGGGAGGGGATGAATACTATTATAAGAAGGAGAGGAAGAGAGCATTAAAAGGTAATATTTAAACCTTACTCTCAGTGTAATTAACACTGAGAGGTAAGAGTGGCTATATTATCCACTGGGATATAAAACTCTATCTAACCCTGCTGAGAAATTCAGAAGGGATAAACCAAAGGGAGCAGGAGAGTGGGGAGGTCAAAAAAAGGGAGGGGAGAAGAAGGGGGAAGGAATTCATTAAACCTTAAAAATAAAAAGAGGGGAATAATAAGGGAGGGGGTAGAAAGAGAAGTAAATCAAGGGAGGGGACAAGGGTTACTGGCATAAAGCAAACCACTGGTTTAAAAGGAAATAGTTTAAGAAGAAGAGGTAGAACTAGGTGAGGATAACAAAATGGTGGTGAATACACAAGTGATAATTATAACTCTGAATGTGAATGGGATGAACTCTCCCATAAAACAGAAGGAAATAGCAGAGTGGATTAGAAACCAAAATCCTACATATGTTGTCTACAAGAAACACATATGAGGCAAGTGGACATACACAGGTTTAAGGTAAAGGGCTTGAGCAAAATCTTTCGGGCGTCAAATGAGAAAAAGAAGGCAGGAGTGGCGATTATGATTCTGACAAAGCCAAAGTAAAAATAGATATGATTAAAAAAGACAGGGAAGTTCATAACATCCTGATTAAAGGCAGTATAAACAATGAGGAAATAACAGTGCTCAATATATATGCACCAAGTGGTATAGCATCCAAATTCATAAAGGAGAAACTGGCAGAGCTCAAGAAGGAAATAGATAGTCAAACCATAATAGTGAGAGATCTAAATATTCCCCTTTCAGATCTAAATAAATCAAAACAAAAAATAAATAAGAAAGAGGTAAGAGAGGTGAATGAAGTCCTAGAAAATTAGATTTAATAGATATGGGGAGAAAAATAAATAGGGACAAGAAGGAATACACCTTCTTTTCAGCTGTACATAGTACATTCACAAAGACTGACCATTTAATAGGGCATAGAAACATTGGAAACAAATGCAAAAGAGCAGAAATAATAAATGTAACCTTCTGAGATCATAATGCAATAAAAATAATAATTAGTAAGGGCACCTGGACAGGCAAATAAAGAACTAATTGGAAATTAAATAATATGATTCTCCAAAAACAACTAGTCAAAGAAGAAATCATAGAAACAATCAACAATTTCATTGAAGACATTGACAATGATATGACATCCTACCAAACTCTGTGGGATGCTTCCAAGGCAGTACTCAGGGGGAAATTTATATCCATGAGTGCATATATTAACAAAGTAGGGAGGGCAGAGATTAATGAATTGGGCATGCAACTTAAAAAATTAGAAAGTGATCAAATTAAAAACCCCCGATGAAAACTAAATTAGAAATACTAAAAATCAAGGGAGAAATTAATAAAATTGAAAGTAAAAGAACTATTGATTTAATAAAAAGACTAGAAGCTGGTATTTTGATAAAACAGATAAAATAGACAAAGTACTGGTCAATCTAATAAAAAAAAGGAAAGAAGAAAACCAAATTGACAGTATCAAAGATGAAAAGGAAGACCTCACCTCTAATGGTGGGGACATTAAGGCAATCATTAAAAACTATTTTGCCCAATTATATGGCAATAAATATAACAATTTAGGAGATATGGATGAATATTTATAAAAATATAAATTGCCTAGATTAACAGCAGAAGAAGTAGAATACCTAAATAATCCCATATCAGAAAAAGGGGATGTGGCAAAATTGGGACATTAATGCATTGCTGGTGGAGTTGTGAACTGATCCAACCATTTTGCCTGTCAATTTGGAACTATGCTCAAAGGGCTATAAAAGAATGCCTGCCCTTTGATCCAGCCATACCATTGTTGGGTTTGTACCCCAAAGAGAGCATAGAAAAATAGACTTGTACCAAAATATTTATAGCTGTGCTTTTTGTGTTGGCAAAAAACTGGAAAAGGAGGGTATGTCCTTCAATTGGGGAATGGCTGAACAAATTGTGGTATATGCTGGTGATGGAATACTATTGTGCTCAAAGGAATAATAAACTGGAGTATACAATGTGTTATTGATGCAGAGGGAAAGGAGCAGAGTCAGAAGAACATCGTACATAGAGACCAATACACTGTGGTAAAATAGAATGTAATGGACTTCTGTACTAGCAGCAATGCAATGACTCAGGACAGTTCTGAGGGACTTATGGTAAAGAACGCTACCCACATTCAGAGGAAGAACTGCAGGAGTGGAAACACAGAAGAAAAGCAACTCCTTGAACACATGGGTTGAGGCAGATATGATTGAGGATTTTGATTCGAAACTACCACACCAATGCAATGATCAACAATTTGTAAATAGGTCTTGATCAATGACACATGTTAAAACCAGTGGAAATGCACATTGGCCAGGGGTAGGAGGAGGGTGAGGGGTGAAGGGGAAAGTAGGAGTATGAATCATGTAACCATGTTAACTTTTTTAAAAAATGAATATTAATAAATGTTTTAAAAAGAGAGATTCAGAAACAATAGAACTCAATTAAGTAGTTTTTGATAAAGTAGAAAACAATTACCTAAGGAAAAATTCTAATAAAATTTCTGGGAAAAACTGGATAGTAATCAGCTAAAATTTAGCTTAGACCAACACCTTGTACCATATTGCATCATAAATTCTAAGGAATAGATCTTTAATATAAAAACCATAGGGGGCAGCTGGGTAGCTCAGTGGATTGAGAGCCAGGCCTAGAGATAGGAGGTTCAGGATTAAAATTTGACCTTAGACACTTCTTAGCTGTTTTCAAATAACTACAAAATATTCCAAGCCACATGAAAAAATACTCTAAATCACTAATAATAAGGATAATTCAAAATCAGAATGATCTTGAGGTTTCACTTCATACCCTGAAAATGGGCTAAAATGGTAACATTGAATTTTGGAGGAATTGTATTAGGATGAGCACACTAATGCATTGTTGATAGAGTTGTGAAATAGCATAACCATTTTGAAAAGCAATTTATATTATGTAAATAAAATGATAAATGTCCAAACCCTTTAATCCAAAGACTCTTTTACTGGATTTATACTGCTAGGAAGCCATGATAAGAAGAAAGTCCCTATATATTCCAAAATATTTATATTAATACTTTTTTTTTTGTAGCCAAGAACTGAAAACAAAGTAGATGCCTACCAGCTGGGGGAATGGATAAACAAAGTGTAGCGCGTGGATATAATGATGTATTACTATGCTGCAATAAATATGTGTGATTAATATAGAAAAACATGGAAAGAAGAGTGAAGTAAGCAGAACCAAAACAAAGTTAACTCAGTAAATATAAAATCGTAAATGGGAAAAAATGGGAGAAAATCACATAAAGAATAAATTAACACAATTATCAAAATCAAGCGGGACTCAAATGAAAAGCTATAAGACACTAACCATCTAACTCTTTGTAGATCTGGAAGGTCCACAAATACTATGTGTTACATACACTACTGGACCCTTTCAGTGTGTATCAATCATTTGTGCTGGTTTTTTTCCCTTCCTCTAAATTTTTTTTTTGTCATATAGGATTGTTTTGGGGAGGTGAATGTAAAGAGAATTATGGTGATCTAAGAAACAGAAAATACAAATTAAAACTTATTTTACATTAATATGTTGTTTATATTATTATATATTGGATTTTTATTATGTTGACATTAAACTATAAGTTTTAATTTCTAATATGAGTATTATTATGACCTACATAAGCAAAATATCCTTTGGGGCTTTCAATAATTTTTAAAATTATAAAGAGTTCTTTAGATAAAAAAGTTTGAGAAATGCTGTCTTGTGAGTGTTTTCTGAAAGTGAAATTAACATCCCTTTTTTTTAAACCCTTACCTTCCATCTTGGAGTCAATACTGTGTATTGACTCCAAGGCAGAAGAGTGGTAAGGGTAGGCAATGAGGATCAAGTGACTTTTCCAGGGTCACACAGCTGGGAAGTGTCTGAGGTCAGATTTGAACCTAGGACCTCCCATCTCTAGGCCTGACTCTCAATCCACTGAGCTACCCCAGCTGCCCCCTAACATCCCTATTTTTATGGAATCCCCATCTATTCATTTTCATTATAGTTCTTTCCTATCTTATTGATATTTTTATATGGTGAAAATTGTTAGATCTTATTTTCTCATCCATTCTGCCATTTTCTTTTGTTTAACTCATTCACATTTCAGGGTATCATTGTTTTTCTGTTTCTTTTATTTATGGATGATTTGAAAAAATGATATTAATGGATGTAGTCACAATTTTTTAAGAATGTATTTATTTTATCAAAAAATTTGTCATGGTATATATTAGGGTATGTTCTCCCTTTTAGTGATGTACGTCTTTTGTTATATTAAGTAACATCCTGGTTACTTGCATTAGTTAATGATACTTCTAAATGTGTTTAATTCATATGTAAAAATTCTTATTCCAATTGAGTTTACTCTCTTAAATGAGGAAAACAAATCCTATAATAAAATCATTTTTTCTCAACAAAGCCTGGATTTCAATTATTTTGTTCAGAAGATCTCTATAATATAGGGGCATTGCAACCCAATCAAATTTATTGACTTTCTATAATTTGAATGGCATTTGTTTTTTGAACCATAAAGATGATTTTCCTAGAGGTGTCTAGAAGGCATTCATTGTTCTTTCCATATATGCATCAGGTAAACAAATAAATTATTTCTTCTCCAAGTAAAAGAAACTGAAAAACCAGAATGCAAATTATTGCCCACAACCTATTCTGGTATCTTTGTACAGTCAGTGTGACAAATCTCAAAATAACCAGGCTAGAAATGACCTGTAGTTTAAGTCAATTCCAAAGTAACAGGCTGATGATTTACTTCAAGAAAATGATTTTTCCCTGCAGGGGGAAAGAGGCAGAAAAAGAAAGTAATAAGTAAAGATGCATCAAATAGGTTGTTTTGTACGTCATTCATAAATATTTAAATCATAGTACTATTTCTACTTTTTTTTCTTTATGCTTTGGTTTAATGAAGACACAAAAATTGGGTTAATTTGAATCAGTTAACTTAGAAAATGTTAGTAGTTATCTAGATGAATACACTCATATATTAGTTTGGGTTCCTGTGTCTGGATTCTCCAGACAAAAGTGTTTTTCTACCTAAATTACCTAGAAATTGCTTTAATTTTTTCCTGTCACATATGAACTAAATGGAACTAAATATCAATAGCTCTCTATGTAATACATGATTATTATTTAGCTTTACAGACAATATTTAAAGAAGATAGTTAATACTTTCGTATTTAGACACAATGACCTACTTAGCCACAATGGCAGGACCCTTTCTTTATACAACCTGAAGGATTTAATGTAAAAGAAGAATTTGTTGCTCAGTCATTTTTGTCTAGTACAGGCTTTGGCTTAGTGTACCTTTACTCTTTGAAGGCAAAGATTGTCATTAAACACATAGGCATACACACACACACACAGAAACAATTTCATCTCAAAGACCTAGAATAGTGCTTTATGCTTAATAATTTGTTATGAATATATCATAAAATATATTTATGATAAATATAAAAATAAATATTTATTATAAAATAAATTATTAGTTATTCAAGTTAGACTAATCAGGCCCATCCATTTCTGGGAAAAGCATATAATGGAATGATACAATTTTTTGAAGTTTCCTGTTGTAGCATGGCATAATGTAGTGATCCCAATGTACACAAACTTAATTGGAATCAAAGATAACTTGACTTAAATGAGATTTGACATAGGTTGAAGTCTAATAGAAAAATCTAATAAATGTAAAGCAACACAGTTCCTTCCTCACAGGTGGCTTCCACTACACAAAACCCATTGTACTTTTTATTACTGGATTTTATTGAAACTTTCCACATTTCTAATTCATTTCTGATTTATAAAAAAAGCTGTAGGATAGAGGGATAGTGGCTTGCCATTAATATGAGTCAAAAAAGTGATAAAGCAGCCAACAAAACTGATTCTTATTTAGGTGTCAGTATGAAAGTTATGGTGTCCAGGAATAAAGAGTGCAGAATTCTTAGACAGACTATATCTGGAATTTTATGTTTAGGTCAGGTCACCATATTAGAGGAAGGACATATACAAATTTGGAGAGTGTCCAAAGAAGGACAACCAGGATGGTGAAGGGTCTTGAGGTCTTTTGACGATTTTTTCAGGAAAAAAAAAAGACCATTAAGAGTACGTGATACAAAAAAAAAAAAAAAAAAAAAAAAGAGTACGTGATAGTTGTCACATGTCTAGGGATGAGATTTATTTTGCTTAGCCCTTGGGAATTATACTTTTTACTTTTTACTTGAACTTTTCTGGCTGTAAATTCCAAAGAGCTAAATTTCTGCTTTTATAAGGAAAATCTTTGATTAATTAAAGCCATTTAAAAGGAGAACAAAATTCTTTGGAATAATGGTATTCATCTAGTGATTTTCAAGCAGAGACTGGATATTTACTTTTTTATGAGTTTAATAGAAGGGATTCTCAGTGATATTAAGTTTGGATTAGATGACTTTTGCACTGAGATCCTGTGATATAGTGTGCCTGAAAGTCCTGTGATATGAACTGATTCAGGTTGTGCTTCACAGTCTCCACTTATGCTACACTTTTTTCTTCTACCTACTCTTATAATTGTCCACCTTGGAAAAATCAATTCAATTGTAGTTGGCTAATCCTCTTCTCTTAGTCATTTAATGAAACGGAAAATGGAATAGGAATTTTTACTAAACAGTTGTCCTTTGGCGAAACCAGCTTTGTCTACCATGGTTGCATTGGGAAACATCCTTATGGAATGTCTCTGAAAAAAAAATTATAGTATTGCTAACACAATACTTGAATGAGTTCCTGGAGAGTTCTAATTAAACCTACATAATTTCAAAGAAATTAATGTCTAAGCTACCCTCCAATAAGCCTACTTATCCTGGCTGAGTTAATTAGTTTAATATGATATTTTCCATTAAGCAACTTTCCTAATCCTTTGAAAAGTAAATGTGAATTATTTACCCAGAAAGAAGAGTTTCAGATTCTAGCCCAACAATGATGCAGGTCCATTAAGAACATAGCCTACCATGTATCACTCAACATTGGAAGCCAACTTATTTGAAAAATGTCAGCATTAATAATAAAGAGGTCTTCTGAGGTAAGTTTAGTTTCTAGACATTGCAGAAATGAATTTAGTTAGTCTTTGTCTTCTATCCTTCTACCCTTTAAATATAAACTTTATTCAGACTCAGTCCTATGATAAAAGGGATTAGTGACTATAGGCAATCAGTCAATAGTCAGGCATTATATTAAGCACCAACAGTTAAAGATGAAGGCAAAAATAGACATAACCCTCAAGAAATTCACATTCTAATGGAAGAGACAACATGCAAACAGCTATGTACATCTAGTACATGTATATATCCAACACAATGGGAAATAATCCCCAAAGAAAGACATTAACAATAAATAAGGCCAGGAGAGGCATCTTATAAAAACTGGGATTTTAGCTGAGGCTTGAAGGAAGCCAGGGAAGTCTGGAGGTAAAGATAAGGAGAGAAAGCATTTCAGGCTTAGAGGACAGCCAAAGAACATGTAGAGTAGAAAGACAAAGTGCCTTATGTGTAAAGAACAACAAGGAGGCTAATATAACTGATCTGCATAGATGGAAAGGAGGAGAGCTTAAGAAGACTGGCAAGGCATGATTGAGTAAGAGTGTAAGAACTTTCAAAGCTCCAAAGGGGATTTTATTTTGCAATCACAACAGTTTATGGAATGAGAGTAGGTCATGGGTGACATGATCAAAGAAACAGAACAAAAGCTAATGGGTAGACAAAGGGAGAGACTTTTTTTAAACCCTTACCTTCCATCTTGGAGTTAATACTGTGTATTGGCTTCAAGGCAGAAGAGTGGTAAGGTCTAGGCAATGGGGGTTAAGTGACTTGTCCAGGGTCACACAGCTAGGAAGTGTCTGAGACCATATTTGAACCAAAGACCTCCAGTCTCTAGGTTTGGCTCTCAATCCACTGAGCTACCCAGCTGTCCCCAAGAGAGAGCTTTTGAAAGTGAGGGGGAAATGGGTATATTTGTTAAGTCAAACAGTCAGTAGAAAGAGAGAGGCTGAATATTAGTGAGTGTGGGAAAGAAAAGAGGTGATAATCTACTTGAAAAGATGGGAATAAATGGCATTACTACTGTGTATAGACTTGTCAAGAGAAAGGTGACCTTTTTTATGAGATAGGAGTGGGAGAAAGAATGGAGGAAGGCATATTGGAGATATGAGATGAAGCGGGAGTTCTCCAATGACACATGTAAAACCCAGTGGAACTGCTCATCAGCTCCAGGAGGGGAGGAAGAAAAAAGCATGAATCATGTAACCATGGAAAAATATTATAAATTAATCAATAAAAATTTAAAGTTAAAAAAAATAAAACAAAATGAGGTCATTGAACTAAAAAAAAAGAGGAAGTTCTCAGTGAAAAGTCTTATTATTTTCGCCAGAGAAATATATAGCATTCCAAGAAGGTGGGGAGATTTTGGAGATGTCATCTGCAGTTTAAGGAGGGATGGAAAAAGTTTGGAAAAACCTCTTTTTTTGAGTAAAATAATGAATTGATTAGATAGGTTTAAAATTATTGCTTTGTTCTCCTGGAGGCCCAACTGAGATTATGTAACCTCAATTTGTAGTGGATCTAGTCAGCATTGTTTCAAGAATTTTTTTCAGCTTATTTTCAACAGTAAGTAAAAAGTAGAGAAGGAAGTATGATTTGAATAATCCAAGGCTGAGGCTTGGGAGAGCAAGACAATATGATGAGAGGATAGGGAACCTGAGAATAAGGGATACTTGTTCATCAAAGAATTGATATTTGACATGGTCCAGTCACTCCATGATCTTCTTATGTGAGTTTGAGCACCTGAAAGGGAAGCCAGGAACTGGGGGAATATGGGTGGAAAGGTTAAAGATTAAGGGAGAAAGGACATAAAAAATAGAAAGGAGACATGGGAGTCATCAGCATCACATTCAGCCTGTAAACTCCTCCTCAGATGGTGAGAGAGAGAGAGTGAGTAAGCTGAACTTTTTTTATTATGGGTGGAAGCAATGGAGGTTGCAAGATGTCAATCAAACAATTGGTACATCAGAAGTTTTAACATGGCAGTGACAATAAAGAAGCAACAAATGGTAATACAATAGCATGGCCAGAAGTCAGGAAAGTAGCCCATGTTAAGCCTTCTCCTTTCCACAACTCTGGCACCAGTTTATACATATTCAGGGGTCAGTTTTTGACATTATAAAAAACCTGTAGAACTGGTCTGCTAGTTTGCAAACTGCAGATAACAGCATAGGCTTAATTTGTTAGTTCAATTAAAGTTTAGTTCCCATTCAATTTAAGGATTGCAGAGAAATATTTGTTAATTAATTAAAAGTTCATTAGGAAATAGAATTCATTAGCAAAATTTATTGATAGATACATAAGAAAAATGAATGAATTGTATTTCTTTAAATCTGAATGGAATCTCAGGGATGATTGATGGAAGAGAATTTTTCCAAAGAGCTTTGGGAAAGACAGTTGGACCAACAGGTCTCATTTGGGCTGACCTGGTTCAAGGAAGGTTGTCCAAAAAGTGGCTCTTTGAGTTTGGAAAACCTTGGTGAATTCACATCCTGAAAAACCATCTTATCAGGCCAGAGGAGATTGTTGGGTGCAGTACCTGCACTTGCCCCAATAGGTGGCAGCTATGTCTGACCTGTTTGAGTGGACAAGGCAGTGGAATTTCTGACCAGCTGGAAATCAAATCTGAGCAGCAGGAAAGATAAACCTGACTTATTCCTCTCTATTATAAGTTTATATTTCATTTCATTTCATTTATTTATTCATTTATTTATTTATTTATTTGTGTTCTTGGAGTATATATCCTTTTTTTAATTTTAATTTTTATATTGAATATTTCCCCATAGTTACATGTTTCATGTTCTTTCCCTCGTCCCCAACTCCCTCTGTAACCAACACACAATTCCACTAGGTTTTACACATATCATTGATTAAGACCTAATTCCACATTATTGATAGTTGAACTAGAGTTATCTTTTAGTGTCTACATCCCTAAAGATATCCCCATCAGCCGACATGTTCAAGCAGTTGTTTTTCTTCTGTGTTTCTCCTCCCACAGTTCTTCCTCTGAATGTGGCTAGTTTTCTTTCTCATAAGTCCCTCACTCTTGCTCTGGATCCTTGCACTGCTGCTAGTAAAGATATCCGTTATGTTTAATTGTACCACAGGTATCAGTCTCTGTGTACAGTGTTCTCCAGGATCTGCTCCTTTCACTCTGCTTCAATTCTTGGAGGTCATTCCAGTTCACATGGGATTCCTCCAGTTCTTTATTTCTTTTAGCACAATAGTATTCCATCACCAACAGATACGACAATTTGTTCAGCCATTCCCCAGTCGAAGGACATTCTCTCATTTTCCAATTTTTTGCCACCAAAAAGAGCATGGCTATCAATATTTTTGTACAAGTCTTTTTCCTTATTATTTCTTTGGGGTATAAACCAAGCAGTGCTATGGCTGGATCAAAAGGCAGATCCATATGCCCTTTGGGCATAGTTCCAAATTGCCATCCAGAATGGTTGGATTAATTCACAACTTCACCAGCAATGCATTAATGTCCCAATTTTGCCACATCCCCTCCAACATTCACCACTTTCCTTTGCTGTCATGTTAGCTAATCTGCTAGGTAAGAGGTGGTTCCTCAGAATTGTCTTGATTTGCATTTTTCTAATTATAAGAGATTTAGAACACTTTTTCATGTGTTTCTTTTTTTTGTTGTTGTTTTTTTTTGTTTGTTTGTTTTTAAACCCTTGTACTTTGGTGTATTGTCTCACAGGTGGAAGATTGGTAAGGGTGGGCAATGGGGGTCAAGTGACTTGCCCAGGGTCACACAGCTGGGAAGTGGCTGAGGCCGGGTTTGAACCTAGGACCTCCTGTCTCTAGGCCTGACTCTCACTCCACTGAGCTACCCAGCTGCCCCCTCATGTGTTTCTTGATAGTTTTGATTTCTTTATTTGAAAATTGCCTATTCATGTCCCTTACCTATTTATCAATTGGGGAGTGGCTTGATTTTTTTTTTTACAATTGATTTAGCGCCTTATATATTTGAGTAATTAGACCTTTGTCTGAGTTATAAGTTTATATTTTAGATTAGGATAGATAGTTAAGCATTTGAGGTTTTAGATAATAGGAAGAGAGGATAGCTTCAACTTTGTTTGAGGGAGAAGCAAGCCCTCACAGGCCAGATTGATTGGGTGGTTATAGAAAGAAGTTATTAGAATAGGGACCTTACATAAACATAAGAAATACTTTTTTACCTGTCTTCCTTTTATTTTCCCTTCATTAATTTTATACCTACAATAAATAGAATTTTATATAACTGGTCTGAGCCATAATTCTTTTAGACTGCTTTGAGAAGCCATCTTTCTCAAGTCAAAACAACAGCCTATTCACTCAAGTCACAGGTATTGGTAATAACCATACCAATACCAGTAATCAATAAAGGTCAAACAGCCTTACAGCATTATTCAGCAATCATGTGAAATATTAGAAATATATCCATAAGTCTGGTCCATGAGCACTTTGATCAGTAGAGTCAGTTTTTGAATACATCTTCAATATCTTCATGATTTGTTATAACTGAGACCTTTCAGTATTGAGTCTACACTCAATACAAGAGTGATAGCCTGAGAAAGAATTGAGGAGTGGAATTAGAGGCCATGGTATAGAAGATCAAAGTTAGAGATCATAAGGCAGAGGAAAAGATGGAAAAGTTATTATCAAATTAAGGAATTTCTGAGTTCATGAAATTCACATTTATCCTTTCCTTTCTCTCTTTTCAGTCTTTTTTATTCACAAATGTTTTGCTTCTGACTACCACCTTCTCCATTTTACCATTTTGTCTAGAGATATTTCTATAGCCTATTGAGTGCATATGCTATTTCAGCTTTGCACAAGTTCTGATGAGAGTAAAGTTCAAGCATTGCTTGCCAGCCGTTATCTTCCCTTCTAGTGTATGATTCTTAGAGATCTCCTTATGTAAGATAACTTACTCCACTCCTCTGTTTTTCCTCTCCTTTTTTCTTTTCCCACTGTGTTCCTCCTTCTTTTCTTTTAATTTTTTTGGGGGATATCAACCTATCATATTCAACTTACTCCCTGCCCTGTCTATATGTGTTCATATGCATTGCCCCAGTAGTGATAGGGTTCTTAAATATCTTCAGTATTTTAAGCATTCTCAGTAATTTAGGTATCTTAAGTATCTCAACTATAAGCATATCTTAATTATCTTAATTCTTTCCTTCCCATGTAGCAAAGTAATCAGTTTGACCTTACTGATTCTCTTAAGTATTTTAATTAGCTTAAATACTTTAAGTAACTTAAGTATTCCAAATATCATAGATATCTTGAGCATCTTAGTTATTACCTTCCATTGTAAGAATATAATCAATTTAATCCCACCGAGTCTCTTGAATTTTCTCATTTATTCTTTCTTTTTTTTTAACTTTTTTATGTTTCTTTTTAGTGTCAGATTTGATTGTTGAATTTTCTTTTCAGCTCAGGTCTTTTTTGTCAGGTATATTTCATTAAATATCCATTTCTTCTCTTCTATTATTGTGCTCAGTTTTTCTGAGTATATGATTCTTGGTTGTCATCCTAGATTCTTCGCCTTGTTGAATATCATATTCCATGCTTTCTGACCTTTAACGAGGAAGTTGCTAGGTCCTATGTAATCCTGATTGTGCATCCATAATATTTGAATATTTTTTTCTGACTGCTTGTAATATTTTCTCTTTGCCCTAGGAGTTCTAGAATTTACCGATAATAATCCTAGGAGTTTTTAAATTGGTATCTCTTCCAGGAGTTTTTAATTGGTATCTCTTTCAGGAGTTTTTCCATTTCTATTTTCCCCTCTTATTCAAGAACATTAAGGCAATTTCCCCCAATAATTTTTTGCAATATAGCATCCAAGTTTTTTTTATCATAAATTTTTGGGCAGTACAGTAATTCTTAGGTTTTCTCTTTTGGATCTATTTACCAAGCCAATTGTTTTTCTGGTGAGGTATTTCAGATTTTCTATAATTTTTTTTCCATTTTTTTGAATTTGTTTTATAGTTTTCTGATGTCTTGTAGAGTCATTTTCTGATGTCTTGTGGAGCCATTTTCTTCCTAAAACTTCTATATTTCTTTATTAGGGAGTATTTTTCTTCAGCAAATTTTTGTTCTAAGCTATGACATTTCTTTTCCCAATTTTTATTTCGCTCTCCTCTTATTTGTTTTTTTTTTTAATCTTTCCTCTTTTGAACTCTTCCAGAAGTTGATTTTGAGTCTGAAGTCTTTTCATATTTTCCTTTGAGGCTTCACACATTTCTATTTTGGCATTGTTATTTTCTTCTGAGACTGCATTTTAGTCTTCCCTATTCCTGAAACAGTTTTTCAGGGTTAGACTTTTTTTTCTCATTTTGGGGGACTTTTTCATGACCTTGCCTTTATGTTAAAGATTAGTTCTACTCCTGGGGTGGAGGGAGTAATGTCCTGAGATTGTACTGTGGTCTGTCCAGGTGCCTGGGGTTGACTCAGATGCCTCTTGGATCATGGAGTGATTACTGTGTGAGGTCAGTCTGACTTGCATGTTTTTGAGAGCCCTATAGCTCAGGGGTCGGCAACCTATGGCTCTCGAGCCATATCTGGCTCTTTTGAGGGCCAGATATGGCTCTTTCTGCAGGAGCCATAAAGTCAATTTTTTTCCAGGTGCTGTTATAGGAGCTTGCATTGTTACAGGAGCGTGCACTGTAAGCACTGTATGGCTCTCACGAAATTACATTAAAAAAATATTACTCAAATATACAAGTAACTAGATCAATTGTATAAAAAAATCAAGCCATTCCCCAATTGATAAATGGGCAAGGGACATGAATAGGCAATTTTCAGATAAAGAAGTCAAAACTATTAATAAGCACATGAGAAAGTGATCTAAATCTCTAATAATTAGAGCAATGCAAATCAAAACAATGCTGAGATATCACCTCACACATAGCAGATTGGCTAAAATGATAGTAGGGGAGAGTAATGAATGTTGGAGGGGATGTGGCCAAATTGGGAATTAATGCACTACTAGTGGAGTTATGAACTGATCTAACCATTCTGGATGGCAATTTGGAACTATGCTCAAAGGGGTATAAAAGATTGCCTGCCCTTTGATCCAGCCATACCATTGTTGGGTTTGTACCCCAAAGGGTTCATAGATACACAGATTTGTATGAAAATATTTATAGCCATGCTTTTTGTGGTGGAAAAAAACTGGAAAACATGGGTATGCCCTTCCATTGGGGAATGGCTCTCACGAAATTACATTAAAAAAAATGGTGTTTATGGTTTTCATGGCCAAAATGTTTGCTGACCCCTGCTAGCTGTTCTGTCCAGATGCTGCTTGCCCTGAATTCAGTTGGGTTCTGCCCTTTTTTTTATCATTTTATCCTGGTGTGGCTTTATTCTCTTCCCGTTGTTGCCCATAATAGGTCATGCCAAGCTTCTCTAAGACTAGACTGTTCTGAATCATGCTTCTCTTACTGCCATCTGCATTGTATTACATTCTTTTCCTCACTGTCCCTTGCTGAGGCTAGTCTGACCCTGACTATGCTACTCCACT
This sequence comes from Gracilinanus agilis, assembly GCF_016433145.1. Taxonomy (NCBI): domain Eukaryota; kingdom Metazoa; phylum Chordata; class Mammalia; order Didelphimorphia; family Didelphidae; genus Gracilinanus; species Gracilinanus agilis. Next base: position 133,171,714 of record NC_058131.1, on the reverse strand, counting down.
TGCAGCTTTCACTGAATTATGCCTGAGTTGAATCCCAGCACACTGGAATATGTTCTCCCCACCTGTCCTTTTTGTTCCCTTCCTCACTGTTCTTGGAAGAAGCACTATTTCCACAATTTCAAGATTTATTTTGAGGCTTTTTTTTGGTTTGTTTGTTTGGAAGTGTGTTTGGTTGGGGTTGGAGTGCTCCTTACTCTTTCATCTAAGATCCTGGAAGCAGAAGTACCAACAGTTCATGAAAAAGCAGAATATTTGTGAATGATGGCAAGATTAACAGTATGACTATTGCTGTGTATAGCAGGGGTCAGGTGGAGGAATAGGTAAAGGGGAATAAATAAAATGAGGAGCTGAGAAATTAGAGTGTTTGAGGGAATATCAATATATATGTGAAAATCCTCTAGCATGGTGGAAGGTGTTGAGAAGAAGAGGGAGAACACAAAGCAGCAATTAGGCAATGAACTCATTGAAGGATAGAGGAGAGCGTTCTGAAAGTTGGTAGATAACAGCTACCAGAATCTTTATTGTACATTTGTGTTGTATGAACTTCAAAGAAGGATTGGTTACTGAATAATGGTGGTAGAGGGAGAATCTTGAAATGGCAATGGGAAGCAAGGAATATTCTGAGTCATCCCCATCAAGTGTTATGAGTGAAAGTACAACCAGTGACAGAAAGGATAGTTAAGAATTCGTTGTCATCAGGTGGGCACATTGTCTCAGGAATTTCAAGAAAGTAGGAACTGGAAAAAGAAAAAGAGGTTTAAAATGAAAACAAGTTTGTTAACTATGGTGCAGTTCTTCCCTTCAAGAGTCCTACCCAGGGTGGGTAGAAATTAAATATTGATGTAGGGATAGGAGGACTGGGTTAAGGAGAGATAGAAATAAGGGAGCAGACAGCAGGGGGCAGGGAATAGGTTTTATATGACAGCTAAGGTTTCAGAATCAGTGGGATGGGGAGAATATGATTGGGGTAGGTGGGAATATACTAATGAGTTCAAGCATGATATCTTCCTGGGATGGAAATAAGGCTTTGTTGTGGAGGTGGAATAGATTTGAGTGTGCCAGTGTAACTGAGACTTTTGATAACATGGTGGATGTAATTAAACACTTGCTGATCAGTCCATCCTGAGTTTTCCTCAGTATGGTAAGGCAATTGGTAGAGGTATGTAGGATATCTCCAGGGTGCACCATCTCCTCAAAATATTGGTTTCATTCTCCTGAGGTGTTGAGCAGGAGTTCAATGCACAGCCCCAGAAATCCAATCTTACCTTATTTGTTCTCTGCAACCAGGTTTTCAGAACTCAAAGATATCTTGACCCTCAGTGAATATAAGTGTTCAGCCATCACAGAACTCAAGACTAGCATCTTGCTCTCAGTACATATTTATGATTGAATTAGGCTGGGTTAGATTGGTTCCCTCAATTTTGAGAATATTGGATTCTCCCATTGATCGGTTAATCTCCATTATATGTTTACAAAGTTCCAGTTTCTACTCCCTTCATCCTGGTGGTTTAGGGTCAACATCTCACACAATTTTTTTTTCTTACTTTTGGTTTCTACAGTACATATTTTTGACATCTTATTTTATTGTATCCTCTTAACTCTGCAAGTTAACTAATTTCCTTTTAGCTTAGATCTGTTCACTTAGTAGGCTTTCCATCATTTGGAGAGCCAGTCATTTGGCATATTTTATCATTTCTATCTTTACAGAATCTCTGCAAATATTTCCTCCCCTTCAGGCCCTCATAATCTCCTGCCATGATTATTATGACAAATAGCTTCCTTTTTGTCCCTCTACTTTGTTTCTCCTGACTTCTACACGTCTTTCATAAAACTGCTGAAGTAATTTTCCCAAAGCATAGGTTTGAGAAAAGGAATGTCACTCTTCCTGCTTAACTTTTTCCTCTGTTACAATGTAAATTTATTGAGAAGTATTGGTTTTAACAGTCTACTTGCTGTTCCTGAAATCTGGAATCCAGTTTGTTCCAATAAAAACATAGTCATATGATTATTTTTGATCTTCATTTGCTATTTCTTAGCTCTTTGATGTATTCACCTAGCACTGGAATTACATGGTCAATAGGTAATAATATTTTAGTCATTTCTTCATTTTTCATTGTTGGCTCTGCTTGGTTTCCAGCAACATCATGCATCTCCAAATTTAAGCTGATTACCTGAAGTCTCATCACAATATACCTTGACTAAGTTTCCAATACACAATCATCTCAGATACCTCAATCTTCTTTCTGATCTAATTGAAGGGTAGAGCAACAAGTTTCCCTAAACCTTTCTTTTTAGAGGGTTTATAACTTTTCAGAAACTCTGGTTTTGACAACAATATTATTATGCTGGGGACCCTTAGCTCCCCACCCCTCCATCTTTTTTTAAATTAATTAATTTATTTTTGGTGTGTTTTGTCTTACCTTATTAGATTAGATCCTTTTTGTGAGAAGGGATTCTCTTTCTTTTCCTTATGTGTATTCTTTTTACTTAGCATAGTGTCCAACACAAAATAGGCATTTCATAAATTTTCATTGAATTGAATTGAATTTTGAGACATATTTTCAGAAGAGTTAGAATAAGTAATACTTTACTACCAACACTGCATTAGTGAGCATACAGCAAAATTTTCTGTGAGATAAAAATTTTAGTGTAGTTTTTATTTGGGACTCTTTCATTTTTAGTGATTTAGGAAAGTTTTTTATATGTTGGCTTTTAATAGTTTATAATTCTTTTGAAAACATAAATGTAATTTATGTTAATCCATGTACTTAATTTCCTATATAGCTTGGATAGCAAAATTTTATCAAAGATATTTGATGCAAAGTTTTTTTTTAACTCATCTGACAGTTTTCTTCTTTACCCAAATTGTAATGATTATTTTAGTCAAAAAATATATATTGGGGCAACTAGGTGGCTCAGTGGATTGAGAGCCAGGTCTAGAGATAGGAGGTCTTAGGTTCAAATGTGGTTTCAGACACTTGCTAGCTGTGTGACTGGGCAAATCACTTGCCTCTCATTGCTTATCTTCTGCCTTCAAAGCAACACATAATATTGGTTCTAAGACAGAAGGTAAGATTTAAAAAAAACAAACAAACACATTTACAGAGGGCTTAATATGTGTCAGGCAGTGTGTTAAGTGTTGTATATTCAAAGAAAAACAAAGAAAATACTTCCCTGAAGAGATTTGCAGCAGATGAGGGGAAGGGAGAAAGCCTCCTAAGGAAGGTGGCCCTCTGGGAGATTTTGGTTTGTAAGAAATGGAGGTGCATCTTAATTTAATGAATACTCAATTATTTATCTTTTATAGTCTCCTTTATCTCATATGTGATTAATAATTTTTCCTCTAGCCATAATTGAAAAAGATAAACAGGATTTGTTTTCTTCTCATTTTTTAATGGTGTGATATATTTTCAGTTCTATTTTGAATTTTTGTTATATGAACTGCTACTCTTAACCCACTTTCTACCAAATTGATTTCCAGTTCTCTTAGTTGTTCTTGTCAAATAGGAATTTCTCCCATAAGAATTTTATATTCACTGGTTCAGGAGGCGAACAAAGAGTAGGGTTTAGGATTTGGAAATTCTTGATCATGGAAGTGGTGTGTTTGTCAGTGATGACAAGACCAGTGGCATATTTGTGGCTGAAGTGGGGTTGAGGAGTAGGCAATGGAAAGTGAATAGGTTAAGGAACTGAGTGGTTATGGTGTTTGAGAGAAGTCACTATGCCTGTTATACATCCTTAGCAGGAAGGAAGGAGTTGGAGTAGTAGGGAAAAATTGTGAGCCAGGTATTGAACTTGTTGAGGAAGGAAGTATAGTTATCTGGTGGTTTGCAGACTGCCTAGCAGGATTTTCACTGGATGGTAAATATGGATCACATGAACCTCAAAGAAGGAAAGGTTACTGAGTGATAGAGATGGGAAGAAAACATGGCAGTGGGGAGCAATGGGAATTCAAACCCCACTGCCTTGACTAGTAAGTCAAAGGGAATGAATGAAGGTACAACCAATACCAGAAAGAGTGAGAGAGACTGTATCATTAAAAGAAAGCCAGGTGTCGGTAATATCTATAAGTCAGAAAGAGTAGAAGAGAAAAAGAGTTTAAGTGAAGAGGGGAAGAAAAGAGGCATTTTTATAGTGTCTATTGTGTGCCGGGCATTGTGCTAAGTACTTTACAAATATCTTATTTGATCCTCACAACAACTTTGCAAAGTAGTTATTGTTATTCCCATTTTATAGTTGAGGAAACTGAGGCAAACAGAGGTTAAGTGACTTACCTATGGTCACACAGCTAGTAATTTGAATATAAGTCTTCCCAATTCCAGTTTCGTTACTCTATTCACTGAACCACTGATCTGCCTATGTGCTACCAGCTACCTATATACCAGCTACTTGCCTATGAAGGGAAGTTTGTTGTCTATACATTCCAAAAGGCACAGTGTAAAGAAGGTTGGGTAATATTTTATTGGGACTTTGGGTGAAATTGAGGATAATAGAAATAAACATTGGATTGTGGGTAATGGAGAATGGAGTTTGGATGATGACCTACAAAGGTTTGGAATCATTAGGATGTGGAGTAGTTGTGAGTATATTCATAATTTCTTCATTGGGTAAAGCATTTTCCTTTTTCCCAGAAGAGGTTAGAGATAGGCAGGAGACAAGTAGCAGCACAATATGGAAAGCTCACATTCATATGGTAGGCTCCATTTTACTTCTGTTCTTCCCTCTGACTAGAAATTAAGCAGAATGAAAGTCTCTTTCCCTACAGATTGTCCTTTTCCTCCTTCCTCAGAGGTTAGGCACAAGAGGAGATGAAACGCATGATATAATAAGAAAAGTTGTTCCTCTTTCTTGGTTTTTTATTTTTGCTTTTTATAATATTAAAGTGTTCCTTCTATTCTTATTGCCTATGCTTTGGAAGGTGTTTAGGACAAATTAAAATTATATTTTGTCAGATTTTCAATGTTTATTTATAAATTCATGAATTTTAAAGTATTTTCTTCTTAATGTGATTCTTTTGCCAGCCCCGAACAAACAATTCTTGCAACATTATTATAAACCCAACTTTATATGGCAAAGTGAATTTAAAATTTTATACTGCTGCAGTATATTTGGTAGGATTTTTCTCATTTTTTTAAATTGATATTGGTCTATAGGATATTTGTTTTATAAATGGAGTTTGGTAGAATCTTTTTCTCTCAATTTTTGAGAATAACTTATTCAATATACATCTCAATTGCTCTTAAAACAATTCCTAGAATTTATCTGTAAATCCGTTGGTATCGGTAACTTTATTTGTAAGTTCCTTAATTGCTTATTCACTTTCATTTTCTGAGACTAAGCTGTTTATGTTCTCTACTTTGTGATCTCTAATCCAGATATTTATATTTTTGTACATAAGCAAATACTTTTAAATTCTTCATTTTGTTAAAATATAATTCTATATGAGGTCTGGATAATCTTTCCCATTTATGTATTTTGTTTTACTTTGCTTATTTTCATTTTGGAAATATAATTTTTCTCTTTTAATAAGTTTAGCAAAAGGTTTATTTAAAAAAAATCTTTTCCAAGAACCATTTTTTGGAGTCTTTACCTTTCAGTTTATCTTTTTCCTTTAATTTTTGAGAATTATTTTTCTATTTGCTGATTTTGGGGTTATTTGTTGATTTTGTAATTTTATTAAATCCTCAATCCTCCTCTCCTTTTTTATTATTGTTCATTACCGAGATAAATTTTTTCTTTATAGATTACTTGGCCTATTTTGATGGGTTCCAGGTTAAGATGGCAGCAGAGTAAAAAGCAGCTGCTTAACCTCTCCTAACCCACACATATAGGACTCCTCAAGAGGACATAAAAACAAATATAGACGAATGAAGGGACCCCACAACTGGGCGTGGCATTGAAGGTACATGGAATCGGGTCATTTCCATGCTATAAGGGGGTGAAATAGCTGTCACTAAAAAGCAAGCTGAGCAACTCTACTCCGCCCCCCACCTACAGGGCCAAAGCCAGTGCACAAGAGTTAAAGCAAGTTTGGGGCAACCATTAAGTCCTTGGTAGCTACCTGGGATCACCAGGGCCTGCTCCTGAGAGCAGCAAGACTTAAGATCCCAAGAGGCTAAAGAACACACAGACTTTGAATACAGACCTTGAGCACAGGCGCAAATGCAGGTGCAGACGCAGATCCTGAGTGCAGGCACGGACCTTGGGTGGGGACTCAATGCAGAGGGGTACATGACTGTGGAAGCAGCACCCGGAGAATGTTAAAGGGGTTTTGGGCAGAGGAACAAGCAAGGGGACCACCAGGAGGCTTGACCCTGAGAACAACTAGACTTGAGACCTCAGGAGCCTAAAGAGCGCAGACAGACCCTGGGCATGAGGATAAAGCTGAGAGGGTGCCGGGCTAACAATGGCAAGCCAGACTTAAGAACCCCAGAAGAGAAAGATCAAGAAGAAATCTTTAATACTCGACAACTTTTACACAAAAAAATCCAAACAACAGAGGAAACAGAAGAGGAGAACAAACAAGAAATCAAATCCAAAGCTTCCCCCCCAAAATGAAAACCAGTCACAAGCTCTTGAAGAATTCAAATCTGAGATTATGAGAAAGATGGAATAGATCTGGCAAGAAAATTTACAGTTTAAAAGGCAGAATTTCACAATTGTAAAGTGGGGCTCAGAAATCAAATGAATTAATAAGAAAACTGAAGACCAGAAATGGCCACCTGGAAGCCTTGGAGAACCAAACAGACCAGACTGAAAAGGAAAACCAAAAGATTATAGTTGAAAACCAGTTTCAAAAGGCTAGAATTGGGCAATTCAAGCAATTTGAAAAAGATGCCCCCAAATCAAAAGAATTGATAAGCAAATTGGACACCAAAATCAAACACTGGAAAACAGGACAGACTAAATCGAAAAGGGAAATCAAAAGATTATAGCAGAAAACCAGTCTCTAAAGTCAAGAATTGGGCAAGTAGAAGCCAATGATCTCTCAAGACAGCAAGAACAAATAAAGAAAAGTCAAAAGACTGATAAAATAGAAGGAAACATGAAATATCTCACTGAGAAATTTCAAGAAAACAGGTCTAGAAGAGACAATTTGAGAATCATTGGTCTTCCTGAAAAAGCAGAAATTAATAGAAATCTGGACTCCATACTAAAAGAAATTATTCAGCAAAACTGCCCTGAAGTTCTACAATAAGAGGGCAATATAGTCATTGAAAGGATCCATAGATCACCCTCTACATTAAACCCTGAAAAGACAACCTCCAGGAATATAATAGCCAAATTCAAGAGCTTCCAAGTAAAATAAAAAATTGTACAAGAAGCCAGAAAGAGACAATTCAGATATCAAGGAGCACCAATCAGTATCACACAGGATCTGGCAGCGTCCATGCTAAAAGACCACAAGGTTTGGAATATGATATTTAGAAAGGCAAGAGAACTGAGTCTACGACAAAGGATCACCTACCCATCAAAACTGACTATATACTTCTAGGGGAAAGTATAGACATTCAACAAGATAGAAGATTTACAAGTATTTGCACAGAAAAGACAAGGACTAAATGGAAAGTCTCATATCCAACTACAAAAAACAAGAGAAACATGAAAAGGTAAAATGTTATGTGTAATTCTCTGTAGTGAATTCTATTCACTATTATAGTATTCACTATTATAGTAATTAGAATTATTCACAGGGAGAGGTTGGAATACGAAATACTCTAAGATGATATGGGGGTGGGTGGGAAATAGGGGGGTGAATAGCAGATGACACCAAGAGAAACTTGAATGAATAAGAAAAATAGGCTATTCTATTACAAACAAAGAAGGCATGGGAAGGGGATGAATACTATTATAAGAAGGAGAGGAAGAGAGCATTAAGAGGTAATATTTAAACCTTACTCTCAGTGAAATTAACCCTGAGAGGGAAGAGTAGCTATATCCATTGGTATATAGAACTCTCTCTAACCCTATTGAGAAAGTCAGAAGGGATAAACCAAGGGGAGCAGGGGAGTGGGGAAGTCAAAAAAGGGAGGGGAGGAGAAAGGGGAGGGAACTTATTAGGCCTTAAAAATAAAAAGAAGGGAATAATAAGGGAGGGGGTAAAAAGGGTAGTAAATCAAGGGAGGGGACAAGTGTTACTGGTTTAAAACAAATCACTGGTTTAAAAAGAAATAGCCTAAGAAGAAGGGGTAGAACTAGGAGAGGATACCAAAATGGTGGCAAATGCACAACTGATAATTATAACTCTGAATGTGAATGGGATGAACTCTCCCATAAATGGAAGCAAATAGCAGAGTAGATTAGAAACCAAAATCCTACCATATGTTGTCTACAAGAAACACATATGAGGTGGGTGGACATACACAGGTTTAAGGTAAAAGGTTGGAGCAAAATCTTTTGGGCTTTGAATGAGAAAAAGAAGGCAGGAGTGGTGATCATGATCTCTGACAAAGCCAAAGTAAAATTATATATGATTAAAAAGGACAGGAAAGGTAATTACATCCTGATAAAAAGCAGTATAGACAATGAGGAAATAACAGCTCTCAATATGTATGCACCAAATGGCATAGCATCCAAATTCCTAAAGGAGAAACTGGCAGAGCTCAAGAAGGAAATAGATAGTCAAACCATACTAGTGGGAAATCTAAATATTCCCCTTTCAGATCTAGATAAATAAAACCAAAAAATAAATAAGAAAGAAATAAGAGAGGTGAATGAAGTCCTAGAAAAATTAGATTTAATAGATATGTAGGGAAAGATAAATAGGGACAAAAAGGAATACATGTTCTTTTCAGCTGCACATGGTACATTCACAAAGGTTGATCATGTAATAGGGCATAGAAACATTGCAAACAAATGCAAAAGAGCAGAAATAATAAATGAAACCTTCTGAGATCATAATGCAATAAAAATAATAATTAGTAATGGTTCCTGGACAGGCAAATCAAAAACTAATTGGAAATTAAATAATATGATTCTCCAAAACCAGTCAGTTAAAGAAGAAATGATAGAAACAATCAAACAATTTCACCAAAGAGAATGACAATGATGAGACATCCTAACAAACTCTGTGGGATGCAGCTAAGGCAGTACTCAGGGGGAAATTTATGTCCTTGAGTGAATATATTAACAAATTAGGGAGGGCAAAGATTAATGAATTGGGCATTGAACTTAAAAAACTAGAAAGCAAGCAAATGAAAAATCCCTAGAAGAAAACTAAATTAGAAATACTAAAAAATCAAGGGAGAAATTAATAAAATCAAAGTAAAAGAACTATTGAATTAATAAATAAGACTAGAAGCTGGTATTTTGAAAAAACAGATAAAATAGACAAAGTACTGGTCAATCTAATAAAAAAAAGGAAAGAAGAAAACCAAATTAACAGTATCAAAGATGAAAAGGGAGACCTTACCTCTAATGAAGGGGAAATTATTAAAAACTATTTTGCCCAATTATATGGCAATAAATATAGGAATCTAGGTGATATGGATGAATATTTACAAAAATATAAATTGCCTAGATTAACAGCAGAAGAAATAGAATACCTAAACAGTTCAATATCAGAAAAAAGAAATTGAACAAGCCATCAAAGAACTCCCTAAGAAAATATTGCCAGGGCCTGATGGATTGACAACTGAATTCTATCAAACATGCAAAGAACAACTAATTCCAATACTATACAAATTATTTAATATGATAAGCAAAGAAGGAGTCCTACCAAATTCCTTTTATGACACAAATATGGTACTGATTCCAAAGCCAGGTAGATCAAAAACAGAGAAAGAAAACTACAGACAAATCTCCCTAATGAATATAGATGAAAAAATCTTAAATAGAATACTAGCAAAAAGACTCCAGCAAGTGATCAAGAGGATTATCCACCATGATCAGGTGGGATTTATACCAGGAATGCAAGGATGGTTCAACATTAGGAAAATCATCCACATAATTGACCATATCAACAATCTAACAAACAAAAATCACATGATTATCTCAATAGATGCTGAAAAAGCCTTTGACAAAATACAGCACCCATTCCTATTGAAAACCCTGGAAAGTATAGGAATAGAATGACCTTTCCTAAAAATAATACACAGTATACATCTAAAACCATCAACAAGCATCATATGCAATCAGAATAAATTAGAAACTTTCCCAGTAAGATCAGGTGTGAAACAAGGATGCCCCTTATCACTTCTATTATTTAACATTGTACTAGAAACACTAGCAGTAGCAATTAGAGAAGAAAAAGAAATCAAAGGTATCAAAATAAGCAATGAGGAGACTAAGCTATCATTCTCTGCAGATGATATGATGGTCTACTTAAAAAATCCTAGAAAATAAACTAAGAAGCTGGTAGAAATAATCAACAACTTTAGCAAAGTTACAGGATACAAAATAAATGCACATAAGTCATCAGCATTACCAAATATTTCCAACACATTAGAGCAGCAAGAGGTAGAAAGAGAAGCACCATTTAAAATCGCCCTAGACAATATAAAATAATTAGGAATCTATCTACCAAAACAAACACAGCAATTAGAAGAAAACAACTACAAAACACTTTCCCCAAACAAATAAAACTGGATCTAAACAATTGGAAAGCCATTGATTGCTCATGGGTAGGATGAGCTAACATAATAAAAATGACCATTCTACCCAAATTAATTTACCTATTTAGCGCCATATCTATCAAACTACGAAAAAACTTTTTTACCGAATTAGGAAAAACTATAACAAAGTTCATTTGGAAGAACAAAAGATCAAGAATATCAAGGGAAATAATGAAAAAAAACGTGAAGGAAGGGGGCCTAGCAGTACCAGATATTAAACTATACTATAAAGTAGCAGTCATCAAAACAATATGGTACTGGCTAAGAGACAGAAGGGAGGATCAGTGGAATAGACTTGGGGTAAATGACATCAACAAGACAGTGTTTGATAAACCCAAAGAGTCCAGCTTTTGGGATATGAATCCACTATTTTACAAAAACTGCTTGGAAATTTGGAAAATATGGGAGAGATTAGGTTTAGATCAACATCTCACACCCTACACCAAGATAAATTCAGAATGGATGAATGACTTGAATATAAAGAGGGAAACTATATATAAGTTAAGTGAACACATAATACTTTACTTGTCAGATCTCTGGGAAAGGAAAGATTTTAAAACCAAGCAAGAGTTAGAGAAAATTACAAAATGTAAAACAAATGATTTTGATTATATTAAACTAAAAAGCTTTTGTACAAACAAAAATAATGCAGCTAAAATCAGAATGGAAACAAAAAATTGGGAAAAATCTTTATAACAAAAACCTCTGACAGGGGTCTAATTACTCAAATATACAAGTAACTAAATCAATTGTATAAAACAATCAAGCCATTCCCCAATTGATAAATGGGCAAGGGACATGAATAGGCAATTTTTAGATGAAGAAGTCAAAACTATCAATAATCACATGAGAAAGTGTTCTAAATATCTAATAATTAGAGAAATGCAAATCAAAACAATGCTGAGATATCACCTCACACATAGCAGATTGGCTAAAATGATAGTAGGGGAGAGTAATGAATGTTGGAGGGGATGTGGCCAAATTGGGACATTAATGCACTACTAGTGGAGTTATGAACTGATCTAACCATTCTGGATGGCAATTTGGAACTATGCTCAAAGGGGTATAAAAGAATGCCTGCCCTTTGATCCAGCCATACCATTGTTGGGTTTGTACCCCAAAGAGATCATAGATAAACTGATTTGTATGAAAATATTTATAGTCATGCTTTTTGTGGTGGCAAAAAACTGGAAAACATGGGTATGCCCTTCCATTGCGGAATGGCTGAACAAACTGGTATATGCTGGTGATGAAATACTATTGTGCTCAAAGGAATAATGAACTGGAGGAATTCCAAGAGAACTGGAAAGACCCCCAGGAATTTATGCAGAGTGAAAGGAGCAGAGCCAGAAGAACATTATACACAGAGACCCATACACTGTGGTAAAATAGAATGTACTGGAATTCTGTACTAGCAGCAATGTAATGATCCATAACAATTCTGAGGGACTTATGGAAAAGAATGCTATGTACATTCAGAGGAAGAACTACAGGAGAGGAAACACAGAAGAAAAGCAACTGGTTGAACACATGGGTTGAGGCAGACATGATTGGGGATATAGACTCGAAACTACCACACCAATGCAACTATCAACAATTTGGAAATAAGTCTTGATCCATGACACATGTTAAAACCAGTGGAAATGCGCATTGGCTGGGTGGGGGAGGTAAGGGGTGAAGGGGAAATTAAGAACATGAATCATGTAACCATGATAACTTTTCTAAAAAACAAAAATTATTTAAACAAATAAAGATTACTCTTATTTTTATACTTTCCTTTCTCATGGATGCTAATTGTTTCTATGATGTTTTTTGATAGGTAAATAGAGCATCCCAGGTACTGTACTAAGGTCTGGGGATACAAATACAAGCAACTGAAAAAAACCTCTTCTCTCAAGGAGATTAATGGTAGAAGAAAGGACATTAAGGGATGTCCAAGGGGCATCTAGGTAGCACAGTGGACAGAGTGACAGGCCCACACTTAGGAGAACCTGGGTTCAAATCTCACCTCAGATACTTCTTAACTGTGTGGCCCTGCACAAGTTCCTTAACACTTTTTACCTAGCCTTTGATCTTCTGTCTTAGAGTTGTTACTAAGATAGAGAGTAAAGGTTTAAAAACAAGAAATAGTTAAAGGGCAGATGAGGCTTACACTCACTGTAACATGATATAGAGAAGTCTGGGAAATGGTTGGAAGCCTGGTCTGGACAAGATGGACAAAAGCTCACTTTTTGGAGTCTGGAATCCCCAGGGATGGATTCCAAGGATCCATGCAAAGGAAGATAAGGATGATGGCTGGAGGAGATGCATCACTGTTCTAGAGATAAGCAACTCATTATTAGAATGTCATTATTAGGTTTCCAGTTAGGTATGTATCTTTTGCTTATTTTCTTTATCTCTGTTTTTAATTTTTTGCATTATTTCATAAGATTTTTACTTTGTGTAGCTAGTTCAAATATACCACAATCAACTTTACTTACTCTTTATCTGATACACAATTTCTTTCTATAAGGTTTTTGGATTGTAAACATTTGTGAAAAACAACTACTCTGCCACCACATCACTCACATAATCCATAAATATCTTTCCTATAAGATGAAACAGAGAGCCAGGCAATTGAATTTCTTTCAGTATGTCGCCCTTTGCCTTCAACTTTATAGGTGGAGATGGAGGAATAGAAGATGTGTCAAGAGACATGGAGTGCATAAACCAAATAAACTTGGCATGTAGTACTGTGATGTGGTATGTGCCAAAGCATTGCATCACTACAGGAAGCAAGCACGCAGTGAGTGACTCAGTCATGGGTTGGGTCCTTTCCTTAGATACTGATAGATTCAATGAAATGTGTGTCTCAGAGAGCCCTCTGGATGAGGATCATTAGTGTAAGAATGAATAATGAACACTGATTTCATCCCTCTTCAGACGAAATTAGTCTGTGCAATGTTTGGACACACATACAACTGATTTCATCTTGGGTCCAAAACAAAATGTAAGAATTGGGCAAAAGGAATGAAAAACTGTCTTTCTATTGAGAAAGAAAAATGTGTAGGATCGAGCTCATGATTCCTTTCCTTGTGCAATTATTAAGAGTTGATCAGCAGGTTGGCAGTTGCATATGCTCAAGCTCACAAGTTCACTCCCTCTCCTCCACCCAGTAAAACCTTTGAATTTTTTTGTGTCATAAATTGCCCAATAATATGCTTCCTGGTTTATTGTTAAAATTTCCTCACTCTTGACAGACTTGGTTTTTTGTTGCTACTGTGTAGAAAGTGAGTTTATAGCAGAATATAGACAGAAACTTACACTAAAACTAATTTATTAACAAATTTGTTACATTCCCAATATAAACCTCTTTCCATGCTGGAAAAATTGGTCTATTTAGAGAGTCAGGATAGTCTATTAAGAACAAGAGCTGCTTAGGGACTGGACCTGTGATTTCATTGACATAGAGAAGTCTCTGAGTAGGAAATCCTTCCCTCAATGTAGATGGGCATCTTCTTTGTAAATAATAGTCTTAAAGAATTATCTGGGGCACTGAGAAGTTAAGTAACTTGCTCATGGTCTTATGGCCAGGATGTGTCAGAAGTTTATATTGCTTTTAACTACTTAACAAAAATTCATTGCTCTTCCTATCCCAATCTGTAATTGTATCTTTATGTCATCCTCAGTGTGTCTTCCTGAGTGAGATCTCAGCTATGGCTATTCAGAACTAACACACAACCCCCTCTCCCCAAATCTTATTGATTCATTTTATTTTTATATCACTTGCATCCACTTTCTCTAAGGTTATTTCTATGTACTACTGTTGTATAAATCTTCTTTGATAGACTGACATTTTTTTGTAGCCTACAAAGGAGAACATTTAGTCATAGAGCAGATCTTTGCAGGGTTGATTTGTCTGGGCAATTAAGATTGACCTAGAAGATTTGAGTGACTATTGCTGTAAGTTGATCAATTGGTTAGACTATAAACAGCTGATCCAGTTGTATTACTTAGGCCAAAAAGGACTCTCCCTTTGTTTCATATTGTAGAGTTTATCACTTCATTTATAGGGCCACGATCATTCAGGATTCCTGTTCTCAAGACTTATTGTGTCACTGCCTCACAAGTCCTACCCACATGTATAGCGTGACTCCTAAAGTAATTTTCCAGTTGCAACTTCATTAGTGTAAAAGGGAATTCTTGGTTCTCTTTGAGTTAACACTTGTGAAAAGGGAATCCTTTGTTTGCTCTGCTTAGTTAACACTTTTGTTGGCAAAAACTTTGAATCAACACAAGCTTGAACTAGGTGGGAGAAGCTTGAAAGCCACTTAGTAAGTTCACATCTTACTTGATGCTAGGTGAGAAGAAGCCAGAAACTTAAGAGTTCAGGCACTCAGAAAGGTGTAAAGGTGAGAACTCAGACAATTTGGATTGTCTGTGATTGGCTGTTGTGAAAAGGGGCAGGGACAGGAAACCGCCATAAAAGCCATGAAGGCAGGCTGGTGAAAGAGTCTGGTGAAGGAGACTAGTAGTAGACTCTAAACAACCACCCTAGTGCAATTATCAATAATATGGAAATAGGTCTTGATCAATGACACATGGAGAAACCTGTGGAAATGCGTGTCAGCTTTGGGGAGTGGTGGGTAGGTGTTAGAGGGGTGAGTAAGAACATGAATCATGGAATCGTGGAAAATTTTTTTGTAAAAAAATTAAATTAAAAAAAGACAAAAAAAAAAAAAAGGAATCCTGGCAGAGGGGGAAACTTTCACACAGAGATTCTGCATTTGGCCATTGTTGGCAGTTGTGAACTGGGTAAGCAACTGTCTGGTAAGCCTGTGTGTGGTGTTTGGGATCTCAGGACTTTGGAGTTGTGCTTGGACATTGAATACAAGATCTTCTATCAAGACTGTGAAGTTGAAGGTTGAGAAAGGATTTTTTTTTTGGTGTTGGTGGATATACACAGAAAATCCCATCTCCTTCACTTCTCAATTGGATTATTTTGCTATTTTAATCTGTGTTCCTGGGACAAGCTGAGACAGTCAAAGGACAGCTTCCCCAGATACTCTTAACCCTGACCAGCCAGCCCTTGCCTTGGGCCAGTGATGGGCAAAATATTCCCCAAGGGCCAGATTCAGGATGTAGTTTGCTCATCACTGCCTTAAGTAATTCCCTAATCACTACACCCCCACATCCACTGCCCTAGGCTGTTTGCTATAGTTTTACTGATTAGAGTAGCCAATTCCAACCCTCCATTTCCTGTCAATTATCTTTTAGATCTTAGTGGCAGTCTTTCCTACTTCCCATAACTCCCTGCCCTGTTTTGTTAATAAAGCCCTGTTATACATTACATTAGTTTATTTTGTACAAAATCTTTTAAATATAATATAATATAATCAAAGCTATTCATTCTATATTTTATAATGTTCTCTATCTCGTTTGGTCATAAATTCCTCCCTTCCATATAGATCTGACATTACAATGGTAAACTATTCCATGCTCCCCTAATTTGCCTATGGCATCACTTTTTAAGTCTAAATCATATACCCATTTGGCCTTATCTTGGATAGGGTGTGAGATATTGCACAAAAGGCTATCAAGTCAAAAGTAGATAAACAATCATCAAATAAAGTAAAGCAAAAATCTTGTTCTCTAAGCTATCTCTGTGATTCCTTTCAATGCTGAAATTCTGTAATTCTAACTGTATAAAATTCAAAGAATTGATTGACTTTTTTCATCCATCTTAGTACTTTTAGACTACCAAATAGTTTATTTGCATTTGACACAATTTTAAAAATTAGTCATTTTCTTTACCCTTAGAGTGAAATCTGTTTTTATGAAAATTTTCTCCAGTTATAATATTTTTCTACTAAATAAAAATCAGAAACTGCTTCAATGAGACCATTACCTCCCTCCTTTCCAAATTTCCACCATTCTACTTTCACCATCCTAAACACTTAATTTTTTCATGTAATCACAAATTATTATGTAGGAGGTTGAAACATCTAGACTCTTATGAGCATTGGTTAAATGCAGCAAGTCAGAAATATGTGCTATTCAGTTTTCTTTTCCCAGTCCATGTATTTTTCTATCTTTTATTAAGAGGCAGAAGGGTAATAGAGGAGGTGGGGTTGCTTCCAATTTACAGTTTATATGCTTTTAAACCAAGACTTCAGGAATATAGAAGGAAATAAAACATGTCTGAGGTATATTTAACTAAATTCCTTGATCAAGTATTTTTATGGGCCTACCATGTGCCAAGCCATGTGCTAAATGCTAGCAATATGAGTACAAAGAATGAAACAATGGTGGAGCTTACATTTTAATGTGGGAGACAACAATCACATGCATAAATAGAAAGTGACAAAGTAGTTAAATATAGCGGAGCTTGGGAGGGAGGTCACTGGTAATTGTGATAATCCAGAATAGTTTTGTGCAGAGAATTGTGTTTGAGCTGGAACTGAAGAGAGAGATAGTCCATGAGGCAGAAATAAGGAGGGAAATCATTCCAGGCATGGGGAATAATTAATGTGAAGAAACAGAGATAGGAGATAGTATGTTCCATGTGAGGAAGAGGAAGGAAAAGAACAGTTTTTCTGGATCACAGAGAATTACAGAGGAAGGTGAGCAATGTCTAATGAAGCTTTAAAGATTGTTTCAGGCCAGCTTGTTCAGGGTTTAAAAAGCTAAACAGAGAGCTTATATTTGATTCAAGAGGCAATTGGAAGGCATTGGAATTGACTGAATCAGGAAGTCATATGGCCAGCTCTTCACTTATGGAAAGTTATTGTTGCAGCAGTGGAGAATGGACTGGAGAAGTGAGAGATTTGAAATCAGAGTGGCAAATAGGAGAAAACTTCAATACTCTCTGTGAAATGACAGCCTGGGCTCAAGTGTTAGCTATGTGAATGGAGAAAAGGGATCAGACGTAAGAGATGCCATGAGAAATGCATGAGAAAAATAATCTGGCATCTGTTTGGATATGTGGGGTAAGGGAGAGTGAGGAGTCCAGGAAACTGCTCAGGTTATAGGAATGCTGGAAAGATGGTAGTACCTTTGACAGAAACAGGAAGTTTGGAAGATGTGAGAGTTTGACCAAAAAATAATTAGTTCAACATTGAGCATATTGAGTTTGAGACGTCTGGTATGCAATCAGTGATACAGAATTAAAGACTCAGTAGAGAGGCTGGAGTTGAAAATATTTCTGTGACTTATCTGCATGTGAATGATAGTTCAAAGTTGTGGGAGTTGACATTCTTTTTTTTTACTTTTTTTTTTAGAATAGTTTTCCACAGTTACACGATTCATGTTCTTTCCCTCTCCCATAAACCCCCTCCTTTCCTGTAGCTGATGCACAATTCCACTGGGTTTTACATGTATCATTCATTGATCAAGACCTATTTCTATATTATTGATAGTTGCACTGGGATGATTGTTTAGAGTCTATATCCCAAATCATATTCCCATCAACCCATGTATTCAAGAAGTTGTCTTTCTTCTGTGTTTCTACTCCCACAGTTCTTCCTCTGAATGTGGATAGCATTCTTTCTCATAAGTCCCTCAGAATTGTTCTGGATCATTGCCTTGGTGCTAGAAGAGAAGAACATTACATTGGATTGTACCACAGTATATAAGTTTCTGTGTATAATGTTCTCCAGGTTCTACTCTTTTCACTCTGCATCAATTCCTGGAGGTCATTTCAATTCACATGGAATTTCTCTAGTTCATTATTCCTTTGAGAACAATAGTATTCTATCACCAACAAATGCCACAATTCGCTCAGCCATTCCCCAATTGAAGGACATTTCCCACATTTTCCAACTTTTTGCCACCACAAAGAGCACAGATATAAATATTTTTGTACAGGTCTTTTTCCCTATGATCTCTTTGGGGTATAAACCCAGCAGTGGTATGGCTGAATCAGAGAGCCTTTGGGCATAGTTCCAAATTGCCATCCAGAAGGGTTGGATCAATTCACAACTCTACCAGCAATGCATTAATGTCCCAACTTTGCCACATACCCTCCAACATTTATTACTTTACTTTGGTATCATGTTAGCTAATCTGCAAGATATGAGGTGGTACCTCAGAGTTGTTTTGATTTGCATTTCTCTAATTATAAGAGACTTGGAACACTTTTTCATGTGTTTGTTGATAGTTTAGATTGCTTTATCTGAAAATTGCCTATTCATGTCCTTTGCCTATTTATCAATTGGGGAATGGTTTGTTTTTTTGTACAATTGATTTAACTCCATATATATGTGAATAATTAGATCTTTGTCAGAAGTTTTTGTTATAAAGTTTTTTCCCAATTCATTGCTTCCCTTCTAATTTGGGTTGCATTGATTTTGTGTGTACAAAACCTTTTTAATTTAATGTAATAAAATTATTTGTTTTACATTTTTAAATTTTTTCTAAATCTTGCTTGGTTTTAAAATCTTTCCTTTCCAAAAGATCTGATAATTATACCAACCTGTTTTCACCTAATTTACTTATAACTACCTTCTTTATATTCAAGTCATTCACCCATTCTGAATTTATCTTGGTGTAGGGTGTGAGATGTTGTTCTAGACCCAATCTCTCCCATGCTGTTTTTTCAATTTTCCCAGCAGTTTTTGTCAAATAGTGAATTTTTGTCCCAAAGTTGGGCTCTTTAGGTTTGTCATAAACTGTCTTGCTGACGTCACTTACTCCAAGTGTATTCCACAGATCCTCCCTTCTGTCTCTTAGCCAGTACCATGTTGTTTTGATGACCACTACTTTATAGTACATTAGGATATGGTACTGCTAGGCCACCTTCCTTCACCTTTTTTTTTTCATTATTTTCCTTTATATTCTTGATCTTTTGTTCTTCCAAATGAACTTTGTTATAGTTTTTTCTAATTCAGTAAAAAAGCTTCTTGGTAGTTTGATAGGTATGACACTACGTAAATTAATTTGGGAAGGATGGTCATTTTTATTATGTTAGCTCATCCTACCCATGAGCAATCAATGTTTTTCCAATTGTTTAGATCTAGTTTTAATTGTGTGGAAAGTGTTTCATAGTTGTGTTGGTATAATTCCTGTGTTTGCTTTGGCAGATAGACCTCTAAGTATTTTATATTGTCTAGGGCAGTGATGGGCAAACTCTGGCCCATGGGCCAGATGCGGCCCCCTGAAATATTCTATCTAATCATGCGATATTATTCCTAATTTGATGAATATAATGAATAGGATACAATACAATAAAACTTTGAAAGAGTTGCCTTAGAAACAGACTTGACAGGTGAACATTTCCTTTCCTTTGGCACCCTCTTTAAAAAGTTTGCCCATCACTGGTCTAGGGTGATTTTAAATGGAATTTCTCTTTCTACCTCTTGCTGTTGTGATGTCTTGGAAATACATAGAAATACTAATTATTTATGTGGGTTTATTTTGTATCCTGCAACTTTGCTAAAGTTTTTCATTATTTCCACTAGCTTTTTAGTCGATTCTCTAGGATTTTTAAGTAGACCATCATATCATCTGCAAAGAATGATAGCTTGGCCTCCTCATTGCTTATTTTGATGCCTTCAATTCTTTTTCTTCTCTAATAGCTATTTCTAGTATTTCTAGTACAATGTTAAATAATAGAGGTGATAATGAACATCCTTGTTTCACTCCTGAACTTATTGGGAAGGCTTCTAATTTATTCTCATTGCAGTTGATACTTGTTGATAGTTTTAGATATATACTGTTTATTATTATTTTTAGGAAAGGTCCTTCTATTCCTATACTTTCTAGTGTTTTCAATAGGAATGGATGTTGTATTTTGTCAAAGGCTTTTTCAGCATCTATTGAGATAATCATGTGATTTTTGTTGGTTTGCCTGTTGATATGGTCATTTATGTGAATAGTTTTCCTATTATTGAATCATACTTGCATTCCTGGTATAAATCCCACCTGATCATAATGAATAACCCTTGTCATCACTTGCTGGACTCTTTTTGCTAGTATTCTAATTAAGATTTTTGCATCTATGTTCATTAAGGAGATTGTTATGTAGTTTACTTTTTCTGTTTTTGATCTACCTGGCTTTGGGATCAGTACCATATTTGTGTCATAAAAGGAATTTGGTAGAACTCTTACTTTGCTTATTATGCCAAATAGTTTGTATAGTATTGGAATTAGTTGTTCTTTGAATGTTTGATAGAATTCACTTGTGAATCCATCTGGTCCTGGGGATTTTTTTTAGGGAGTTCTTTGATGACTTGTTCTTTTTCTGAAATTGGATTGCTTAAGAATTTTATTTCCTCTTTTGTTAATCTAGGCAATATATATTTTTGTAAATATTCATCCATATCACCTAGATTGCTATATAATTGGGAAAAATAGTGCTCTTAGTCAGCTGCCAAGAACCTAGAGATTGCTCTATGCTCCCTCTAATTCTGGCGAGCTGGCTCTAACTCTGGCACCTTAGGTGGGATGGGAGAGGGTTGATTAGCTCATGTTTTGATGGGAGCTATTTAACCCTTATTGGGTGGAAATGCCCAAATACTTTCAATGCTGGGCTCTATTGTAGAGTCCCTTCCTTCATCTGGATTTGTTTTTTTTTTCCTTTTGAGGTATTATATATGGGTCAGTGGTGAGGAGATTAAGAGTCCTGCTACTACTCTGTAGCCATCTTTATCCGGAGGTCGGAGTTGATGACATTCTTGAGAGAGAGTATAGAGGAAGTGAAAAGAATCTAGTGTAGATCCTTGGGGAACTCCCATTGTAAGGGAATGTGACATGGATAATAAGCCAGAACTGGAGACTGTGAATAATCAATTAGTCATATAGGAGGAAAAGAAGACGCAAAGAGGATCATTAACACCTAGATAGAAGATAGTATTCAAAAAATAGGCTGGGTGGTCAATAATGTCAAATGAAGCAGATAGGTCAAAAAGGATGGCTGAGAAAAGACTATCATTTTTGTCAATCAATAGACCATCAAGAACTTTTGAGAGCAGAATTTCAGTAGAAGATAAAGATAGAAGCTATATGGTAAAGGGTTGAGAAGTAAGTAAGAGAAGGGTAAGTAGAAACAGCAACTACAACAAAAAGCAGACTCCCCCCCCTCCCCAAGTTTGGTTGATAAAGGGAGGAGAGTTATATCATGATAACTAAAAAGGGGTGGTAACCGAATTTAGTGAAAGTTTTTTTAAGGATGGAGGATATTTGAGCATGTATGAAAACAGGAGGGAAGAAACAGAGAGAAAGGACAATGGAGAATGAAATCTGTTAGGGAAGATGGGGGGTGGTATCAAAGGTAGAAGCGTTGACTTTGGCAAGAAGGGCTACCTCTTTGTCAGAACCCAGAAGAGAAAACTGAGATATCAAAAATAATTTTTATTAAAAAATTACATATATACTTTAAAAATATTTATGTCCAAATCCCTGGTGATACAAAAACAAAACAAAAGGTGCTGGGAGAAGGGAAGGAAACAAAATATAAAGGAATGAAGTATCCTGTTGGATATACTAAGAAGGAGATATTATTTTGAACATGAAAGTGTTTTTCTTATGAGATTATTTTATGACATCTTCCCCCCCCCCTTCTTCTCACCTATTGCTCACTCTCTAACTCCCTCCCCTCTGAGTGTGGATTCTCTGTGGATTGGACTTGAAAGCCTTCTCAACTTCTTCCCACCTAGACAGTTTACAGTTTACTGACCTTGACTAAATGGTAGACTATACTTGGTTTTCCAATCCTGGAAATATAGGGTGGTAATTACTCCCAGGGAGTCAAAAGGTTTTAATATTAATTTATCTTTTGATAATTTGTATGTTATTCTTGTGTGTGGCCAAGTGAATATTTTATTAAACTTTCTGTGACATGGCAATATTTTTCAGGGGAATGTGATTGAAATATCCATTTAATTGTCCTGGCTCTGGTACATTTGGGTATACTAATCTGTTTATAGAGAACAGTTTAGGCCATGATGGTGTTTATTTGGACTATAGTTCTCTACTCTAGAGTCCATGTTGGGTACTTAGGGACTACAGTGGACAGTCTTAGGTCTGGAATCAAAAAGACCTGAGTTCAAATATAATCTCTTGCACTCACTAGCTGTGTGATCCTGGACAACAAGTCACTTAGCCACTGTCTGCCTCAGTTTACTCACCCATAAAATGGTTTTAATAATAGCAGCCATCTCCCAGGGTAGATGTGAGGATCCAAAGAAATGATAATTGTAAAGTATTTAGCACGTTGTCAGACATACAGTCAGTGTTATATAAGTGTTAGTCATTATTATGTTAGTCAGAAATTCTGCACATTCTAGTTTGTATGTAAAGCAATTTTGCAAACTCTGTATGAAATTTATTATGCATAGTAGATTTGTTCCTGAGATTTACAGCTATAAGATATTTTGCAAAATCTCACTATTTTAGGCCAAATGATATAAAGGCTAGTTGTTATTCAGAATAGTTTCTAAATATAACATTTTAAAAGAATGGTATACTTAATGCCAATAGAAACATATAGTAACACTAACTAGCTGGTAGCAAAATATTTCCCAAGAAAGTTCCCTTGTGCTATGCTTTAATGAACAGATAAAACTTACTCACAATTACCTACATCAATTTAGGGCAAAGAAAGCAAGGTACTTATAGTAATTCATACTTTTAATAAATAATTCCCCTTCTCTAATGTTGCCACTAACTTAAATCTACCAGAGCCCATATAGTTATTTTGCTCCTTTGTTTTAGGAACCCCTCTCCCCCACCTTTTTTTTTGGTAGATAAGAGTAGAACTAAATAAATATGAATTTGGAGTTGGAGGACTTGAGTCATCTGCAAAATATGACCCAATTTCTCTGCTGACCTCCAATCTTACATCTCTAACTGCCTTTTAGATATCCCTAACTGGATGTCCAGTAGACATTTTAAATTCAATATGACCAAAAAAGAACTCATTATCTTTCCTCCAAATCCTCTCCTCCTTCTACTTTCCCTTGTACTAGAGAGGGCAACATCATCTTTGATTTCTCAGTGTCTTTCATTCTCCATATTTATGCAGTTGTTAAGGTCCATCAAATTCTCCTTTGTCACATCTCTCAAGCATACTCCATTTTCTCCTCTGACACTGCTAGCTTTCTAGAATCAAACATCATCACTTCATGCCTTCATTACTGCAGTAGTCTGCTGGTGGGTTTGCCTGCCTTGAGTCCCTTCTCACTCCAAACTATTCTCCATTCAGCCACTAAAGACTAAAACTTTTGTCTGATCATATCTTCCCCCTACTCACTATACTTCAGTATACTTCATATTGCCTCCAGAAAAAAATGCAAAATGCTCTGGTAATTCAAAGTCCTTCATAACTCAGCCTCCATTCTACCTTTCCAGTTTTCTTACTTACACCTCAGTCCCCACATATACTCTTCAATCTAGTGACACTGGCCTCCTGGCTAATCTATGAATAGGACATTCCTTCTCTCAATTCTGGGCACTCTCTGCTTTGACTATTGACTTTCCTGTTTTCCTTTAAGCTCCAATTAAAATCCCACTTTCTACAAGAAACCTTTCCTCACCACTTTTAATTGCAGTGCTTTTCTTCTTTTAATTATTTCTCATTTATCCAATATATAGTTTGCTTTGTATATATTTATTTACATGTTGTTTCCTTCATTAGATGCCAAACTCCTTGATGGCAGAGATTGTCTTTTGCCTCTTTTCTTATTCCTAGTGCTTACCATAGTACCTGGAATATAGTAGACATTTAACAAAAGCATATTTGAATAAATTGAATGATCTTAAATTAGTGATCTTATGAGTTATTGAATTGAGTGAGATTTGACTTAACAGAAATGGAATTAATTTTATTTTAATCAAGTACTCATTCTTTTTAACACTCATTTTTGTCTATGTACACACAATTAAGTAGTAACTGTAATGAATAAAAATCTTTGGAGATTGTATATTTCTTTATAATTACTTATTAGTAAAAGTTGAGAGGGGGAGAAGGGAAAAAGAGAGGAGATAGATAGATAGATAGATAGATAGATAGATAGATAGATAGATAGATAGATAGATAGATAGAGAGAGAGAGAGAGAGAGAGAGAGAGAGAGAGAGAGAGAGAGAGAGATCATCTCCATTACTAGGATGATTTAACTAAAAACTGTCTCTTTAGTTCTAGCTCCCAGCCATGGCTCAAACAGAGCATTAAATGCTCCAAAGAAGGAAGAGATAGTCCCTTGCAAAAGAGAGAATGTTACTGCTCTGATTTCTTTCTTCTACGGCCAATAATGTCACTCCTCCTGCATGTCTTTTTGGACAGTCAGGGTCCTGAGCTCTGACTTTGGACATTTTCCCCATTTTACAGGGGCTCCCAAGAGCCCATCATGATGCCACATAGCCACACATGTGCTTGAGCCAACCCTTTCCAGGAAGCCAGAGAGTTTGGAGACTTCTGGTTTCCTGACATATTATGCACATGTAAGTAAAGGGGTACAATTTATATTCACACATTACTATATACCAGATATTTTCTGAAGTTCTGGGGACACAAAGGAAAAAACACAGTTTTTGCCCACAAGGATTTCATATTCTAATGAGGGAGACAACATGCAAAGAATTGTTTTGTAGATTACCTCAGAGAGGATGTTCTAGCAGGGGAAATAAATGGTAGATGGGCCCTAGGTAGAGATTGGGAAAGGCTTCTATAAAATTTAGGAAAAGTTAGTCTTTTAAAGAACATAAAGTGAAAAGAAATATGAAGCAAAGACTTCAGTGGGTTATGGAGAGAAACTGAAATAAAATAACCACAAAACCACAACCCATTCAGCATTTATGAAGCACCTCCTATGTATCCAGGTCTGTGCTAGCATGGAGATACAAAGACAAAATTAAGACAGTATCCACCTTCAAGGAGCTCATAATTTACCTAATGGGAAACCACATGTCTCTAAAAATACATTCAAAGTAAATACAAGGTAATGGAAAAGGACATCATTTTCTACTAATCTAGTGAATTCTCTGTTCTCCATTTTACTCTGATCCTAAACAACAGATTGTAGGTATAAACACATGTAAGAGGGAGAGTGATAGTCACTCGACTACCAATGTAGTTCCAAGGCAAAAAAAGGCTTACAAATGCAGGAATGTAGTAGCACCTCATTCAGCCAAATCTCCAGTCTATGACTCAGGCTGGTATTTGTAATTGGCAAATACAGGACTTACAGTTTAGGGACCATTCATCTATCCTACATATGATTTACCTGGTACTATAGAAGTTAGAGTAGGACTGTTCTCTTAGTATAGTATGACTATTGACTATTGTTAGTAAATTGGACAGTTCATTAATTCAGTTAGCAAATATTTTAACCAGGGTAGTAGGATTCAGGGAAATTACAAAAATTAATAAAACAAGGCCTTTACCTCTAGGGCTTATAATTGAGTACAGATAAGATATGTGGAAGGGAAGAAGAAACAAGCATTTATTAAGTGTTTCCTATAAGTTAGTCATAATGGTGATCCTCAAAATAGCTCAATGAAGTAGGTGCTTTTGTTATCTGTATTCACCAGTTGAAGAAACTGAAGCAGACAGACAGAGGTTAAATTATTTGCCCAGGCTCATACAGCTGGACATTTTTGATACCAGATTTGAATCTAAGTCTTTCTGACTCCAAGGCCAATTCTCTTCCTAACTGCCTTTCTTTGGTAGATCAAGTAAATAGCTATAAGTTCTATTGTATTTGGAGTCAGAGAGCATGAATCATCTAAAAAATAAGAGGAATAGACTTGATTGTCCTTAAGGTCCCTAATATACGTGGATATATGCAGGGCCTATGAAGAATATAAAGTGCTATGGGATGAAAAGAAGGAGAAATCACTTCCAGAGGGGAGGAAAAAAAATTTCTAGCTGTTCCTGTCTAATTCAATTGATAATCTAAACAGATTAAGTCTAAATTTTAAAAAATGACCTCAGATCTCATATCTGGCATCCTATATTTGTATATAGAAACACAGACCCTGGATAATTAAAACTTCCTAGAATTAAGAAGTGAGAAACTAACTGCTTATTGTCATCATGAAAGCTATTTAAACATTTAAGCTTTCCTGATATATTTCTTCACCAGAGATTCCAACTAGAATATGTTTAGTTATAAAAAAGAGCTAAAAACCTATATTCAGAAGTAAATAGATTAGATTATCAGACTGAGGGAATGTTATGTTGCTCGTGAGAAAAGTAGAGTATGTTAAAGATGAGAATATGTGTCATATACTCTCATATTTCATTCTTCCCAATATAGTATGATTTGTGCTTATGATCAAAGTGTGAGAAATATTATTATTAGGGTCACTAACATATATGGGCATTTAGATTAAACTAGTAACTGTTTAATTATTTCCAAATAATAAATTAAAGAAGGACTTTTCCATCTGGGTATTTAATTTTATAAGTGAATAAATTTACCAGGGATTAGAATAAGGAAAAATATAATTTTATAATAATAATTATAACTCATTTTTCCATAGCTTTATGAAGCTTCTAAAGTATCTTTTCCTCCATTACCTTTAGGGGAAAACTAATACCTTACCTTCTAACTATCTGTACTAGGGGAAGCCTGCCTTTACCTTTGAACAAATAATAAACTTTGAGGTAGTTTCTGCAGATATTGTTACTACTCCTACAATTTTATAGATGAAGAAACAACCTCTACAGACTAAAAATTATTCTTCCTATGACAATTTCTATATAGATGACTCTTAGTTCTATCTCCCAAGCCCTGTCTCTCCTTTGAGTTTATTTTGTACATTAGCTATAGCCAACTGGACATTCTAATTTGTATGCATCTCAAATTCAACAAGTCCAAAACAGAACTTTTCGTGTTCCTCCTCATTTCCTCACTAACTTGAAGCATGACCACTCCCAAACTTCCCTATTATTGTCAAGAGTAACACTAACCTTTGAAACACCCAAGTTTGCAAGCTTTCTGTCATCAGTTTTTCATGGTCACTTCACATATCTACTTATTTGCCAAATATTGTTGTTTCTGCCTCTATAATGTCACTTAGAGAAGCCCTTTTCTCACATATTTTGACCTCTTGGTTCCTGTTCTCATCCTCTTTTGCATGGACTATCGTAATAGTCTCCTATTTGGTCTCCGTTGTATGTTATTTAAAAGTACTGGGGTTCTATTTGGAAGGATTGAGCCTCAATATATGTATCAATATAGTGTTTGACAAACTTCCTGTGGACATGTGGAACTACATTTCCTGTGGTCCAATAGGTTTCCTGTTTTAGATGACATCTTCAAGGTGAGGGATGGCTTTAAATATTGGGAAGTGGTTTTGAACTTCCTCTTGAGTTACCTGGGCGTGCGAAGATACGAAAGGTAAAATGGCTGGGGTGATGTTGGAATAGGTTTCTTACAGGCACGTGGTTGATTTATCTCTATCAGCATGGCTTTTATTAAAATACCATCCTCCCTTTTAATCTCGACCTTCATCATTTTTAATAACAACAGTTTGGCCAACCACGTGAGGAGACAGACCCTAAATTTTTTAGATAGCCTGAGAATATTTAAAATCCTCTCCAGAGGAAAAGGGGAGAGTGGCCTTGCTCGCCATGCTTTCGCTAAAAGCAACAGCGTGTTTTTGCCTTCCGTGGGACTCAGCCAGCAAGCTGAACCTGACCCACCTTGGAGGTCAGAGCAGCCGCTTCTGACTCCTTACCTGGCCTCCATTCATGCCTCACTGGTGCTGTTTGTCCTGTTCTGACACCAGAATCCCAAATCCTGACCTCCATTCCTGCATGCCCTGTCCTGAGATTTCCAAGCAACCCCCACCCGGCTACTGCTTCCACTACAGCCCTGCCCTGAACTGCCCTGACTTGCCTTGATCTTCCAGACTGCTGCAACCTCTGCCGATAAAAGATTTGTAAAGTATCACCCCTCCTCCTTACTCTCTTTTCGAGGACTTTTAACCTGAAAGACCATTCTAGCCCTCCACATGTTTTATCTAAAGCCGGATCTAGGCATCCCCCAACCCCTACCCACAATTTCTACACGTGGGATTTTCTAAAAAAGAACTGACCTAAACTTTTCTCTAGCCCCTACCCCACGCCTCCACCCAGAACTAGCTTTTTCTCTCCATTGGGTGCATGGCCTATTCAAACTTTCTTGCAATTATTAAACTGAAACTCAGGGGAAGAAACTCACCCCATACCTGCTAAGAACTTTGAACTAAGGGCAGAGACTAATTATAAGGATCCTGAATTTGAACTTTGAATCGGACCAGAGGTGGATTTTAAAACCTCAGAACTGAATGTGTTTTATTTCTGTTTTAAAGAGACTCTGTATCTTACTGTATTTTGCTGCTTAGTTTTGGGAATTAATTTTGTGAGTTTTTTGCTGATTTTCCTGTTGCACTGAATTATTTTAAACTAATGAAGTTTTTGGCTGTTAGATTAATTGTTTATGATTTATTGTAACCCCCAAATAATGAAAAAAAATCTATTAGAACCAATAGAAGAGTTTTTTGTTTTGTTTTGTTTTGTTTTTTACTGCATAGCTTGTTATCTGGTACTCATATTGTATTTCCTAATTTATTTCAGGTTTCATTTTTACTGTAATCAAAACAATGCTGTTCTCGTACCATTTGAACATCTTACACATTTTTTAAAGTTATAAATTGCCTTAATTGTATAAAACCTTGGAGAGTTTGATGCCTGCCTTGAGATTTAAATTGTAACTTTATGAAAGGTCTTTTAAAAATTTACTTTAGATGCCTAGTATCCTTCTGTATAAATGATAAGGTTTCTATGTATTTATTTCAAAGAATTGTTGTCTTAAAGGATAAGCTTTTATATATTTTATTGTGAAGAATTGTAGTCTTAATTTTTTTTTAAACAGGAAGCCAAGAGAGCTCCTGTATACTTGTGTTAGTATATATGGTTTAGCCTGCTTTTATCAGAAGGATCTAGAATTCCTGAGGATAATTTAGACCAGAAGGTTTTTTTATAATATCAGATTTTTATATGGAAGCAGTAACAGAATTTGTTGAGAAACTCTTAGCCAAGATTTAAAATTTGTAACAAGTATATGATTTTTAAACATCATTGTTTATTGTTTTAAAATGTGTTATTAGAAATTATGGTACTCTATTTAAATGTGCATTGTGAATCTGCTATTTTGTAAAACCCATTTATACTCACAGAAAATGAATCTCATTTTTGGGTAAAAAAAACCCTTCACTAATTCTAGCTATATATATATATTTTTTATTTTTAAAACATTCTCTTTTTTTTAATTAGAGCAATTGATTTTTTTCTCATCTCGTACTGGAAGTCAAATTATATATTTTATTGACATGGCCATGGCTTTAATTAAACTACGAACTTCCCTCATTTTATCAGTCTTTATCATTTTTTATTGTAACAACGGGCAATGATAGGCATGACCAGTTTCTGTAGGCAGTGGATACCAGGTTATTCACTCATAGAAAACCTTTGACAGAATTAACCAGGAACACTGTCACAGAGCCACTGAAGCTCAACAGAGAACATATACATGCAGTAGAAAAATTAAAAGCTGCTATACTATCATCTCCAGCTTTAGGCATTCCTGATCATGATAAGCTGCTGTTCCACCTATTCATTCATGAACGCCTGTGGTGTTCTCATGCAATATCTTGGTAACGACCTCAGACTCCACATTGGATCATGTAATCCAAGGCATGGTTTCCTGTTTGAAGATAATCGCAACTGCAGCTCTAATGGTTAGGAAGAGTTCAANTTTGATTTTTAAAACATTCTTTTTTTAATTAGAGCAATTGATTTTTCTCATCTTGTACTGGAAGTACATATATAATCATTATTTATCCTTTTTTTTATTTTACAGTGATATAAGCTTAATGCAAATACATGTTTGCTATAATGATGCATACCTGAAGAGCCTGAGACTATGGGACTGTGATTTAATGCCTCTCTGTCTGATTCCAGGAGAAGGGAACACAAGAGCCATTAATAGTGCTAAGAAAGCACAAGGTCATGGAGATTTGACTGAGAATCTGCATGGATTGCAGAAGTTCTATTGCCAAAATTGAAGGGCTTAAAATCTGGGGTTTGAGTTCTGGAGTCCCAGTCTTTTCTAAAACTTTAGAGGATGTGGGTCCCCTTAACTTAAATTCCTAGTTAAGCACCTAAGATTGGTTATTTATTGGCTCATTCAATCAGATCAAAGAGAGACGTTTCCCTTATTTCTCTCTCTATATAGAGAGAATGGCAATTTTCTATAAGTCCTGGACCTGAATTGGTAATAGCAAACTGCTTAAATCACTTTAATTGGACCTTGATTCAAAGGCCTGTTATAAGTTTATTTTCCTTACATTTTTTGCATATTTTACATTTCATTCACAAGTTAATTTTTTTCTTCTTTTTTTTGAATTTTCTTCTTTTTATTTTTTTTATTATTTCTTTTGCCAATTGATTTCATGCACCCCCGTGACTCACTCAGCCATGCATCCTTGGCTGACCTCTTCATGGGAGTAATGTGTTAGTTAAAATTTCCCTCAGGGGGGTATGTGTTAAGTTTTTTATAATCGTAATGTCTGAATTATAATCTATATTGCAAGTCAATTTTTACTCCTTTAGGAGTAATCTCAGGGGGGTAATGTATAATTCTCAGAAGAAAATGCATGTTTTATAATCTATAATGTAAAGTTTAAATTCTTTGAGAATAATTTCAGGATAAGGTTTTTGCCATCTCCCCAGAATCCAGACGATGAACCTGTTTGGTGGAGGCACCAAAAGATGCCTAAAGACCCTTCACTGGAACATGAAGACCAAATTTGAACTTTGGGGTGCAGTTGATTTGAATTATGGGGAGTTGAATGAGTTGAATACATTTGTTTTGAATGTATACTCTTATGCCAATAGGGGACTGCCCCAAATTGGTTTTTTGTCAATGCGGCTAGCTTATATCCTCTTTTCTTTTGGTTTAAGATCCACCAAAAAAGACCAGTCTTTTTCACTGGATCTCAGGGGGGTAATGTGTTATTTAAAAGTACTAGGGTTCTATTTGGAAGGATTAAGCCTCAATATATGTATCAATGTAGTGTTTGACAAACTTCCTGTGGACATGTGGAACTATATTTCCCATGGTCCAATGGGTTTCCTGTTTTAGATGACATCTTCAAGGTGAGGGACGGCTTTAAATATTGAGAAGTAGTTTTGAACTTCCTCTTGAGTTACCTGGGCGCGCAAAGATATGAAAAGTAAAATGGCTGAGGTGATGTTGGAATAGGTTTCTTAAAGGCGGGTGGTTGATTTATCTCTATCAGCATGGCTGTTATTAAAATACTATTCTCCCTTTTAATCTCGACCTTCATCATTTTTAATAATAACAGTTGCTCCATTTTTTCCTTCTCTATTCCAATTCATCATCCACACTGCCACTAAAGTAATTTTCCTTAAATAGATATCTGAACATGTCACATGGACACTAAAACTCTAGTGGTTCCTTTTTACTTCTAGGATCAATATAAATACCTCAGTTTGGCACTTAAAACTCCTCACAGACTGGAAGAGTCAATGACAGAGGACAGGTAGTAATCAAGCTAAATTTTTCCAACATTCACATCTAAACAATTTAAAAATAACTCCTCAGGGGCAGCTGGGTAGCTCAGTGGATTGAGAGCCAGGCCTGGAGATGGAAGGCCCTAGGTTCAAATCCGGCCTCAGATACTTCCCAGCTGTGTGACCCTGGGCAAGTCACTTGACCCTCATTGCCCACCCTTACCAATCTTCCACCTATAAGTCAATACACAGAAGTTAAAGGGTTTAAAAATAAAAAAAAAAATTAAAAAAATAACTCCTCAAATCAAATTTTGGAATGACAGAGATAGCAAAAGTCTAACTGAGACATTTTTCTATCCCAACACAAATTAGGAAGTTGAGAAAAGAGGCCTTTGACAAAGAGGTAGGCCTAGAAGGTAGCTGTAGCTTTGGAAGCTCTGAAACCTAGAGACTGTAAGTAGTTGGACCCTTTGTCAGAAAGAGATTGCAAGGCATGCTTCACTGGCAACAGGGACAGATGGGGCTGATTGACAACTCTCTTGTACAGAAGCAGTTCTGGTTTGTAGTTCCAGGGCAGAAAGGAGCCCTTGTTATAGATTATTAGGGAACATGGGTCCTGGTAGCAGTTCCAGAGTAAGGAAGAACACTAGTGCCTTAGGCTCTAGGGGGACAGGGTCCCTTCATGGGTAAAGGGCAGAGCACAGAACAAGAGAGCAGTGACTATAACTCTCTTTGCATCACACTGCCTTAGAAGCACTAAAAACCTATAGACTCCTGGAACTAGCTCTAAAAACACTAGCACATAAACACTTGAAGCTTGGGATAGTATTTTCTCAACTCCAAGTGAGAAGAATTCAACTTTAACATAAAGTTAAAAGTCAAGAAATAGACTGGAAAAATGAGCAAACAACAGGAACAAAAAAATTTAACCATAAAAATCTTCTATTGAAGCAGAGAGGACTAAGACATAAACTTAGAAGACAACAATTTGAAAAAATCTACAAGGAAGTCCTCAGAGAAAAATGTTAATTGAACTCAAGTGCTTTAAGAATCTCTGAAAGAGATAAAGAGATAAGAATAGTAGAGAAAAAATTGGGAAAAGAAATGAGAACAATGCAAGAAAATTATA
This sequence comes from Gracilinanus agilis, assembly GCF_016433145.1. Lineage (NCBI taxonomy): Eukaryota > Metazoa > Chordata > Mammalia > Didelphimorphia > Didelphidae > Gracilinanus > Gracilinanus agilis. Next base: position 133,138,472 of record NC_058131.1, on the reverse strand, counting down.
AAAAGAAAATTAACAGCTAAGTAAAAGAGACACAAAAATACAGAAGAAAATACCATCTTAAAAGCAAAATTGATCTAATGGTAAAAGAGGCATAAAAGTTAGAAATGGAAGAAAATGGGAGAAGAAAATCCCTTGAAAAAGTAGAATTGGCGAAATGGAAAAAGCCACAAAAGCTTACTGAAGAAAAAAATTTCTTAAAAATTAGAATTGAGCAAGAGGAAGCTAATGATTCTATGAGAAATCAAGAAACAAAAGAACAGAGTCAAAAGAATGAAAAAAAAGAATAAAATATGAAATATCTTATTAGAAAAGCAACAGATCTAGAAAAGAGATTGAGCAGAGATAACTATTAATAAATAATAATAAATAGTCTTTGGATTACCTGAAATCCATTAAAAAAAAACAAAGAGTAGACAGCATATTTTAAGAAATGATACAGGAAAAGTGTTCCAATATCTTAGACCCAGAGGAAATTGAAAGAATCTATTCATTACCTAAAGAATGCCAAAATGAAAACTCCCAGGAATTATATCCAAATTCCAGAACTCCCATGTCAAAGAGAAAATATTATACATAGGCAGAAAGGGGCAGTTAGGTGGCTCAGTGGATTGTGAGCCAGGCCAAGGAATGGGAGGTCCTGATTTCAAATCTGACCTCAGAAACTTCCTAGCTCTGTGGCACTGGGCCAGTCACTTAACCCCAATTGCCTAGCCCTTTCTGCTCCAAGGGTTATTGTCTTGGAACTAATACTTAGTATTGATTCTAAGAAAGAAGGTAAGGGTTTTCATTTTTATAAGACATAATCAGGGAAACTACATTTTGCCAAAAAAAGTATCTTAACCAATGAAGTAATATAAAAAATTTCATAGCAAGTTTTTCCAATGAGATATTTCATAAAGGTCTCATTTCTTAAACATAGAGAGTCAATTTTGTGAAAATAATAATCATTCACTCATTGTTAAATGGTCAAGAAATATTAATAGGCAATTTTCATTTCATTTTATTTTTTTTAGAAAAATTTTCCATGGTTACATGATTCATGTTTTACTTTCCCCTTCACCCCCTCAAATTCCACCCCTCCCATAGCTGACGTGCATTTCCACTGTGTCTTCTATCAAGACCTATTCCACATGTGTCTTCTATCAAGACCTATTTCCATATTATTGATAGTTGCATTGGTGTTGTCATTTTGAGTCTACATCCCCAGTCATGTCCTCATTAACCTATGTGTTCAAGCAGTTGCTTTTCTTCTGTGTTTCCTCTCCTGTAGTTCTTCCTCTGAATGTGGGTAGCATTCTTTTCCATAAGTCCATCAGAATTTTCCTGGGTCATTGCAATGCTGCTAGTACAGAAGTCCATTACATTAGATTTTACCACAGTGTATTGGTCTCTGTGTATAATGTTCTCCTGGTTCTACTCCTTTCACTGTGCATCAATTCCTGGAGGTCTTTCCAGTTCACATGGAATTCCTCCAGTTTATTATTCCTTTGAGAATGATAGTATTCCATCACCAAAAGATGCCACAATTTGTTCAGCCATTCCTGAATCAAAGGACATACCCTCATTTTCCAGTTTTTTGTTACCACAAAGAGAGTGGCTATAAATATTTTCATACAAGTCTATTTATGTATGATCTCTTTGGGGTACAAACCCAGCAATTGTATGGCTAGATCAAAGGGCAGGCAGTCTTTTATTGCACTTTGGGAATAATTCCAAATTGCCATCCAGAATGGTTAGATCGGTTCATAACTCCACCAGCAGTACATTAATGTCCCAATTTTGCCACATCCCCTCCAACATTCATTACTCTCCCCTGCTATCATTTTAGCCACTCTGCTAGGTGTGAGGTGAAACCTCAGTCTTGTTTTGATTTGCATTTCTCTAATTATTAGAGATTTAGAACACTTTCTCATGTACTTATTGATAGTTTTGATTTCTTTATCTAAAAATTGCCTATTCATGTCCCTTGCCCATTTATCAATTGGGGAATAGCTTCGTTTTTTTATACAATTGATTTAGTTCCTTGTATATTTGAGTAATTAGACCTCTGTCAGAATTTTTTGTTATAAAGATTTTTTACCAGTTTGTTGTTTCCCTTCCAATTTTGGTTGCATTGTTTTTGTTTGCACAAAACCTTTTTTTATTTAATATAATCAAAATTATTTATTTTACATTTTATATTTTTTTCTAACTCATGCTTGGTTTTAAAATCTTTCCTTTCCAAAAGATCTGATAAGTATTCTATTCTGCGTTCAACTAATTTACTCATAGTTACCTTCTTTATATTCAAGTCATTCACCCATTCTGAATTTATCTTGGTGTAGGGTGTGAGATGATGTTCTAGAACCAATCTCTCCCATGCTGTTTTTCCAATTTTCCCAGTAGTTTTTGTCATATAGTGGATTTTTGTCCCAAAAGTTGGGCTCTTTAAGTTTGTCATAGACTGTCTTGCTGACGTCACTTACTCCAAGTGTATTCCACAGATCCTCCCTTCTGTCTCGTAGCCAGTACCATGTTGTTTTGATGGCCACTGCTTTATAGTACAATTTAGGATATGGTACTGCTAGTCCACCTTCCTTCACGGCTTTTTTTTTTCATTATTTTCCTTGATATTCTTGATCTTTTGTTCTTCCAAATTAACTTTGTTATACTTTTTCCTAATTCAGTAAAAACATTTTTTTTGGTGGTGTGATAGGTAAGGCACTAAATAAGTAAATTAATTTGGGTAGAATGTTCATTTCTATTATGTTAGCTCATCCTACCCATGAGCAATCAATGTTTTTCCAATTGTTTAGATCTAGTTTTAATTGTGTGGAAAGTGTTTTGTAGTCGTATGCATATAATTCCTGTGTTTGTTTTGGTAGATAGATTCTTAAGTATTTTATATTGTTTAGGGTGATTTTAAATAGTGTTTCTCTTTCTACCTCTTGCTGCTGTGATGTGTTGGAAATATATAGAAATGTTGATGCTTTATGTGCATTTATTTTGTATCCTGCAACTTTGCTAAAGTTGTTGATTATTTCTACAAGCTTCTTAGTTGATTCTCTAGGATTTTTTAAGTATACCATCATATCATCTGTGAAGAGTGATAGCTTAGTCTCCTCATTGCTTTTTTTAATACCTTCAATTTCTTTTTCTTCTCTAATTGCTACTGCTAGTGTTTCTAGTACAATGTTAAATAATAGAGGTGATAACAGGCATCCTTTTTTCACACCTGATCTTATTGGAAAGGCTTCTAATTTATTCCCATTGCATATGATGCTTGTTGATGGTTTTAGATATAAACCATTTATTATTTTTAGGAAAGGTCCTTCTATTCCTACCCTTTCTAGTGTTTTCAATAGGAATGGGTATTGTATTTTGTCAAAAGCTTTTTCAGCATCTATTGAGATAATCATGTGATTTTTGTTTCTTAGTCTATTTATATGGTCAATTATGAGAATGATTTTCCTAATGTTGAACTATCCTTGCATTCCTGGTATAAATCCCACCTGTTCGTGATGGATAACCCTATTGATCACTCACTGGAGTCTTTTTCTAGTATTCTATTTAATATTTTTGCATCTATGTTCATTAAGGAGATTGGTCTATAATTTTCTTTCTCTGTTTTTGATCTACCTGGCTTTGGAATCAGTACCATATTTGTGTCGTAAAAGGAATTTGGTAGTACTCCTTCTTTGCTTATTATATCAAATAATTTGCATAGTATTGGGATTAATTTTTCTTTGAATGTTTGATAGAATTCACTTGTGAATCCATCAGGCCCTGGTGATTTTTTCTTAGGGAGTTCTTTGATGGCTTGTTCAATGTCTTTTTCTAATATTGGATTATTTAAATATTTGATTTCTTCTGCTTTAATCTAGGCAGTTTATATTTTTGCAAATATTCATCCATATTACCTAGATTACTATATTTATTGCCACATAATTGGGCAAAATAGTTTTTTAATGATTTCCTTAATTTCCTCTTCATTAGAGGTGAGGTCTCCCTTTTCATCTTTGATATTGTTAATTTGGTTTTCTTCTTTCCTCTTTTTTTTAAAATTAGGTTTACAGGTTCTTTGTCTATTTTATCTGTTATTTTTTCAAAATAGCAGCTTCTAGGTTTATTTATTAATTCAAACTTCCTTTACTTTTGATTTTATTAATTTCACCTTTTATTTTTAGTATTTCTAATTTAGTTTTCATCTAAGGATTTTTAATTTGCTCATTTCTAGTTTGTTAAGTTGCGTGCCCAATTCATTAAACTCTGCCCTCCTTAATTTGTTAATATATGCACTCAGTTATACAAATTTTCCCCTTAGAACTGCTTTGGCTGCATCCCATAGTTATGGGTAAGTTGTCTCATCATTGTCATTGTCTTCAATGAAATTATTAATTGTTTGTATGATTTGTTCTTTCACTAAATTATTTTGGAGGATCATATTATTTAATTTCCAATTAGTTTTTGGTTTGCCTCTCCATGTATTCTTTTTTTTTTTAATTTTAAACCCTTAACTTCTGTGTATTGACCCATAGGTGGAAGATTGGTAATGGTAGGCAATGGGGGTCAAGTGACTTGCCCAGGATCACACAGCTGGGAAGTGTCTGAGGCCGGATTTGAACCCAGGACCTCCCGTCTCTAGGCCTGGCTCTCAATCCATTGAGCTATCCAGCTGCCCCCTCCATGTATTCTTACTTATAGCTATTTTATTGCGTTATGATCTGATAAGGTTGCATTTATTATTTCTGCTTTTTTGCATTTGTTTGCCATGTTTCTATGCCCTATTTGATAGTCTATCTTTGTGAATGTTCCATGTGCTGCTGAAAAGAAGGTGTATTCCTTTTTTCCCTATTTATTTTTCTCCATATATCTATTAACTCTTATTTTTCTAGGGTTTCATTTACATCTCTTATCTCTTTCTTATTTACTTTTTGGTTTGATTTATCTAGATCTGATAAGGGAAAGTTGAGGTTCCCCACTAGTATGGTTTTGCTATCTATTTCATCCATGAGCTCTACTAGCTTCCCATTTAGAAATTTGGAAGCTATACCGTTTGGTGCATACATGTTAAGTACTGATATTTATTCACTGTTTATACTTCCTTTTATTAGGATGTAGTTTCCTTCCCTATCTCTTTTAACTTTATCTATTTTTACTTTGGTTCTGTCAGAGATCATGATGGCAACCCCTGCCTTCTTTTTCTCATATGAAGCCCAATAGATTTTGCTCCATCCTCTCATTTGCATTCTATGTCTGTCTGTCTGTCTGTCTGTCTCATGTGTGTTTCTTGTAGACAACATATGGTAGGATTTTGGTTTCTAATCCACTCTGCTATTTGCTTCCATTTTGTGGGCAAGTTCATCACATTCACATTCAGAGTTAAAATTATCAACTATTTATTCCCAGACATTTTCATTCTCTTGCCTTATCCTGTTCTTTCTTCTTTCACTATTTCTTCCTATACCAGTGTTTTGGTTTTAATCAGTTCCCCTGATCCCATCCCTTATTGTACTTCACTTTCTCCCCTCTCCCTTCTTATTCCCTTCTTATTCTTCTTTTGTATCTTTTTAAGCTACCCCTCCCTCCTCGCCCTCTCCATTCCTAGTGTTACATCCCTCTCCACCAGTCCTTTTGTTACCCTTCTACTTCTCTATAGGGAATGAATGAATTCTCTGCCCCAGTGGATCTGATTGTTCTTCCCTCTTTAAGTTGATTTCAATGCACTTAAGTATTAAATATTTCTTCTTCCTAACCTCTTTACCCTTACAGTTTATTTTGATTCTTCCCTGTTGGTCCCATGCTATTCTTTGTGGAATATAAATATATTCCTTTTTGTTTTTTTCCTATTTTTCTTATTATTACCTTCTTCCTCGCCCTCTCATTTTGTATATATTTATATATATAGGATGAAATGTAAAATGATATACTATACAGTTTGTCACTGTTCCCTCTATGTAAACTTCTTCTAGTTACCCCGTTGGTAACAACTATTTTTAATATTTGTCAATATCTTATTTTCTTCTTGGGATACAATTTAATTGAACTTATTGGGTCCCTTAAAGAAAAGAATTTTTCCTCTCCCCCCGTTCTCTTAATTACCTTATGTTGATTCTCTGGAGTTCTGGGTTTGGGCAGCAAACTCTCTGTTTAAGTCCAGTTTTTTCTTTATTAATGCTTGGAATTCCTCAATTTTATTGAATGACCATACTTTCCTCTGCAATAATATAGTAAGTTTGACTGGATAGTTGATCCTTGGTTGTAGATCTAGTTCTCTTGCTTTCTGGAATATTGTGTTCCATGCCTTCCAATCCTTCAATGTAGATGCAGCCAGATTCTGTGTTATCCTAACTGTGGTTCCCTGATAGCTGAATGAGTTCTTCTTAGCAGCTTGTCATATTTTTTTCTTGGTTTGGTAGTTTTTGAATTTGGCTATAATATTCCTGGAAGTTGTCAGTTGTGGATTAAATGTAAGAGGTGATTTGTGGATTCTTTCAATTTCCATTTTTCCCTCTTGTTCGAGAATTTCAGGGCAATTGTCTCTGATAATTTCTTGTAGGATGCTGTCTAAACATTTTCTTTTATCATGATGTTCTGGTAAACCAATAATTCCCAAGTTGTTTCTTCTAAATCTGTTCTCCAGATCTTTGGTTGAATCAATATGTGTTTCATATTCTCCTCAAATTTTTCATTATTTTAAATTTTGTTTAATATATTCTTGCTGCCTTTTGAAGTCATTTGCTTCTAGTTGTCGAGTTCTGTTTTTTAAAGACTGAATTTCATCCCTGGCTTTTTGGTCATCCTTCTCCTTCTGGTCTGATTTTCTTTGTAGATCATCTTTTGCCTTCTTTGCTTCATTTTCAAGCTGGCCAATTCTGGCTTTTAATACTTTATTTCTTGTTTTAGTTCATGTATTTCCTTTTTCAAATTGTCTTCAGCCTCTCTTGATTGCTTTTTGAGTTCCTGAAGTTGGATTTTGAGATCTTCAAAAGCCTGTGTCCAGTTCACTGTAACTACTTCCTCTTCTATTTCTCCTTCATTAATCTCTTTTCACTTCCTTGAAAGAAGCTGTCAATTGTCATTTCTTTTCTTTTTTTCTGTTGCTTACTCATATGTTTTTCCTTTTCTGTTCTGCTAGTTTGAGCAGATGTATTTAATGATTATGAAAAATCTTCCCTCGGCTGGCAATGAAGGTTTGTAATTATTTTCTCTGTCCTCTGAAGGCATCTTGTCTCTCTTATTGATGTTATTAAACCTGTATTGATTGAATTAGTCTGTGCTTCTTGGTCTGCCCTGAGGCTAAAACCTCAAGAGGAGGAAAAAAAAAGGAGGGGGTTTTCACTAAGCTGAGCTGTCCAGCAGTGGGGTCCTCCTGTGCTGTCCTTGTGTTTGATGTGGTCTTCTTTCATCTTGAAGCCCTTTTGTTCTCTATCTTGGTATGAGGAAGCCAAGCCATCTATGGTCTGAGGTTTGGCTCCCTCTAAGCCACCATCTTCCGGATGTTTTTGCTGTGTTTCTCTGGTTTTCTCCTCTAGTCACCTCTCCAGTGCCTGTGTTCAACTCTGGGGCCAGCAACGCCCACTCTCTGGTCCAGTGTGCCCGCCTGCCCTGACATTTCTGGGGTCTCTGGAGACTGCACAGCACATGGGGAAGGCATCCTTCTATACCCTCTTTCTATACCCTCAGACCCAACAGATCAAGAATTCAAGCCTTTTCCTTGGTATACCTCTATAGTTGTGCAACAGTAGGGATCCCCCTGCTCTGACCCATTTTTAGATTTGTTCCTCTTTCTTCTTGAAGCATATTGTTTTCTATCTCGGTGTGTAAGGGTGTAGAGGTTTTAAGATTTGCTCCATCTAAGCCACCATCTTCCCAGAATGCCCTTTAATAGGCAGTTTTCAAAAGAATATTGCAAAGCTTTCTATAGTCAAATGAAAATATTTTAAATTACTATTGATTAGATAAATCCAAATTAAAACAGGTCTGAAGTTTCACTTCACATATATTAGAAATGACAAATACTTGAGGGGAAGAGGGAAATTATGTACAATAATAAGTTGTTATTGGAGTAGTAAACTAGTCCAAACTTTCTATAAACATTTTGGAACCATACTTTTAAAGGTCTATCAAACTGTGCATGACTTTTTACACAAAAATACTACTACTATATCTGTACCCCATACAATCAAAGAAGGATCTATATATGTAGAAATATTTATAGCAACTTTTTTGTAGTGGTGAAGAATTGATTCAAGACAATTACAAATAATTCATGAGGGGAAAAATGTCTGTCTACAGAGAGAAAACTAATGAACTCTGTATGAAACTGATGTATGATTGTCTCACTTTTTCACTTTTTTTGAGGAATATGAGTTATGTGGAAATATGTCTCACATGATTTCATATGTATAATTCAAATAATTTTGTTGGTCTTCACAGTGGTTAGGGGAGGGGCTGATGGAGAGAAAGAATTTGGAACTCAATTTAAAAAAGAAAGAATGTTAAAATGAATAAATAATTCAATTTTAAAGCATGCTTCCCACAACTTGACTTCAATCTACATTGAGCGTCTTTTTAAACATCACTCTCTCTAGGCAACCTCTGGTCCACTCAAACTGACCCACTTATACTTTCACATGACATTCTGTCTTCATTTCTTTCATTTTAAATTAGTTGTTCTCCTTCCCTGGAATGTTCTTTCTCTTCACCTTTACCTCCCTGTTTATGTATTTATTTTTTCAGAACTTTATTCAAATGACAGTTTCACAGATAGACATCTCATATCTAAGAAATAGAGAGAACATTATAAATTTTTTAAGAATATGTGTCATTTCCTAGTTGATAAATGGTAAAAAGATAAGGAATAAAAGGTTTTTGAATGAAGAAATCAAAGTTAAATATAGCCATATTAAAAATGTTTTAAATCATTACTGATTATAGAAATAAAAACTACAACAACTCTGAGATATCATCTCACACCTATCAGAATGGATAAAATGGCAAAATCATAAATGTTGGGGGGGGATGTGGAAAAATCAGTACATTAATACATTATTGGTAGAACTGTGAACTGATCCAACCATTTTGGAGGGAAATTTTGACTTATAATTAAAAAGATCCAGTGTTAGCACTATTAGATTTATTTCCTAAGATGATCAGGGTAAAAGATTAAGCTATATTTCTTTATAAATAATTATGACAGCTTTCTTTTGTGTTGGCAAAGAACTGGAAATTGAAAGGATTCCCATCAATTGGGAATTTCTAAATAAATTGTGGAGTATAATTGTAATGGAACACTAATGTGCCATAAGAAATGATGAGCACATTGCTTTAAAAAACTGGGAAAGACCTACATGAGATTATGAAGAGTGAATGAAGTAGAACCAAAAGAACATTATATTCAGCAACAGAAATATTGTTTTTGTGCATGTCTGCCTCCAGAAATAGAACTGATATATAGATATATAGCAACAAGCAAGCATATATATATATGTCTTGCTTGTTGCTATATATCTATATCTATATCTATATCTATCTATCTATCTATATCTATATCTATATCTATATATCTATATATATATACATATATATATATATATGTATATATATATTTGTTGTTGTTCAAATGATGCCTTGTCTAGTGAAGAGATGGGAGAAATGAAGAGAAGCAGAGAAGCTGACTATGTGCGCCATGGTGTAGAAACAGCAGCTGTGAGGGTTTGTCTCTGCCCCACCATATGTGGTACAGGACTATAGCATGGACTGGCAGGGAGAAATGGGAGAAAGGAAGGCACCTGGCTAGATACCCTCAGTCCCTTGGCTACAGTGAAAAATTTGCCCAAGGGCAGGCCAGCTTAATAAGTTAGCTCAACCAGTTGAATCAAGTTAACCAGCAAATGATTGAGAAAAGAGAAGATTTAGCCTCAGGGCAGAATAGCTCAAACACTCTGGTTCAGTAAATCAACAGNATATATATATATATATATATATATATATATTTGTTGTTGTTCAAATGATGCCTTGTCTAGTGAAGAGATGGGAGAAATGAAGAGAAGCAGAGAAGCTGACTATGTGCGCCATGGTGTAGAAACAGCAGCTGTGAGGGTTTGTCTCTGCCCCACCATATGTGGTACAGGACTATAGCATGGACTGGCAGGGAGAAATGGGAGAAAGGAAGGCACCTGGCTAGATACCCTCAGTCCCTTGGCTACAGTGAAAAATTTGCCCAAGGGCAGGCCAGCTTAATAAGTTAGCTCAACCAGTTGAATCAAGTTAACCAGCAAATGATTGAGAAAAGAGAAGATTTAGCCTCAGGGCAGAATAGCTCAAACACTCTGGTTCAGTAAATCAACAGGTGGGAGTAAGAAGGAAAAAAAAGTAAATAAAATGAGTAAACAAGTTAGGAAAAAAACAAACTATAATTAAAAGCTTCTATGAAGGTAAAGACCAAAGAACAGAACCAGTGGATAAGCATAGAGATCCAGGAAACATTGAGCAAATCCTCAAAAAAACAGGGAATAGGATACAGGTTATGGAGGAGCTCAAATTTAAAAATCAAATAAGACAGGTTGAAGAAAAATGGAAAAAGGAAAATAATAGCCCGAAAACCAAAATATGTCATCTGGAAACAGAAGCACAGGCATTGAAAAACCAGAATTGACCTGCTGGTGAAAATTACCAAAAAACTGGAAGAAGAGAAGAATGACTTAAAAGGAAGAATGGACCAAAAAGTAAAGAAGAATCAAAAGGCTGTGGAAAAATTCAGTCTTTAAAAATTAGAATTGGGCAATTAGAAACTAATGACCTCATGAGACACCAAGATATAATAAAACAAAATAAAAACTGAAAAAATAGAAGATAATATCGATACGTCATTTAGAAAACAGGACTGGAGAATAGACCCAGGAGAGTCAATTTAAGAATCATTGGTCTACCTAAAAATTATGACACACACACACACAAAAAGCCTAGACATAATACTACAGGAAATTATCTGAGAAAACTGCCCTGAAATCCTTGAACATGAGGGTAAAATAGAGACTGAAAGAATTCACAGATCACCTCCAGTATTAAATCCCCAATTGACAACTCCCAGGAATGTCATAGCCAAACTCAAGAACTATCAGGCCAAGGAAAAGATATTGCAAACAGCTGGAAAGAAACAATTCAGATATCATAAAGCACCAATTAGGATTACACAAGATGTGACAGCAACCACACTGAAGAACCAGAAGGCATGGAATATGATATTCTGGAAGGCAAGGGAATGGGGTCTACAACCACGAATCAACTACCCAGAAAAACCGACTATATTCTTTCAGGGGAAATATGGTAATTTAATAAAATAGAAGATTTGCAAGCATTCCTGAAAAAAAAAAGACCAGACCTAAACAGAAAATGTGGTGCTCAAATACAGAATTCAAGAGAAACAAAGATAAGAAAGAGAAAAAATGTAAGTGCTTCAATAAGGTCAAATGGCATGTATTCCTATATGGAAAGAGGATATCCGTAACTCTTAAAAATGGTATTATTATTATCATACTAACTAGAAGATGTGTATTTAGAGGTTGTAGTGGTAAGCTGCTTAGGATGATATGTCAGAAAACACAAAAAACAAAGGGTAAAAAAAGGGGATAATACTAAAATAAATGAAAAATGAGGTAAAATGTGGTAAAATATATTACATAAAGAACCATGGGGTGAGAGGGGAGAAAACCAATACAATGAAAGGGAGGAAGAAGTTGGCGTCAGGTAATGCTTAAACCTTATTCTTACTGGAATTGGCTTAGTAAGGGAAGAACAGTCAGATCCATTGGGATATAAAATTGTCTGTAATGATCCTGGTTCCTTGACTAGGAACTCTGTAGATGATTATTGTACAGCCCCAGGGATCTTACAGTGGGAGGTGGGAACTGATTAGAGGTTCAATGAAACCTCCTATCCGGTGTTACGATTAAAAATGATAAAGACTGATATAAATATAGAAATTAGTATTTTAATTAAAGCCATGGTGATAGGGATAAAGTCATTAGACCATAAGCTTGTAAGAATTCAAAACTGCCGCCCCAGCCATTATTGTTATTTCCGTGTGCTCAGGTAGCTAAAGAGGAAGTTCAAAGTTACTTCCCCCTATTTAAAACAGTCCCTCACCTTGAATACGTAATCCAAAACAGGAAACCCATTGGACCACGGGAAATGTAGTTTTAGTTTTTAAGGTCCCCACGTGTCCATAGAAAATATATATATATATATACTTTTAAATGGCATTTCCCAAATTCTAATTTTACAATTCCCCCTGGGATCCGGCAAAAAAAAGGGTCTTTTTTCTTCACTGGATCCATAAACATAGACAACTTCTAAAATTTTAGGAATTTGGGGGATAAAAGAAATAGATAAACAAATGGATAAAACTAGCCACATTGAGAAAAAAACCAATTTTGGGGCAGTCCCCTATTGGTATGTTAATGTACAATTAAAACAATATATTCAAATCAATTTCCACTCCCCATAGTTCGATCAACTGTACCCCAAAGTTCAAATTTTGGTCTTCATGGTACAGTGAAGTCTTTTCAGGCATCTTCATAGTGTCTTCACCAAACAGGCTCGTAGTCTGGATTCTGGGGAGATGGCAAGATCCTTATCCTGAAATTATTCTCAAAAGAATTTAAACTTTACATTATAGATTACAAAACATACACTTTCTTCTAAGAATTATACAATCCCCCCTGAAATTACTCCTAAAAGAGTCAAGTATACATATATTTTAACATTCTCGAAATTAAAAAAAAAAAAAACTTAACAGACATCCTCCTGAGGTAAATTCTAAACACACCTTCTTTCCTTGAAAAGGGTACCTCAGGTCAGCTAAGGATGAGTGGCTAAGTCGTAGGGGTTCTATGAAATCAATTGGCAAAATACAAAGAACAAAATTCAAGAAAAAAAATTAACTTGTGAATGAAATGTAAAATGTGCAAAAAAATGTAGGGAAAATAAACTTATACCTTTGAATCAAGGTGTAATTAAAGTGAATTCAGCAGTTTGCAATTACCCATTCAGGGCCAGGACCCAAGGGAAACTTCTCTCTCTGATCTGATTTACCATCAGCTTTTCAGGGAATTGATCCAAATAAATAACCAATCTTAGGTGCTGGCTTAGGAATTTAAGTCAAGGGGACCCACGTCCTTTAAAGTTTTAGAAAAGACTGGGACTCCAGGACTCAAACCCCAATTTCCAAGTCCTAAAGTATTGGCATAGAACTCTGCAATCCATGCAGATCTTTTAGTCAAGTCTCAAGCACTATTAACAGCTTTATGTTCCCTTCTGGAATTAGAGAGGTATTTAAATCACAGTCCCATATTCTCAGTCTTAGGCTCAGGTATTTGCATTAAGCTTATATCACTGTAGAATAAGAAAAAGGCTAAATAATGATTATATATGTACTTCCAGTACAAGATGAGTAAAAGGAAAAATCGATTGCTCTAATTAAAAAAAATGTTTTAAAAATCAAATATATATATATATATATAGCGTATAACTAGAAGGGTTATTTTACCCAAAAATGAGATTTTCATTCTGTGAGTGTAAATGGCTCTTACAAATAGCAGATTCACAATGCACATTCAAATAGAGTACCATTATTTCCAATAGCACATTTTAAAACAAGAAACAATGATGTTTAAAAATCATATGCTTATTATAACTTGTAAACCTTGGCTAAGAGTTTCTCAACAAATTCTGTTATTGCTTCCATAGCAAAATCTGATATTTAAAAAAAAAGAAACCTTCTGGTCTAAATTATCCTCAGATAAGAATATACAGGATCTCCTTGGCTTCCTGTTTTAAAAAAAATCCTGGGTAGGAAATGCTTCTACTCATTTAAGGCAATAATGTCTCTTATAATAAAATATATAAAAGCTTATCCTTTAAGGCAACATTTCTTTAGGATTTAAAGTAAAAGTTAAAAATACCTCTTGTAAAATTACAAGTTAATTCTCAAAGCATGGAAACTTTCAAGGTTCTTTACCAAGACAGAATAAATTTTAAAAGACATGTGCTCTATAAATCCAGTATACATAAGGCAAGTTACAACCTTAAAAATGTGCAGAAAATATAATGTGAGTATTAGAGTAACAAGCTGGTCAAAACCTCTTACCAGTTCTAATAGATTTTTCTCATTATTTGGGAATTACAATAAAATCATAAACAGAATTAATCTAGCAGCCACAAACTTCATTAACTTAAAATGATTCAGTGTAACAGGAAAATCAACAAAATAAGCAAGATTAATTTATAAAACTAATTAGCAAGATACAGTAAGATATAGTCTCTTTAAAACAGAAATAAAACTCATTCAGTTCCGAAGTTTAAAAGTCTACCCCTGGTTCAATTTAAGGTTTTTTTTATAATCAGTCTTTGCTCTCAGTTCAATGTTCTGAGCAGGTATGGGGGTGAATTTTCTTCAGTTTTTAATTGCAAGAAAGTCTGAATAGGCTGTGCGGCCCCATTAAGGGTAAACGCTAGTTGCTAGGTCCATGTTGGGCTCAGGTTAGAGAAAAGCTTAGGTCAGTTCTGTAGAAAATCCCACGTGTAGAGCTTGTGTGGGTGGGGGTTACCTAAATTAGGTCTTTAGAGAAACAGGTGGAGGGCTAGAAATAGGGAGAAAGGGGAACATACTTCCCAAATTCTTTAGCAGTAGAGTTGAAGCTGAACAGCAGCTTTCAGCAAGTCAGGGTGGGTCCAGCAGTCTCCAAGTCAGGGTAGGGTTGTAGTGGAAGCATCAGCACCAGCAGCAGGATTGGAGAAGTGGTCTGCTCTCCTGAGTCAGGAACATGAGGCAGTGGTCTGTACTGGCAGGCTTGGCAGGGATGTGAGGCAGCAGTAAAATTGGCAAAGATCACAGGCACTGTGCTCAGGCGTTTTGGTTTTAAAGCCTGAAGCCAGAATTGGCTGGCCTGACCTCCCAAGGTGGTTTGGGCTGGACTGGCTGGCTGAGTCCCACCTGAGGCAAAAATGTGCTGTTGCTTTTAGCAAAAGTATAACGAGGGGCAGCTGGGAAGCTCAGTGGAGTGAGAGTCAGGCCTAGAGACAGGAGGTCCTAGGTTAAAACCCGGCCTCAGCCACTTCCCAGCTGTGTGACCCTGGGCAAGTCACTTGATCCCCATTGCCCACCCTTACCAATCTTCCACCTATGAGACAATACACCGAAGTACAAGGGTTTAAAAAAAAAAGTATAACGAGCAAGGCCACTTTCCTTTTTTAAAAAATTGCCCGAAAAAACTGAGCAAGATGGCCAAAAAACAGGCATGGCTCTCTTTAGGCTATCTGGAAAATTGAGAGTTCAAATTTTGACCTTCTGGTTTGCCAAATTGTTATGATTAAAATGATGAAGGCTGCTAAGATAATATAAATTAGTATTTTAATTAAAGCCATGGTGATAGGGATAAAGTCATTAGACCACGCACTTGTAAGAATTCAAAACTGCTGCCCCAGCCATTATTGTTGCTTCTGTGTGCTCAGGTAGCTAAAAAGGAAGTTCAAAGTCACTTCCCCCTATTTAAAACAGTCCCTCACCTTGAATACGTAATCCAAAACAGGAAACCCATTGGACCACGGGAAATGTAGTTTTTAAGGTCCCCACATGTCCATAGAAAATATATATATACTTTTAAATGGCATTTCCCAAATTCCAATTTTACACATGATACCAAGATAGGTTTTCTTGGAAGCAATTTACTGATCTTTACTGTTATTGGAAACTGAATAGAATCTTGGCCTAACCTCAAAGCTTGAAGTTTCTTCAGTTCACTATGAGATAGTTTTATTGTAGATCTTCTGGGTGACTTTATGCTGCTCTTTGGTGTTGATTAATATATTTTGGCAATAATGATGCTGGATGCTGTCAAATGCATGATTTCCTAATAGCAGTTTAGGCAATTAATCTTGGCTATGAGACAATTCTGAGATGACCATTCTTTTCCCACTAATCTCCCTAGATTAAGAGACTGATGCATTGATTTTTCCTGCTCTTATAGTCCAATCTCAGGTGACTTTGGTCTCATGCCAGCTCAAAATACCCTCACTACAAGAAAACTTCTGTTTTCTATCCATGTAACTGGCATTTATGGTTGGCCAACATGGCTTCCTGCAAAATCTTTATGTCTCTTGCCCTATAGAGAAATAGAAGGGCAATAAAAAATGGGGTGGTGGGAGGGCAATAATACAAGGGAAGGAGAGGTCGTGGGGACATTCAAAAGGCCCTATAGTGAAAGGGGAATAAGAAAGCAGATGGTGGAAAGGGGAGTAATATAAGGGAGAAGAAAAGGAGGAGACTGACTGAAAGTGAAACACTGGAGGGGTAGAAGGGAAAGGAGAAAGGTTAGCATTAAAGGAGGATGTCAAAATGCAAGGGAATACACAGATGGTGATCATAACTGTGAATGTGAATGGGATGAACTCACTCATAAAATAGAAGCAGGTAGCAGAATGGATTAAAAAGCAAAATCCTACTGTATGTTGACTACAAGAAACACACTTGAGGCAGGTAGATATGCATAGGGCAAAGGTAAGAGGCTGGAGTAGAATCTATTGGGCTGCAACTAAGACAAAGAAGGCAGGAATGGCCATCATGAACGCAGACAAAGCTAATGAATAAGAAAGAAATAAGGGAAGTGAATGAAATGCTAGAATAATTAGAGTTTATAGATATCTGGAAAAAACTGAATGGGATTAAAAAGGAAAAAATCCTTCTTCTCAGCAGTACATGGTATATATACAAAGACCAGCCATGTACTAGGGCATAGAAATGTTGTAAACAAATGTAGAAAAGCAAAAATAATTAATGCAATTTTTTCAGATCATGATGTAATAAAAATCATAATTTATAGCAGCTCATAGAGAGGTAAATTTAAAATTAATTGGAAACTCAATGACCTAATTCTTCAGAACTGGTGGACCAAAGAACAAATCATAGAAACAATTACTGATTTCATTTAAGAGAATGGCAATCAGGAAAGAACATATCAAAATCTATAGGATACAGCCAAGGTAGTACTTAGGGGAAAATTTATATCAACAAACTAGAGAGGGAGGAAATCACTGAATTGGGCTTGCAACTTAAAAGGCTAGAAGGAGAACACATTAAAAATTTCTAGATAAAAACTTAACTGGAAATCCTAAAAATAAAAGGAGAAATTAATAAAATTGAAAGTAAAAGATCTATTGAACTAATAAATAAGACTAGGAGCTAGTACTTTGAAAAAACAAGGAAAATAGATAAAGTAGTGGTTAATCTAATAAAAAAAGAAAGAAGACAATCAAATTAACAGTATGAAAGGTTAAAGGAGTGATCTCACCTCTAATGAAGAGCAAATTAAGATAACTATCAAGAACTCTTTTGCCCAATTATATGCAATAGATAGGAAAATCTAGGTGAAATGGGTGAATATTTTTAAGAATATAAATTGCCTAGATTAACAAAAGTGGAAATCAAATACTTAAATAATCCCATCTCAGAAAAAGAAATTGAACAAGCCATTAAGGAACTCTTTAAGAAAAATCCACAGGACCAGATGGATTCACAAGTGAATTCTATCAAACATTTAAAAAACAACTAATCTCAATACTATATAATTTTTTGACAAAATAAGTAAAGAAAGAGTTTTAACAAATTCTTTTTATGACACAAATATGGTACTGATTCCAAAGTCAGGCAGCACAAAAACAGAGAAGTAAAACTACAGACCAATGTCCTTAAAGAACATAGAGGCAAAAAACTTAAATAAAATACTAGCAAAAAGACTACAGAAAGTTATCACAAGGATTATTCACTATGGACAGGTGGGATTTATACGAGGAATGCAAAGATTGTTAAATATTAGGAAAACTATCCACATAATTGACAATATCAATAATGAAACTGCGAAGATAGGATTAACTCTTCCCATGCCTTCTTTTAAATTTAATCAATCAAAAGCAAGACACCCCTACTTAAAGTTAAGTAGGAGAGGTAGACAAACCACTTAATAAAGAGGTTTATATCTCTAGAAGTGACTGATTGCCCCCTGATGGCAATGTTAAACAAATTTAAAGACCTCAATTAATCCCTGTAAAGTGGAGGAAGTGACAGGAAGTGACTAAAAAGAGGTCTTTAAAAAGGGACTAAACTTCCTGTGAGGAAGTTTTTGTGAGGTCTTTGAGCTCTTGAAGGATCTTGGACTGGGATAGCAATGTGGAACAATGACTTGGGTGAATGAAAAGGTGATTCTTTTCCTGACTTTTAGAGAGATTAGTTTCTGGAGAGGCCTCCCCATCTTAGAGGAGGCTGTATGGATAGAACCCTTATTATATTCACCACTGGGTCCTCTGGCTGAGGGCTAATTAGCCCTGCCTGGGTTGAGCCAGGGGCCAGAGAAAATATTTAGTGTGTTAGGTTAAATATCTTACTCTCCCCTCTTCACATTTCCCTACTTTCATTCTTCCTCTCTATTTGTAAATAAAACTGCTAAAAGTCATTTTGACTTGATCTGTATGAATTATTTTTTTAATTGGTGACCAGAATCTTTTATGTTTAGTCCAAACATGAATTTAATCCCTACAAAACCAATAAAAATTACATGATTATCTTAATAGATGCAGAAAAATCCTTTGACAAAATACAACACCCATTACTATTAAAGACACTAGAAAGCATAGGAATAGAAGGGCCCTTTCTCAAAATAATAAATAGTATATATTTAAAGCTATCAGCAATAGAGATGTTAGGGGACTTCTCAATAAGATCTGGATTGAAGCAAGGATGCTCATTATCCCCTCTATTATTTAACATTGTTCTCGAAATGCTAGCAGTAGCAATTAGAAAAGAAAAAGAAATTAAAGGGATTAAAATAGGAAACAAGAAGACTAAACTATCACCCTTTGCAGATGATTTGATTGTCTAATTAAAGAACCCCAGAAAATCAACTAAAAGACTAGTGGAAATAATTAATAACTATAGCAAAGTTGCAGAGTGCAAAATAAATCCACATAAATTATTAGCATTTCTAGATATTTCCAACCAAATTCAACAGCAGATGTTAGAAAGAGAAACTCTATTTAAAACCACTCTATACAATATAAAATATTTAGGAAACTATCTGCCAACACAAACACAGGAATTATATAAACAAAACTACAAAACACTTTTCACACAATTAAAACTAGATCTAAATAAGTGGAATAACATTAATTGCTCCTGGGAAGGATGAGCTAATATCATAAAAATGACAATCTTATCCAAATTAATTTACTTATTCAGTGCCATACCTATTAAACTATCAAGAAAAATTTTTATATAATTAGAAAAAATTAAAACAAGGTTCATGTAGAAGAACAAGAGATCAAGAATATAAAGGGAAATTATGAAAAAAAATGTGAAGGATGGATGCCTAGCAGTACCAGATCTTAAACTGTATTATAAAGCAGTGTTCATCAAAACAATCTGGTACTGGTAAAAGGAAGTGTGGATCTATGGAATAGAGTTGGGGCAAATGACTTCAGCAAGATAGTATATGATAAACCCAAAGATTCTAGCTTTTGTAACAAGAAACTGTTACAAAACAGTTGTTTTGACTGACAAAAACTGCTGGGAAAATTGGAAAACAGTATGGGAAAAATTAGGTTTTGATCAACATCTCACATCATATACCAAGATAAATTCAAAATGGGTAAATGACTTAAATATGAAGAGTGAAATCATAAAAAAATTAGGTGAACATAGAATAGTATACCTGTCATATCTGTGGGAAAGGAAGGAATTTAAGATTAAGCAAGAGACAGAGAATATTACAAAATGTAAAATGAATGGTTTTGATTATATCAAATTAAAAAGGTTTTGTACAAAAAAACCATGCATCCAAATTAGAAGGAAAGCAATGAACTGGGAAAAAATTTCTTATAATAAAACTCTCTGACAAAGGTTTAATTTCCCAAATATATAAGGAGCTAAGTCAAACTTACAAAAAAATAAAGGCATTCCCTAAACAACAAATGGTCAAGGGTTATAAATGGGCAGTTTTCAAATGAAGAAATGAATACTGTCAATGAGCAACATGAAAAAGTGTTCTAAATCCCTCTTCATTAGAGAAATGTAAATAAAAACCACTCAGAGGTCCCACCTTACACCTAGGGGATTGGTCAATAGGACAGCAAAGGAAAATTATAAATGTTGGAGGGGATGTGGCAAAATCAGGATGTTAATGCATTACTGGTGGAGTTGTGAATTGATCCAACCATTCTAGAATGCAATTTGGAATTATGCCCAAGGAACTTTAAAAGACTGTATACATTTTGATCCAGCAATACCACTGCTGAGTTTATACCCCAAAGAGATAATAAAGAAAAATACTTGTACAAAAACATTCATAGCCATGCTCTTTGTGGTAGTAAAAAAATGGAAAATGAGGGGGTATCCATCAATTGGGGAATGGCTGAAGAAGTTTTTGTATCTTATGGTGATGAAATACTATTGCGCTGAAAGAAATGATGAACTGGAGGATTTCTATGTGAACTGGAAAGACCTCCAGGAATTGATGCAGAGCAAAATGAGTGGAACCCGGAGACCATTGTACACAGAAACTGATATACTGTGGCACATTAAAATGTAACAGAATTTTCTACTAGTCTGCAAAGCAATGATTCAGGACAACATTGAGGAACTTATGAGAAAGAATGCTATCCACATCCAGAGAAAGAACTGTGGGAGTAGAAATGTAGAAGAAAAACATGATCTATCATGTAGTTCGATGGGGATATGATTAGGGTTTGGGCTTCAAAAGATCTCTCTGTTGCAAATATGAATAATATGTAAATAGGTTTTAAACAATGATACATGTATAACCCAGGGGAATTTCTTGTCATCTCCAGGAGGGGGTAAGAAAGAGGGGTGGGAACAATCATGAATCATGTAACCATGGAAAAATATTCTAAATTAATTAATTAATTAAAAAAGAAAAGAAAAATTTTAAAAATTATTTCCTGACACTTGGCCTGATTTCTTTTCAGCAAAAACTAGAGGAACCCTTGATGCACAGCATACTTCCAAGAACAAGTGAGTAGTCTTTTAAAGTGTGGGCTTTTGAAAGTAGAGTAACATTCTATTTGGATTGTAAAAAGTGAATATGACCACCATATTATGCTAAAGGTATTGCATATTTAAAGGTTTTAGATATACATATATAGTAGTAGCCTTCTAGGCATAGTCCTTGAACTCTAAGATTTTCATCAAATTTCAGACTTGAAAGAAACCTTATGAATCTTCTCGTCCTCAATAATACTTTCCCTGAAAATAATTCCCTCTTCTGATAAAGGGTCAAGTTTGGATGTACTCAAAGTTCTACAGTCCTAGGAAACATTGCTTTTTTGAGACAGTCAATTCTAGTTTGGGACAGTTTAATTTTAAGGACATTTTCCTTATGCAATCTAATAGGAGAAAAAACCCATAGTCTGCAAAAGAATATGAAAGACAAAGGACATTAAACCTATGAAGAATGTGAAACTACCCATATCATAGATTTGAAGAGAATTTTAGAGATCACATAATGGAAACCCCTTATCTTAGAGGCATGAAAACTGAGGTTAAGTGAGGTAAAGTCATCACTTCAAAACCATGAAGCATTTTCTAAAGGGAGCAAAGTACACCCAAGGGGAAACGGTTTAGTTTTAGAATTCATTTATATCATAGCAGCTAGAGAGCAAAGTGGACCTAGAGACAGGAAGACCAGAATTCAACTCTAATCTCTGATATCTCCTTGCTCTGTGAATTTTGGCAAATTACTTAACCTCTTTCAGCCTCAGTTTCCCTATCTATAAAATGGAATTAATAAGAGTTCCTACTTCACAAGGTTATTGGGAGGATAAAATATGTGTAATATGCTTTGTGAACCATAAAGCATTATTTAAATTTTACCTATCATATCTTTCATCTGGTAACTGAATGGTGGTCTGGAATTCAGAAGGTCCATTTTCTAGACCTGACTTTGACACTTACTGACTTGTAGTCCAGGGGAAATCACCTTGTTTTCCATTCTCTCCTCTCCCTCGCCTTTTCCATTATTTCTTCCCCACCCTCACCACACACATTATTCAATTATAAGCTATCTTGCTAATTGTACCACCTTTTATTTGTAGTATTATAACAAACTACTAATTGGATTCTCAAGTTTTAGTCACTCCTGCAGATTCACCATGCACACAGTTGACAAAATTGTCTTTCTAATACAAAACATGTCAGTCCTCTTATTAAGAAGCTAATTTCCTCTAAAATAAAATACAAACTCCTCTAACTACCACTTACAGTCCCTCACAGTCTGGCTCCATTCTCCCTTTCCCAGATGTATTTCACCAGTCAGAATGGCCTACTTTGGATTATAGAATTATATATTTAATATTGAAAGGAACCTTAGGGGTCATCTAATTCAATTCTTTCATATTATAAATGAGAAAATGGTAGCCCATTGAGGGTAAATGACATGAGTGTGCACAAAGTAAGTGTAATAGCCACAATTTGGACCAAGATCCATTTTCCCAAATCTTTCATCTATAACAAGTGATCTTCTTCATTGCTTTGCTTCAAAATCATAATTCTATTTACCTCACTTTTGGACAAGCTATCTTCTGTGCCTGAAACATACTCTGTCCTGGCCTCTGCCTCAATTCAGTAAGCTCCACTGGATGATTTTTAATTCTTGGATTAAATATAAGTCTCTCCGTTTGGTTTTTTAAATCCCTTACAATTTGACCTCAACCTGAATCTCCAGTCTTATGATATCGTCTTCTTCTTCCTGAACTCAATTGTCCTGTCAAACTGTTATTGCTGTTCCTCATACATCTTGCTCCATCTCTCATCTCTGTGCCTTTATACAGCCTCTTTCTTATACCTCTTAGAATATTTTTCTTCCTCACTTCTCCTTCTAAGAATCCCTTGTTTCCTAAAAATTCTGCTCATGTGCTCCCTTCTGATACTTATTTTTCTGATTAATCCCTGTCCAGGTGCTAATGCTACCTCCCTCAGAAATTTTATGTATGTCTCCATGCCTGTGAATGTTATGGGACACAAATACACACATATATGATATGTAATTGGTTATTTATGTAACACCTGTCCTCATAGAATGCAAACTCTTTTAGGGCAGAAATAGTTTCTTTTTTTCTTTTTTTAAATTTTTATCTAATTTATTAATTTATAACATTTCTCCATGGTTATAGGATTCATGTTCTATCTCTCCCCTCCTCACACCCACTCCCATAGCCCATACACAATTCCACTGAGTTTTACATGTGTCATTGATCAAGACCAATTTCCATATTATTGATATTTTCATTAGGGTGTTCATTTTGAGTGAATATCGCTAATTATATCCCCATCCACCCATGTGATCAGGCAATTATTTTTCTTCTGTGTTTCTATTTCTATAGTTTTTCCTCTGAATGTGAATAGCATTCTTTCTCATAATTCCCTCAGAGTTGTCCTGTATCATTGCATTGCTGCTAGTACAGAAGTCCATTACATTCCACAGAAGTACATTACATGCCACAGTGTATCCATCTCTGTGTACAATGTTCTCCTGGTTCTACTCCTTTCACTCTGCATCACTTCCTGGAGGTCATTCGAGTTTACATGGAATTCCTCCAGTTCATTATTCCTTTGAGCACAATAATATTCCCTCACCAACAGATACCACAACTTGTTCAGCCATTCCCCAATTGAAAGGAATACCCTTGTTTTTCAGTGGCAGAAACAGTTTCATTTTTGTCTTCATTTCCCTAGCACCTTCCCAGTTCATGTGCACTGATGGAATGATTATAATCTCTGACAATCTCTGAGGATAAGTTTATAGGCTACCTCCTAAAGAAATCCTTTGCTCATTTCTTTAGTTGTTAGGCTTCTCTATCTCCTCAAATAATCATGTATAACTGTTTAGATATTTCATCCTCATTCCATACCCCAAGTGGTATTTAAGCTCATTAAAGGCAGGGACTATTTTTTCTTTCTTTTTATCTTTGTGTCTTAAGCATCTATCATAGTACATTGCACATAATAAATGTTTCATAAAGGTTTGTTGGACTGAGCAATCCAAAGGGGAGAAACAAATTCTTTGTCATTTTTTGGCA
This sequence comes from Gracilinanus agilis, assembly GCF_016433145.1. NCBI lineage: Eukaryota > Metazoa > Chordata > Mammalia > Didelphimorphia > Didelphidae > Gracilinanus > Gracilinanus agilis. The sequence goes on along the minus strand of NC_058131.1, from coordinate 133,114,349 downwards.
TAAAATCAGTTCTCTATGAGAGAAAAGAGCAAATATAAGAAAATATTTTTTCATGAATACAGTAATCTAGAGCGGTGATGGGCAAACTTTCTAAAGAGGGGGCCAAAGGAAAGGAAATGCTCATCTGTCAGTCAGTTTCTAAGGCAACTCTTTTGAGGTCTCATTGTATTGTATCCTACTCATTGTATTCGTCAGATTAGGAATAATGTCCCACAGCTGGATAGAACATTTCAGGGGGCCACATTTGGCTGCCGGCTGTAGTTTGCCCATCACTGGTCTAGAAAACAAATACTCTTTACCTTTCAATTTAATAAAGGTGTATTATGTCTTCTATATTTAAACTGAGAGCTAGCTGGGGCTAGCTGAAAGAGGGCTGACTTTGGAGTCTGGAAAACCTACATTTAGATCTCACCTCTACCAAGGGGAAATATCTAGCCTGACTTGGAATGGAAGAAATTATACCAACTGGAATTGGAAAAACTGGATGAGTTTTGATGACATAATTATTTACTGCTCTTAGATCATGAATATATCCATAAACAGGTATGCCATTTTCATCTAATTTTGGCTTCTTTATAGGCAAAAATAGTGTATTGTACTCAGAAAAGCATGGTATTATTATCCCTTGTTGGATTAGGGACTCGATAATTGGTCGTATACCATCTATTGCCTCCTAAGTCAAGGGATATTGAGGCACACAAGGAACTGGTCCTTTCTTTGTGCTCACCCTGACTGGAATTGCTGATTTTAGCATCCCAACATCTATGGATGATCTTGACCACAAATCCTTAGGTATATCCTCAGGTATTGGATAGATGGCACTTAGGTCATCCTCTGTAGTGCTAGAATCTAAGAAAAGCAATGGAAAGGCCTTCAAAGATTCCTCTGGGAGATATAAAAAAATATCACCAGATTCAGTACATTGGATAGTAGCCTGTTATTTACATAGTAAATCCTTTCCTAAAAGATTCATTGGACATTCTGGAATACACAAAAATGCATGTTCTTCAGAAAGGGGTCCTTGAGTTACCATTTTTGGTTGCAATTTAGCTACTTTCTGAGTTATGCCTGTAGCAACAACTACATCAATTATACCAACAGCTCTACAATTCTCAGGAAAACATTGCAAAACTGATTTACTCACTCCCATATCGATGAGAAGATTGTAAATCTGGTCTCTAATAGTTATAGACACATACAGTTCCGTACTATTGGGAGGTTGGAAAGTTTCCAACACAGGAGCTAAAACAGTAACATCAGAAAAAAACTCAGCTATTTCCTGTGCATCCAAGTTAACATCGTCTTGAATTACAGAATTTTCCCAGGATTTTGCACCTTTGGTCCTTTTCACCTTTATTCTGGTATCATTGTTCTTATTTACAATCAAATTATCCTTAATCAAATCATGATTTCTTTTATTCTTCTTAATTCCACACTTACTAGAACTTCTAACACCTTTTACAACACTATTTTTCTTTTTCTCACAATAATTTACAACACTAATCAAATTATTATCAACACCAATATAAACCATCATTAATTTTAATCAAATTATTACAAACACTAGTTAAATTACTACTACGAGTAGGTAAATTACCATTAACATTGCTTAAATTACAATTTACACCATTACCAGTAATCAATTCAGATAATTTAACATTAACACCATTTAAATTATCATTAATTCTCCTCAAATTATCATTCTCATTGATTAAACTATCATTGATTCCATTTAAATTAACATTAACACTGATCAACTCATTATCATCATTAATTAAATTCTTGTTATCACCAATTAAATCAATATTAACACCAAGTGCACTATTCCCATTATCCACAATTCCATTATCATTATCTTTAACACATACAATCTCATCAACATTCACTTTATTCCCATTACCTTGATTCATATACTTTTGAATTTAGAGCACACCTTCATATTGAAGCTGTCCCTCAATTCAGATTACCATAATTAACATTCCCCTGGTCAATGTGACTGTACTTTGGCCATACTCCAGCCTTTATGAAATCCTGCATGGTTGCCGTATTAGGAGCTTGAACACCCTGGCAGTATGCATTTTGGCATTGGAACACATTTTGCTGGCCATTTCCATAATTAAGTCCATTATTTCAATTATTTCCCCATAATAATCCATAATTATTATTAAACTGATTAAATCCATTATTATTATTATTGTACCTCTGCCCATATGATCTTCTTCTAAACATGCATTCTCTGGCAAAATGTCCTACTCGGCCACACTCATAACAGGATTGCTATCTTTGGTATCTTGTATTTACATTAGCATTATTCTTATAGTTATTAGCATTATTTTTCTTTTCAGATGCCCTCAAAGCTGCCACTGCTTTTATCTCACTAATTTCCTTCTCATTTGCCCTACTATTTGCCTCTCCTGAGGCCCTCAATCATTGCATCTTTTTCATCATTCCCTGTGTCCTTCTCCTGAGCAAAAACATATGCGGCCTTTTGTTTAAGTTCATCCAGGCGTAGAAGTTCCCAATCTCGATAGTTATCATTGAAAAACTTCTTCACCTGGGGAACAGCATTTCTCAAAAATATGAGCTTAATATGCTCAATGGTGGTATCTTCCAGGACATTGAGACCCAAGTAAATTTCTGTAGCTTCAATGATGTGATCTAAGAATGTAGCTGGTGTCTCCTGATTAGTCTGCCTCACTTTTTCAAATTTTGACCAAGCATTAGGGCATCTTGAATTTTCCTCCATTACCTGAATTAATGATTTCCTTGCCTGTTTAAGCATTCTGTAAATTGGAACTGAATTTAAATCCAGCTCCTTCCAGGCTACAGGCCATGGTGTCATTCCTTCAGTATTTCTCATCTCTTCTACAAACTTCTTTCTATCATAATTGGACAAGATCTTCCCCAAAACATACCAACAGTCTTCAAAATCTGGGTCATGTGCCTTAACAAATGCTCAAAAGATTTTAACAAATTTGCCAGCATCATCATGGAAGTTTGGGATTTTCCTTTTCAAATTCTCCAGATCCTCAGTCCTAAATCTAGTATCCTGTCTCACATGAAAAATCTCATCATCCTTCACTCCTGGAAGGTCGCGTAGGGGAAAAAGGTTAATCGGTTTGTCCCCCTTATTTAATACCTTTTGTTCCAATTCTGCCTTAGAAAATTCAGATTTAACAACTTTACCATCATTACCTTCATTACCATATTTATCGTCATTACCAGGATCTTGACCATACTCGTTGTCCAGAAATTCATCTTTTTTCATATGTAGTTCAATATTGTTTACCTGAATCTGCTATAACTTTATCATGATTTTCAATTCGGATTCTTTAGTAAACCACTGAGTTATAACTTAAGCATGTACACCATACATTGTAACAACCAATGCATCCTATACATAATGTAGTCATAAAACAAAAGCAACAGTATGTGTGCCACCATATCTAGTAATGTTATCTCCCACACAGGTCTTATTTTCTCAAAATCAAGCCCCATTTTTATATATTTGGGAATACATTTCAATGCAAAAGAAAGATTGCAACAGATTGCAAAACATCATTACACACTCGTGCACTATGTCTTCCATTGTTATCATACTTGGTAATGTACCAGTGGTATGGCACTCCACTACTATACAAATAATTAACTAACACACATAACAGTAATCCCACAAAAACAATACTAATACAACAAACCAAGAAGGGGAGAAAAACAGGAGAAAAACCACTCCAGAGGAAAAAAATGAAGAAAAACCCTTTTTCTGGGACTATTCTAGCCTCGATAGTAAATTGGCTTTACTCAGAGATTTCATCAATGAACTGGAGTGGGAGGTAAGCAGTTCTGAGTAGCTTACCACTGGCTGGGAACTTTCAGCCCATAGCCAATGGCTCTATACCTCCATGGAATGTTCAGAATCCTCTCACTTCCAGTCTGGCTCTGTGTGTTCAAGAGTGAGCTTCCTGTACTCTTCTTAACCCACTATCTGGGTCAGCCAAACTCTTATGGGGAAAACCAGGGGGAGTTAACTTAAATATTTATCTGGGTTCATAAGGGTGAGTAGGAGACAGGAATGGACAATAGTATGGGACCAAACAAGCCAGGGAAACTGGGTTTAGCTGTTTGAGGAAATGACAGTTAGGCCTTAACTGTTACCCTGCTCCACCTGAACAGGGATTCTGTGAACCCAGCAAGTAAAAGACAAGAGGGCTTATAAACAAGTTTAATTTAAGGAAACTATAGTCTAAGGAGGGAAAAGGGGTTACTATTCTACCAGACTATGGGAAAACCTCAGGGCCAGGGAATGGACTTATCTACCCCAAGCTACAACTATAGCAGGGCAGGGCACAATGGAGATCAGAATGGAAAGTGGGATCCTTACTGCTGAGACCTGTCAAAATCCAGCAATGGTACAGCTTTCCCATGTCTTCAGTCAGTACTCCTTCAGGTGAGTATGTCTGGGAGCTAACTCAGCCCAAGTTAATCAGCAACTCAGGTTAGGATTAATAGTCTCTACCAAAAATCTCCCACAGGCAGATGACAGTCTTCCTTCTGGATCCCAGGAAATCAGGGTACAGACTCAACTTCCTCTGAGGTCTCCCAGGAGTCAATTACAACTTGTCCCCAACCCCCATGGAGTCTGTCAGAGAGAGAGGCTTCCTGCTTCCCCATTCCATTTAGAATCCTTCAGCCCTACCTCCTAAGTCTCCTAAATAATAATTTATTAATCTACCTTACAACAATGCGTACCAGTGACAGCTGGTGACAGCCAACTTTTCAGTTCCCAACCCACTGTTTAAGATTGTAAATTATACAGAATAAGCTGGACTACATTGATAAAGGAAGTTTATCACAACAGTCTTTCTATACTATTTCTATTCTATACTGAATAAATCACAAATCCAATAGCCCCACCTAGTACTCTATTGGGAACTAGGGGAAACATAGTCACTGACCTAATAAAATTGATAGGGCTAGAAGAGAAAGTAGTGCTATTCAGTTTAGTCAATAGGAGAAAAAAGATGATTGTGCTTATGTTAATCCACAATTAGTTTCTATACATAATACTTATTAAATCTCTGGATTGCAACACTAGGCACATCTGTTTCTCCTATTGTAGGAGTCAAAGGAGGAATACAAGTTCTAATAATGATGACTCATAGCTGCATAGAGTTCTTTGTACCTAGGCTCTACACAACCCTAAAAGAGTAATTTTGTCCCTTTCATTGAAAGAGCTTATATCATTCAGGTAATCAGTGATGAAAACCAGAACTATGTTTATGGAACCATGGGTGGAGTGAAATGTTTTGCTAGAGTCCTTGGGCAACTAGATGATAGCAAAACAGAGATGGAGTCATTTAAAACAGTAACATTTACAAACTTATATGGTAATAAAAGGTTTTTTTATCATTTGTACAAGTGGATGTTTTATCTTTTCCCTTTCTATCTTCCCACCCTTAGAAGAATGTGGGCTCCTTGAGGGCAGGGATTGGTTACTTCATTTTTGTCTTTTTATCTCTAGTGCACTTAATAAACACTGGATTCTATTTAATCTATAACCTGGCATTGTGATGATGATGATGATGATGATGATGATGATGATGATGATGATGATGACTCTGCCTACCTTAACAAGCTTGACTCTACCCAAGGTCCACAAGTGACCTTGGACTTCAGACAGAAGCTAATTCCAAACTTGTTAGAACAACTCCAAATCAAGTGAAATTATGTCAAAAGTTGCTTTGAGAAATTGAGATTTCCAGCCCTAAAGGTTTGTGCTTCTGTTTTAGAAGCCACAAATCCAAGAAGAATATTTCCATTCTTTGGTCAGTTCTTTAATTATTCCCTCCAGAAGCCTAGTCTTCCAGCCTTAGCCAAAGCCTTTCCATTTATGAATCCTGGTAACCCCCTCCCTCCTTTTATTTTTTTTTTTAAACGTTAACCTTCTTTGCGTTGACGCAAAGTATCACTTTCAAGGCAGAAGAGTGGTAAAGTAAGGGCTAGGCAATTGAGATTAAGTGACTGGCCAGGGTCACACAGCCAGAAAGTCTCTAAGGACAGATTTGAACCCAGTACCTTGTGTCTCCAAGCTTGGCTCTTTATCCGCCAAACATCCTAGCTGCCTGACCTGATAATATTCTTGCCTTTTTCCTCCAGAAGCTTTGTAGAACAAACTCTAATGATGACAATGACAGTCCCTTCTCAAATCAGCCCTATATAAATCAGACTACAGTACAGGACAAGTAGGTCAACTCCCTCAGGACAATCAATCAGTCCATTGTAGATACCTGTTGACTAATCTGCAGATTCTTTTTCGTAGTCTGAATTAATTCTTGGTGATTGTCTGACCATGGGGATTTTGCTTTGCCTGGATCGAGTAGGGAATCCAAATCAAATCTCAGGGATGACTCTCCTGTTCCACAAGCTGCACAGATGGGAAATGAGAACAGCTTCCAGGTACCTTTCTCTTAAACTCAGATGAAGTCCCAACTATGCCACCCTGTGCTATGAAAGGCCTCATAACCTCCATCCTAAAGCATCTGTCCTCTTGGTGCTAAGGCTTAAGCAGCAACTTTGACCTTATTACACTTTTTCTTTGTTTTCCAGACATGACCATTTTCACAACCATTTTCACCTCGATCACTTTCAAAAAGGATTCTGTTTCTCTCCACATAGCATTGAGCTATTCCTCTTCCCTCTACAGATTTGCCTACTTGACTAGGAGCCAAGAAGCTAAGTCACCTGTTACTAGGCCCTAGAGCAAAATGATTTTTCTCCTGTTCTTACCAGTGAACAATTTGGCATTTTATGGAATTTCCAGGGGAGATCCCACATACCATGAAAGTAGGTAGATGGCTTTGGCTGCTACTGTACCTGAAGAAAAATCTTTCTTCTGAGGCAAGTTGGTGTGGAGAAATATGTTTTACTCCTTCTCCTCCCTCACCTATTGTTAGAGCTTGGAGAATTTGTTTAACCCTTTATTTGTAAAATAGGCAGGTTAGATGAAATTACCCTACTGTCCCTTTGGGCCCTAAGTTTCACAATTCACTACCATAATTCTAAGTAGAAATACATTCTGTAGGATGTCCCAAATAGGTGGGTGGGATTACTATGAATCCGGATATTAATATTTCCAGAATGCATTTCTTCTCTTGGATTCATAAGGGAAATCATCTGAGTGCTTTTTTACAAATATTTGACTTAGTTATAATGTTGCCTTCAGTAAACTGCTTTCTTTCGTTTTCTTTTTTTTTTACCTTCTGTCTTGGAACCAATACATAGTATTGGTTCCAAGGCAGAAGAGCGGTAAGGGCTAGGCAATGGGGGTTAAGTTACTAGCTTGAGGTTGCACAGCTAGGAAGTGTCTGAGGCTACATTTGAACTCAGGTTCTCCTATCTCTAGGTCTGGCTCTCAATCCATTGAGCCACCCAGCTGCCCCCAGTAAACTGCTTTCAAGGGTGGATATTTGGTCTGTTTAAATTATTTGAATGAAAGGCTTTCTCTCAGCAGGATATGAAGAGCTTACAAGAAGGCACACACAGACAAATAAGTTTTAAAGGTACTGTTGAGACACCTGCTGGTCCATTGTCCAGAAACTCTACTTCCTGGAACTCCCAAGCAAGGAATGCTCTAGGGTGTAAGAACCTTAATGGGAATTTGGTTTAAAGCTAAGTTTTAAGCCCTAACAATGTTGTCACTAATAAACTCAGGTAGTTCATTCTTCCACTGACAATGCACTGCTATTTACCTGGGCAAAATGCCATTCATACTACATACTTTCAGCCAAAAGGATTTTACTTTCATTCCATTTTTGCTCTGTTTTCTTTTCCAAATGTACAACATGCATAGACCTGGGGAACCAAAGGTATTTTGGATCAAGTAAGGTCCTCTCTTATGCTTTGGCCCCACTTCAGTCTCAAATTTTGAGAGAGAAAATAAAAGATTAGAGGGCTCTCCTGGCATAGAAATGTGTGGATAATTTTTTCTCTTCTTTATAGAGAAAATTCTATCCAATCTTCTACACAATTTCACTTGAGAAAATTTCAAAGCAAGTGATAGCTAGAAGAATAAAAATGAAATAGGAATATATACTTAATCCATTGTAGAGAAAGGACAATCCTAAATTGTTTATCAGGTGACTGAATAGTCCCCAATGAGTTCAGCAGAGTTCATTCAAGTAAAGCAAGAAAAAGAAAGTTGGTTCTTACCTGTGTGTCTCTAATGATCCCATTTCTTTTATGAATTCCACTTTGGGAGCCATTACTCTGTTTCTGGTGATTATGAAATTTTCCATTACTGATAGTACCACCTGCTGGATTAGCCATTTGTTAAATCAATGGTCCTGTCAAGTTTTCTTCTTCCAGAATTTCTCCGGGATCTTGGCGTTTGAAGTTAGTGAATGATGGGATAAAAGTTTTGGGTTGAGCCTTAAAAGGAATCCTACTGGTCTGTCAAGCTTTTCCAGAAGAGGAGCGACTGCCTATCTTTTTGCCAGATCTTTGAAACTAAAAACAAACTGTTACCTTTACACACCTCCCACCCCAATAAGTCAGAATGCAGGCTCCATAGCAACTAACCTATTTCTAAAACTAATGCTCTTTCTGGTTCCTAGCACCAACAAAGACAGCCAGCTCAGTCTACTGTATCTTGTAGGTTAAATAAAAGTGGGCGGGCAAGGAGGTGGAGAGTCATTTAAAGACACAAGGTCTCTGAATTAGTCTGTTCAAAATTGTTTACTCCATCACTTAGTCTTTTCCCTTCATACCTCATGTTTGCAATTGTAGTATCATAATTTGGAATATAAGACACCTTAGAGTCATCAAATACAACCTTTAAATTTTAAAGGTGAGGAAACTGAGATTTAGAGGATTGACCAAGGTTATATGACAAATATGTGAGAAAATCAAGGGTTGAACTGAGGCCCTCAATTTCAAATAAAGTTTTCTTCCCACCTTTCTCTCCTTTGGGTCAGTTTCAGGAGTGTTGTAATCACTAACTCAAACAAAACCTTCCCATTAACATTTCTAGAATTGGTTAATTAAAGTAATAGAGAAAATGTTTCTGTTTTTCTAATGCTTTTTCTAATGGTTAAAGCTTGCACACAATGATAATGATGGTCAAGTTTGTTTTGTCTTGTCTTATCTAAGCAAAAGATCTTAGCAATCATTCAGCCTCCTGATTTTATAGATAAGTTAACTTAGACTGGGTGGGCAAGGTCACACAGTTAGTCTCAAACTGAAATAAAACCCGGATCTATGATTTACATTTTGCTTATGACATGAGCAATTCAAACTCATCAAATAGTAAAGTCTATAAGATAAGGAATTTAAAATAAGAAAATCCATATCACTTGATTTAATAGTCTTACATAATTTGAGAAGCAAATAATATAGTTTTAAAAATAGTTTGTTGGGTCATATTTATATGATTGCAAGTTAGTCATTTAGTCCTCTTTACCTCAGTTTCTGTCTGCAAAGTAAAGGAACTGATTCTTAGCAAGTTAATACATGATGCAGAGTCTCAGATATATTAACTTAATTAATTAATACAGGGATTAATAAAAAAATAAAGTAATGCCTACCCAGACAACTTGGGCAAATCCTAGGCTAAACCTAAAATTGTTTACTATGAACTGTTATAATCACCAATGAACAATTATCTTCAGAAGTCAAATTCCTTCTATCACTAATTGCTTACATTGCTAGAGTTACATCCTCCTAAATTTCCCCTCATTCTTTATTGATTGTATACTTTGGATTGCTCGATTTATCTAAACCAGGCGCCGGCAACGTATGGCTCTTTCTGCAGGAGCCATAAAGTCAATTTTTTTCAGGCACTGTTACAGGAGCTCACACTGTTACAGGACTGTGCACTGTGAGCACTGTACGGCTCTCACAAAATTACATTTTAAAAAAATGTGGCGTTTATGGATCTCACAGCCAAAAAGATTGGCGACCCCTGATCTAAACCCTAAAACTATGTGCATTGCATATGCATCAAATTATCAAATTCTAGTGGCATATGAAAGTATATTGCTTCCTAAATCAAACTGAGAGCACAGCTTGCTTTAAGAGAATAATGGCTTTAGGTCTAGGGGACATAGTTCGAGACACTTAATACAAATATTGAACAAGATTTTTCAGTCTTCAAGAATCATAAAAGACTGAATTAACAAACATATACATTTTCTAATAAGTTCATTTTATAATGAAGGAAAAATATGAGACTTTTCAATAGATTGTGAACACTGTTAGAACAACAACAATAAAATCAACCACCAATAAAACAATACTGAGGCTGTATTTGGGAGGACCTGGCTTCAAATATGGCCTTAGACACTTCCTAGCTGTGCGACCCTGGGCAAGTCACTTAACTCTGTTTGCCTAACCATTGCTCTTTGGTCTTAGAGTTGTTTCTAGGACAGAGAATAAAGGTTTAAGTAAGAAAGACCCAATAGGGGTAGGGAGGGTTGGGAGTGTTGGAGGGGAGAATAACAGCATGAATCATGTAACTATGGAAAAATTTTCTAAAAATTAGATTACTCAAAGTTGTAAAACAAACAAATAATTAAATAAATTTAAAAGCCCCAACACTGAGGAAGACAGATTACAGCCTGTGAATTTCCTGTATGAAACTGTTTCTTTTCAACCTTATTTGCTCAATGCAGTCCTAGTGGAGCAAAATGAAGTTAAGGTAAGTGGTCAGTTTTAATAGATATCACTGGAAGACTGAACTGGATTAGAACAACGAATCAATTGGTATTAGGAGGTTGGTACAGTGAGGAAGAGAGGAAAACAGAGATGAGAGAAATGAAGTCTGGTCTAGATCAGTCTGAGAAACCTATCCATCTTTAACTGAACATTTTAATCTATAATAAATGTAGAAGACATCAAGGAATCAATGTATGAGGACCAATCTATGAAAACATTTATATTTTGTGAAGAATGTGGCTTGGTGAAATTTTCAGAATACAGATGATTCCAGTTGAATGGATATCGTTAGCAGTAGGTTCCAGTGACAGTGGTTTCAGAAAGAACAGATTAAAAACAAGAAGTATTTTTCAAAAGTGATGGGAGAAATATGATTTCTAGCTTGTAGCAAAATCTAAGTAGTGAATTTTCTCACAAAGGTAAAACTTTATCCCTGTGTCCTAAACATAACCAATACCTTTCTGGTAGTCATTTTCCTTGTCTCTAGTGTGGAGTCTGAGTATTTCTGTGAATCAACTGTCTTCTAGTTTTGTTTTGTTTTATTTTGTTTTGCATGCTACTAGACCATAATCTTGGCAGGTACCATCTAGAAAAGCTCCAAGAGCTATCCTGTTGATTGATTGCGCTTATCTCTTGTCTAAGGACAGGTCTAGTCAGACACTGAGGCTCATCAGTAACCACAACTGACTACAAGATTAGGATTTGGTGGGGGGCATAAGGACCCATATTGCCATACTTGAATTTTCCATGATCCTAATGAAGAGATTAATAGGCATTGACAAAAAAAATCTCTTGAGTAATTGCAATAAAATTTCACAAAAATAATTATGGGGAGTAAAGGGAACATTAAATCATCATGTGAAATTGAAAATAAACATTGTTTTATTACTAACCCCAAAGACACTACATTGGAGGTTTTATTTTTTGCTTGTTTTGTTGTTGTTGTTTATTGTTTCTTTATTCTATTGCTACTAACTTAACACTAAAATGAGGGGAATCCTAACCAGTCTTCTGTGCTTCTTGGGCAAAGCTTTCATTTCCTTAGTGCAGCTTTAAAGTTTGGTTTTAAAATTTTTATTAAAGGGGGCACCTATGTAGCACAGTTCTATCCACTGTGGTAAGCCTGGTTTTGGAAGGACTGGGTCCAAATATGGCCTCAGACAATTCCTAGCAGTGTGACCTTGGGCAAATGCCTTAACCCCAATTGCCTAGCCCTTATCCCTCTTCTGCCTTAGAACTGATATTTAGTATTGACTCTAAGGCAGAAGGTAAGGTTTTAATTTTTTTATGAAAGGCTTAGAAAAGAATTAACGTATGAAGGGCACAGAAAGTAAAATTGACAGGCCTTGGCAACAGATTAAACATAGAGAATGAAAAAATAAGGGGTCTCTGTTTGGGAAATGTTGAAGTTAAGATGTTTCTGGCATATCTATTTGGAGTAGGTAGCTGGCCATTTAAAAGTGAAGTTTAGGAGAGAACTAGAGAAGAATGAGTAAATTTGGATGTCATGTTCATAGAGATAATAATGAAGCCCACAAGAGCGGATCAAATCAGTGAGAGAGAAAGCATGGAGAGACAAAAAGGATAGCACTTGGGGCGGGGAACTTTTAGAGACATCTACTTTTAAGGGAGAGGAAATGTCTGGTGAAACAGCAAAGGAGCCTGGGAGTAAATAGATAGGAAGAGAATAAAGGAAAAAGTAGTTTTAAAGAAGAAAAGAAAGGAAAGAGTATCTAGATGGAGGGGGTGTTTGACAGTGTCAAAGATGGAAGCAAGTCTAGGAGAATAAGAACTGGAAAAAGACTAGTGTAGCAGTCATATAAGGCCTTGTCATATGAGGGAACCTTCTTCTTTCAACTCATCTGATCATTGAATCAAGGGAAGCTCAGACTGGCAATCACAAGGTATCAGTGAGGCAGGTGGTGGTACAGTGGATCTGGACATGGAATTAGGAAAATCTGAATGCAAATCCTGAATGCATGTACTAGCTGTGTGACTCTGGGCAAAGTCACTTGACCAATAAAATGTTTCCTTAAGTTTTCTCAACTATGCAATGGAGATAATAACAGCAGAACATTATGGTCATGAGGATGAAATAAGTTAATGTTTGTATTGATAGAGCTAGGGATTTCTCTTCCCTCCTCCTCACCTTCCTAGAAGACATAGTGAGAAAATAGTATAAGCAATATGGAAGTGGTAGTTAAGGTGGAGCTGACTAGTCAGTCATAAAACATTTATTAAGCTCCTACAATGTGCCAGGTCCTATACTAAGATCTGAGGATACAAAAAAAAGGTAAAAGACAGTCCCTGCTCTGCAAGAGCTCACAGTCTGAGAGGGGAGACTACATGTACACAATTATGTACAGGCAAGTTATATACAGAATAAATTAGAGATAATCAACAAAGGGAGGGCAGTAGCATTAAGTAGAATTAGAATAAACTTCCTGTGAAAAGCAGGGTTTTAACTGCAACTTGAAGGGAGCCAAGGAAGTGAGGAGGCAGAGATGAAGACAGAGAATGAAATACTGGTGTGGTGGACAGCCAGAAAAAAATGCTTCCACTCAGGAGATGAAAAGTCTTGTTCAAGAAACAACAAGGATGCCAATGTCACTTGATCAGAGTACCTGGAAAGGAGAAGACTATGAAGGAATTTGAAGGTCAAAGAAGAAGATTTTCTATTTGATTCTGCAGATAATAAGGAACTCCTGGAGTTTATTGAATAGACAGGTGATGTGGGCAGACTTGGATTTTAGGAAGATCACTTTCACAGATGAATAGAACATAGGTTGGAGTGGGGAGAGACTTGTTGCAGGCAGACCAATTAGCAGACTGTTTCAATCATCCAAGTGTAGGGTGATGAGACACTATTTTAGAGCGGTGGAAATGTCAGAGGAGAGGTGCGATAAAGGTAAAATCAACTGGGAGTGGTAACAGATTATATAAAGGAAGTAAAGGGGGAAATGAGAGAGAATTAGGAGTTAAGGATGATCTTTAGGTCTTAAGTCTAGAATTCAGTGGTTCCCAAACTTTTTTTGGCCTACCGCCTCCTTTGCAGAAAAAATATTACTTAGTGCCCCCTGTCACATACTATCACTGCCTCCTGGATCGCTGTAGCACTCACCAGGGGGCGGTGACACCCACTTTGGGAATCACTGGTCTAGATGTTTGGGAGTATAGTGGTACCTTCGACAGTAATACGGAAGTTAGAGAAAGAGAAGGGTTTACGGGAGGAAGAAAATGAGCTCACTTTTGGATATGTTGACTTTAAGATGCCTACAGGACAAACAGGTCAAACCATCCAAAAGGCACCTGGAGATGCAAGACTAAAGGTCAGCTGGATAAGTAGATGTGAGATCATTAACATAGAGATGATAATTGAATCTATGGAAGCGGATGAAGCAATGAATTGGTATATATGGAAAAAGAGGCCTAAGACAGAACCCTGTAGGACATTCATTTTTTGCAGGCATGTCCTGGCTGAAGATCTAATCAAAGAAAAGAGAATATACAGTCAAATAGGTAAAAGAGAACAGGAGAGAGGTGTCACAAAAAACTAATTAGAATACAATAAGGTGACTAATAGTGTCAAAGGTTGTATAAAGATCAAGAAGATTAAAGATTGAGAAAGGGCATTAGATTTGGCAATTAAGAGATTGTAGTTTTAGAGAGAGCAATTTTGTTTGAATGAGGAGATTGTAAGTCAGACTGTAAAGTTCAGAACAGCATGAGAGGAAAGTGGAGGCAGCAATCATAGATGGACATCTCTAGAAGTTTTTCCCCAAATTGAGAGAGAGGTATAGAAATACAACTATCAGGGATGGATGATTCAACTGAGAATTTTTTGAGGATGAGAGAGATATAGACATATTTGTAGGCAGTAAAGAAGCAGTTCCTAAATAGGAAGGGGTTGAAGATAAGTTGAGGCAGTGGGGAATATATGCTGAAGAAGATGGGATAGAATGGCACAGAAATGCTGTTTCATTCTGTGAGATGAGGATAAAGACAAAGATAGTGGCACAAGGCATCTAAGTAATGTGAGTTGGGGGAAAGGGGAGACGAGAGAGCTCTTGATTTTATAACAATGGGGGACTCATTTGAGATTATGAAACATAAATTTGTAGTGGGCCCAGTCAGCAGAGCTCTGTGATTTTTCTCCAGTTTTATTTGGTAGCACAATAGTAGGAGTTAAGGCAGCAGATGGCAGGAGTAATCCAAGGATGAGGCTTGACAGGATGAAATAGGTGAGCCTGAGGCAGACAAGGCTAGTTTCTAGCCATTGGCTACTGCTTTTGCTTTATGGTCTTTTTCTGGAACATCCGTGATCAGATAGCTATCTTGAAAGATGGATATTTTCATCCTTAACGACTACTTTGTGAACTCCACAGGTTGGCCTTCTGAGTTGCTGTTGGCTACCCAGTAGGAAGTAATTCTTACAGTTATACCTTCTCAGAAGAAAAAATACCCACTGCTAGAAAAATGATGCTGCTGAAAAGACTAAGAAAACCCAAGCTGTGCACTGGACAGCAGATCTGGACTTTGAGAGTAATCTAAGTTGAAAAAAAACATTCTACAATCCTACAAAACTATTTTTGCTTTATGAGAGAGTAGAATAGATGATACACTATTGCTTATTCTTTAACTATTGGTTAATGCATATTTATGTTATCTATTTTAAGTATTTCTTTTGTGGAGAAGGAAGTAAATATTTGTCCCGATAACAACACTGAGTAACTTTTCTAGAAATTATTCCATTAATATATTTTTTTAATTTTTAATTTTTCAAACCCTTACCTTCCATCTTAGTATCAATACTGTGTATTGGCAGAAGAGTGATAAGGGCCAGACAATTGGGGTTAAGTGACTTGCCCAGGGTCACATAGCTAGGAAGTGTCTGCGGCCAAATTTGAACCCAGGACCTTCCATCTCTGGGCATGGCTTTCAATCCTCTGAACCACATAGCTTTCCCTCATTAGTCTTTTTTAAGAGAAGATCATAGACATGAGCCATACCCAATCTAAGTTTAGGAGATTTTCTTTGGTTTTTAAATGCATAATATTCTAAAGAGTACAAAAAAAGCCTGATCACCCCACTTTGGGATTGGGCTTCCCAGGTCTAGTCACATCTGCTTGAATCCAGAGCCTGAGCCTATTTTTGGGGAAGTTTATTAACCCCCAACACATTGGGAAAGGTAAAAAGTTGAACATACTAAAGTTCTGTATTAGTCTTGCAGACAAATTAAAATCTAGTGGTCCACAGAACTTTTACTGGCCCTTATTTAATTTAATTTAATTTAATTTAATTTAATTTAATTTAATTAATTTAATTTAATTTAATTTAATTTTTTAAGAGACAAGATATAATACCAGGTAGTGGGTTGGCCTTGGCATTAAGAACATGCCCTATATACATACTACCTTTGTGATTATAAGCAAGTTGCTTAAGGTTTCAGTTATTTCTGGGTACGTATTGGTGTATTTGGAATAAATGTGTTTTCTTTGTATTTAAAATATGATCATATAAATAGGTCAAGGATGATTTGTTTCATTGGTGTGAGTACGTGCAGCAATACTTAACCTGAACTTCACCAGGCTATAAAAGGAATCTGTGACACAAAAAATGGTTTGGGGGAAGGGGAGAAAATAAGCATTGATAGAGCACCTCCTATGTTCCAGGCTCTGTGCTAAGGAGAAAAGAGTCCAGAGACAGTCCCTGTCTTTGAGGAGCTTACATTCTAATGGAGGAGACAACATGCAAGCAAATATATATATATATATATGTGTGTATATATATATATGTATGTATGTATACAAAGCAAATTACATACAGAATAAATAGGAAATTATTAAAAGAAGGAAGGCACTGGAATTAAGAGGGATCCTGGATAATATTATTATTCGCTTTTTTTACAATTGAGGAAACAGAAGACAGAGTTAAATGATTTACCCAGTCACACAGCTAGTACCAGAAGCCATATTTGAACTCAGATCTTTCTTTCTCCAGGCCTATTGTCCTATCTACTGGGCCAATAGCTGCTACTATAGGTTAAGAACTACCACCTATAGCCAGACTGATATAGTGCTCCACCAAATTCAGTTAGATTGCTCATCAGAAAACAACCACACCGTGGATTGCTGACTTGAAGTCAGAAAGATTCATCATCCTGAGTTTAAATCTGGCTTCAGACACTGACTAGCTCTGGGATCCTTGGAAAATCATTTAACCTGTTTGCCTCAGTTCCTTCATCTGTAAAATGAGGCGAAGAAAGAAATGCCACCCAATTCCACTGCCTTTGCCAAAAAACCCCAAAATAGGGTCACAAAAAGTTGGACAGGTCTGAAATGTCTGGACACTAACAAAATGGTTAGAGTAGGAAATATGTGTTACTTTGGACTGGCTTGCATACAAATACTTTCATGGGAAATTTTAACCCTATATAATGCAAAGATAAAAAGTAGATTGTATCATTGCAGCGTTGACAATTGTCAAGTTATCGAGCCATATAGTATCACCGAAAACATATAGGTATTAGAATCAGAAGTCTTGGGTTCAAGTCTCAAACCATTTTTAGTAGCTGTGTTACTCTGGAAAAGTCGCTTAGAAAACAGCCAAGCCCTTCTTTCCTTATCTTCCTCACATTTTCACTTGTCTATTGGACATTTCACATTGGATGACCCTAAGACAGCTTAAACTCAACATGTTTCAAACTGAACTCATTATTTCCCCCCCTCCCCACCCCATTTCTACCCCACCGGCAGCTCCAAACCTTTTTCTCTTCCTCAGTTTTCTATTATGGTGAAGAGCACCACTATACTGCTAGTCACTCAGGCTCCCAATCTAGTTGTCATTCTTGAATTCTGACTCTCTTCCCCCCCCCACCCCCCCATCCAAACCATTACCAAGTTATGCAAATTCTAACATACTCACCTCTTGTACCCATGCTTCCTTCTGTCCTCTGGCATTGTCAATATGCTGATCTAAGCACTTCTTTCTTCATACCTAGATTCTTAGAATAACTTTCTACTTGGCTTGCCTGCCACAAGTCTCTCCCCACTCTCTTCTGACTTCTACTCATCTGTCAGGTTGATGTTATGACTTTATCAAATTGATTAGATTTGATCTTATCACTCCCTTATTCAATGAACTTTACTGGTTCTCCAACAGTTTGAAATTGTTAGAAATGATTGTTCCTAACAAATAGAAAGTATTTGATTTGGTGTCCAAAGCCCTGCAAAATGGGACCTCTTTCTTCCTTTCCAATGTTCTTAAACCTTATTTGCCTCCACAGACTTCATGATCCAGTGAGAGTAGCTTCCTTCTTGTTTCTTGATCAAGATATGCTTCCTGGCTCTGAATTTTCACTAGCCTTCTCCTATGCCTGGAATTCTCTCCCTCCTGGTTTCCATCTCTTGATTACCTATAAGCTGTAGCTAAAATGGTACCTTCTACAGGATCCATTTCCTGGCTTCTCTTATTGCTAGTGCCTTTCCTTTATTGGATGTTTGTTATTTATCCTACTATAAGCCCTGTGTCTGAGGCAGTTTCATAAAATATGTCCCTCATTTATAGTGATTCCTCAGTTAGAATGCTGCTTGTGAAATGTCGCATGCTTATAGCCTCACTTAGAGGATAATGCTTTTTAACAATGTGCTAGGGGTTGAGTTGCCATCCCTGTGCTAGGAAAAATCTTTCTATTCTGCATGGCTCCTATTGCACCTCTATGTTGTAAACAAAGGGACACCTGGCAAAATAAGGATAAATTTAGACACAGGCATTTATAAAAAATATAATTAAATCAGGTAAATGCATTTTTAATACCCTTATTTTCTTTCTTAAAATAAATGCTGTGTATTAGTTCCAATGCAGAAGAGCAATAAGGGTGAGGCAATTGGAAGTTAATTGACTTGCCCAGGGCCACATAGCTAGGAAGTGTCTGAGGTCATATTTGAATCCAGGACCTCCCATCTCTGGGCTTGATCTTTCAATCCATTGAACTATCTAGCTGTCCCCCCTCCCCAAATATAGTATTCAACAGAAAAAAACTAACCCCACCCCATAAGTGGAAATAGGTGAGTGGGTAGGGTCTGATGGATATCTCATTTTTCTTTGCTCATCTAGTAGTAGAATGAGCACCTGTGATTAAAAAATGCAACAGGTCCCAACTTGTCCATTTAGATTTTATTTCTTATGGTCTAAAGAAAGGACGATATAGATCTGCAGCCATTGTTGCTGCTGCTATGGGACCACTGCCACCTCTTCCTTCTTCTCTCCTTTTACTTGAGAAGTCTACCATCCTGTGCATGAAAACTTTATCTTCTTGTCTGGTAGTTTTTCCTCTCTTCCCAACTTAGGAGAGGCTAAAAAACTCAGGAATTTTTGTGGCCAGGTACCACCTTTCTAGAGTTAGAATCTAGAAATACACTCCTCTATTTCACGTATATAGTTTTCATATTAGTTCCTTTAGAACAAGAACTGTTTTATGCTTTTCTTTGTATCCTCAGATTTTAGCATATTGGCTGGCCCTTAAATACTTATTAACTAACTGTACAGGGAAGATAATACTAGTACTACTCAAGAAGAACCCTTGAAAATGGTTCAATATGAAGGTATTTTCATTATCTATATTTGTATCTGATGCAGAGGATGAGAAGGTATAGAAATTTTGTGAAGATCTGAGTATAATCTTCCAAATTAAATCAGCATATACTTTAATACTTAGTTACTTTACTGCAAAGGTGGACTGAAGGAAGGTGAAAAATAAGTTGGAAGTTAGGGTTTGGAATTAAGAAACAAAAGAGGGCAGAGACAATAAAGAAATGTCATACTTTCAGAAGAAAGGTATGATGTATAAGGCAGATCAAACTCCACACCATCATGATACCATCAGAAAAAAAATGAAATTGTATCTTAATGGGTGGGAAATGACTGGTTACTGAAGTGAAAGTCATTTCCAAGCCATCTGTTGTGTAAAGTCAGATTTTTTTTATTTTTTAGAGCAAGAATCAAAATGAATGTCAAATTAGAAGAAAGAATAAAAGTGAGAAAATATGGCATGAAATTAAAGTAACTCCAATCTGACATTTTAAAATGAGTGAATGATGGAGGCTACATGAAGCATCTAGAAGCCCAGAAACTAAAAATAGAAAGAAACCATATATGGGAAATAAATATTCACCAGAAACTATTATGCTACCCTCACAAACTTTAACTGAATTAAATGTCACTATTTTGAAGAAATCAAATGAACCCAGAAATTCTTAGCCAATAATTCTTTTTTTGTTTATTTATTTAATTAATTTAGAATATTTTTCCACAGTTACATGAATAATGCTCTTTTTCTCTCCTCCCACATCTCTCCCATAGCCAATGAGCAATTCCACTGGGTTTTACATGTGTCATTGATCAAGACCTATTTCCATATTATTAATATTTGCATTAGAGTGATTGCTTAGAGTCTACATCTCCAATCATATCCCCATGTGATCAAGCACTTGTTTTTCTTCTGTATTTCTGCTCCCACAGTTCTTTCTCTGGATGTGGATAGCATTCTTTCTCATAAGTCCCTCAGAGATGCCCTGGACATTGCATTGTTACTAGTAGAGAAGTCTATTATATTCTATTGTGCCACAGTGTATCCGTCTTTGTATATGAAGTTCTCCTGGTTCTACTCCTTTCACTATGCATCAGTTCTTAGAGGTCATTCCAGTTCACATGGAATTCCTCAAGTTCATTATTCCTTTTATCATATATTATTCCATTACCAACAGATACCACAATTTGTTCAGCCATTACCTGATAGAAGGGCATCCCCTCATTTTCCAATATTTTTTGCCACCATAAAGAGTGTGGCTATCAATATTTTTGTACAAATCTTTTTCCTTATTATCTCTTTGGGGTATAAACCCAGCAGTAGTATGGCTGGATCAAAGGGGAGACAGTCTTTTAAAACCCTTTGGGTATAGTTCCAAACTGCCTCCCAGAAGGGTTGGATCAAAAGTGAACAAGAATATTGCAAATCAACATTAACATTAATATTGTATGATGATTAACTGTGAATGACTTAGCAATAAAATGAATAAAGACAACTCCAAAGGACCTGTGGGGGAAAAATTGTCTTCACCTCCAGAGAAAGAAATGATGGAGTTTGAACGTAAATCACGGCATAACATTTTTCACTTTATTTTTTTTTTCATGATTTTTTTTTGTAAAAGTCTTCTTCCAGAACATGACATCTATGGAAATGTGTTTTGTATGATAGCACATGTTGTTATATTCATAATCTGGGAAATGATGGATGCCACCTTGACTGACAGGGATGGCAGTTGGAGAGACTCAATGTTCCCAGGTGCCGTGAGCCAGGGGCAAACGTTGGTTGGTCCCACAGTATAAATACCCCTGAGAGCCACTTTGAGGGAAGTCTCTCTGGAGGTCTCTGGACAGGAGTCTCTGGACTGGGAAATCTCTGAGTGGGTGGTGAAGGGTGGCAGGGAGGTCTATGAAGAAGAGGGTTGAAATAAATCTGAATATTTCCTGATAGACTGTGAGAGCTAGTGCATCACTGATAGTGAGAAAGCTGAGAGAATAAGATCATCAATACAGCTGCATCAATGCATCAATAGCTTCCCTTTTCTCTGGCTTGGCTGTGGACAGGTCAGGCCAGAGTAGTGGGAGTGAGCAAATCTCCAGCTTCCACCTGATCAATACCTCCAGTCCTGATTGTCAACTAGTTTATAGATAATAATCAATAGGGACTCCAATCCCCAATCCTTGTCCTTGTTATCCTTTCCTTGAGTATAGATAAAGAGAATTCAACAAGTACTTTCCTAAGTGGTCTTTATATCACGGGCCTTGAGAAGGGAGTCAAATGCAGTCAGATCCTAAACGTTATCCAAGGCAAATCAATAGCCTAATACTAATCTATCCAACCCCAGGTTGGACCTGGAAAGGTTACCCATCTAGCTAACCTCTCGAGGGTCCTTCTTGGGCAACTGTTAGAGAGAAAGGGATAAATTACAGCAGCAGCCAAGGGTGATCAGAGTTAATGTTCCTCCATCATCTGCAGCTGAGGAGAGTACTGATATATCAACATCATTGTACATCTACAGATCTCCTTTGGACCCCTTTTATTTATAACAATGTATAATCCAAATCAAATTGCTTACCCTCTCAGGGAGAGGAGAATTGAAGGAGAGAAAGAGAGAGAATTTGGAACTTAGAATATTAGAAAAGTGATGTTAAAAATGTTTTTACATGTACCTGGGAAAATATTATTGAACTTAAAGATGTTACTAATTCTTCTTTACTCTTTTTTGTTGGTATATCTGCTTGCAAGGTGAGTTTTTAATAAATCATTCTATTTTGAATTTCTGTTCTTATGGCCTTTCTCTCATATTCTCATTGCCCTCTGATTCCTCTCTTCAGTTTTGGGTCTCTTTCCCTTTGGTTACTACCTAAATCCCCAAATCTAGGCTGCTGAATATCTTTAGTATCTATCCTTGATTTGGGTAATTTCTGAGTCATATAGTCATGCCTAGAGTAAATTTTAAAGGAAAAGTGGGATTGCAAAACCACTTTCTCTCATATACTTATTCTTATCTGCTTCTAGCCTCTGTCTCTGAGTGAAGGTATTATGCTAAACTTATTTCTATATGCCCTCCTCCTATAACATTCTCATCTCTGTGCTTAGGAAAGTCATGGTCTGTGTGCTTCAGGGCAAGTCACTTCTCTCAGACATCATAAGTCTGGTCTTTCAATAATAAGTCTTTAATTGGCTTGTACTCATTGAATCCAACAGATGAAATGGGTTTGGTGTGTGGATGATGAGTGGAAGATCAAATATTAGTTTTTATCTTGTGTGGGGTTCTGTCTTCTTGTCCCTTTAGCTATAACTATTCTAAATTGCTGTTGGAAGGAGTAAATATGTATTCCCTATCTTACCAAGTACATGATGTAATGGTTTGCCTATGGAGCATAGTCTGGATATCACTTATTACTCTTTATATGCTTGTTTGTGGTTAATAAACATTTATTAAAGATACTATGTGTAAATCACTCCATTAAGTGCTGCAGATATAAATAAAGAGAAAAGATAGTTCCTTTTTATTTTTATTTTTTTTAAACCCTTAACTTCTGTGTATTGGCTCCTAGGTGGAAGAGTGGTAAGGGTGGGCAATGAGGGTCAAGTGACTTGTCCAGGGTCACACAGCTGGGAAGTGTCTGAGGCCAGATCTGAATCTAGGACCTCCTGTCTCTAGGCCTGATTCTCAATCCACTGAGCTAGTCCCTTTTTAAAAAGGAACTCACAGTCAAATGGGGAAGTAATATGTTATATACAAACAAGCTATATTCAGAATAAAGAGAAAATAAAGCTATTAACAATAAGGGAGATTGGAAAAGGCTTCCTGTAGAAGGTAGGATTGTAGTTGGGTCCTGAAGGAACTAGAAGACAAATATATATATATATATATATATTTTTTCTGATCATACTTTAAAAACACTTTTAATATTTTTTCCTTAGCAATACATTTATAATTTGTGTTAACCTACTAAGACCACAATATACTTTTGATTACCTTTTTAGTGATCTTCAACTTTAATGCTTTAGATGATAGAATTCCATGAGTAGCAGCCACATAAGTTAAAAAATATAGAAGTCATAATGGCTCAGAACTAGGCAGTGGAGGAATAAAGTACTAGGCGTGGAGTCAGGAAGACCTGAGTTTAAAGCTGGTCTCATATACTCATGAGCTGTGTGAATGATTTGGGCAAGTCACTTAACTTCCACTTGCCTCAGTTTCCTTATTTGTAAAATGTGAAAAATAACAGCACCTACCTTCCAGGGCTGTTGTGAGGATCAAATGAGATAATATTTATAAAAAAGCACTTAGCACAGTCCCTGACACTTCATAAGCATTATATAAATATTAGTTATTATTATTAGCTATAATTTCACATATGCTTTGCATTTACTTATCTGTTTATACATAATAATATTCTCAATGGATTCTAAATTCCTAGAGAAAATGACCTCTTCTATTTTTGCCTTAGCTAGTAGCTTACCAGATACTTATCAGAATGCCTGGAACTTAGCTGGAACTTAATAAATCCTTCTGAATTGAATTTTGTTTAGTTCCCATGGGTGCCTGATTGGAGCAACAAGATTTTATTTTGTTTGTTTGATTTTCTCTTTGACACATTGTATAGGCAGAACATTATGGAATGGTTCAACCAAAAATTGTAGTTCTAATACACATAAATATGATCCTAAGCATGTTTACAACCATTTCTTCTTATGAGGATAGTGTAAGATACCCTCAGGGGCCTCAATAAATCCAGGCCGTGGCAACAACTTTTAGCAATAGCTGCCACTGAAAAACACATTTTTACCTAATATATTTTATATGATAAAGTACTCATATAGCCTCACAGAACTCTGGGAGCAATCCAGACAGATATCCTTTCACATATTCTGAAACATACCAAAAATACGTGATAAGGCTGCTATTGCCAGTGAATTGAAGCAATCAGGCTGCCTTTCAATTGTGAATTTACTCTTTCACCTTTTCATAGGCCATTTTAATAGTGACTAAGTAATTATTTAAATATTCTTTTTTGTAGCTTAAAAGCTTCATTGAGCATTAACATTAGGTGGGATTTCAGAGTTAGTCAAAACATTTACAAGTGAATAATAACCTGAGATTCACTGAGGTCAAATGAAGGACAAGGTCAATATTTTGGACAAGAACCAACACTAAAGCCCTTTTTCCTGAGGTCCCAGGCTAGTGGCTTTATACTTCATCAGTATGTCTCTCTCTTATCTAACTTACCTTTATAATCACTTGCTCTTTAATTTACTAGTATTGGCCAGATTTGATATTTCTTTAAAAAATTTAAATGATCTTTGTTGGACTGTCAAAAAAAGTATTTTAATATTTTAGTATTTCCTTGGTGTCATTTATGACGATAGTCTTTTAAGTGGTATAGATGTCAGACCTTCTTTTATATAATTATTGTGCTGCAGGCCTTCCTCTCAGATAGTCTATTTCATTGGCACTGATGCAGATATTGAGCTATCCTACTGTAAGGATACTTGGGAAACTGTAAATGATTATTACACATCTCCAAGAGGTCCTACAGATGGAGGTGGGAAGCAAGAGGAGGTACTGATGAAACCTCCTATATGAATGGTAAGGATAAGTTTGCTTAAAGGCTGCTTCTATGATCTAGCTGCTGCCTATGAACTGTATTGAATCTGCTAATACGAATAAGCAGTTCACTCGTTCCCACCTATTATCCTTGACTAAAGAGGGAGTGATTGTTTCCCTCAATTAATAATCCAATTGTGTAATAATTTCAAGGGTAATAAACCTTGATCTCTATTTCTGACTGCGATTTGTTGTTACAAACCAGAAGATCAATAGTTATTAATTTTGCCTTCAATAGATCCAAGATGGATTTCTAACTGACAATTTCCTTTGGAACTCTGAGAATAAACCAGGTCTGTAATGATTTCTTATATCAACTAATTTAATAGTAACAAATAAGGTAAAGGAAAGGCTGGGGGGAATAATGAAGAAAAGGGGATTAAGGATGAATCCTAGACCTTATCTAATACCTGATCCTGATTGCTTGAAGGTTTATCTCAGTCCACAATGATTTGGCTTTTTGCAGTTGATCTTCTTGTTGGTATTTAGGTTGGTATATTGGTGTTGATTTATAGATATTGTTTAATAACTGAAGCTGGATGCGGATACACAGAATAGTCCATGAGCAGCTTAGGCACCTAACCCTAGCTATGAGACAATCCTGAGATGACCCGTCCTCAAAATTGAGTATCTCAGAATTGAGACCCTGATGTTCTGAACTTTCCTGCTTTTAGAGCCACATCTCAACTGATGTTTTGGTCTCATGCCAGATCAAATGCCCTCATTTCATTCTGTGTTCCAACCTAGTAACTGGCAATCATGCTTGGCCAAAATGGCTTCTTGCAAAAGTATTTACACTACTTACTGTCTTTTGCTCTGATCTAGTCTACTTTCTTTTTTGGAGATAAATATTCTGGATGTTACTTTTTCTTTCCTTTTTGTGTAAGTCAGCATGGGTAATATGCTGTAGCCTAGTAATACCTATCATGTGTTTCTTTATTGCCCTGTTCATCTCCTAAAATTATAATTAATCTTCCTAAATTATGGTATCCTGTGACTTGTAGCCATAGAACAACATTAGAAATATATTTAAATGTATCTGATCTGATTAGTTTTGATGCTCCCTTTCTAACAAAACATGTCAAACCCATTGATAGCCTAGTCATCCCATGATTCTAATCCGGAGAGAGTGCCTGGCTTGGAGTCATGAAAATTTGTCTTCCTGAGTTCAAATCTGGCCTCAGACACTTCCTTCCTGTGTGATCCTGGGCAAGTCACCTAACCCAGTTTTTCTCATCTGTTTCATCTCTAGAATGAGCTGGAGAGGGAAATGGTAAACTACTCCAGTATCTTTGCCAAGAAAACCTTAAGTGGGTCGTGAAGAGGTAGGCATGGCTGAACAACAACAATAGATATAATTAGGAGTGATGCACAAAGAAAAAAGGTATTGATAAAACATACCAAAAGGTCTATGCAGTTTCCCAAATGCAATAATAATTTTTTAAACTAAAAGAATAGGGGGCAGCTGGGTAACTCAGTGGACTGAGAGCCAGGCTTAGAGATGGGAGGTCCTGGGTTCAAATTTGACTTCAGATACTTCCTAGCTGTGAGACCCTGGGCAAGTCACTTGACTCCCATTGCCTACCCTTACCACTCTTCTGCCTTGGAGCCAATACACAGTATTAACTCCAAGATGGAAGGTAAGGGTTTTTTTTTTTTAAAAATTAAAAGAATATTTTCAATTTAAAAGAAATTTAATACAAATTTTAAAAATAAACTTCAGGATATCCTGGTCATTGGATTTATTGCTACAGAAAGAATTTTATACTACTATTTGAAAGTTAGATATTTTTGAAAGAATGTGATGAAAAAATGAGAAATCAACCTCCTAAAGTACTGTTGAATTTTTTTTAAGATTATAGAAGTGTAGGAAGTAGGGGTAATAATTTTAATCTTGCTGAATGGTGAAGAAAGCTCCTTGTAAACCTAAAAAGATAGTGGAAACATTAATGACAATTATGCTTCCACAAAAATCTTAGGCTGATTCCTCTTCATGGTCTGCAGATAGATTTGGCTTCTTCAAGGTTATGTCAGAGGAGTGAAGCTGGAAATTAAATCCACATCAATTTGATTCAATTTAACAGAAAAGTATTGTGCTAGTACTACGTGGAAAGCAGTGGAAAAGTTTATTGTAGGTTTTTGCATAGATTTTATGTCTTTCACTCCAGGACCAAAGGGACAACTTTTATGGAGGCTCATCATCTAATTTCATGGGGAAGCAATTCTTTCTTATAATACAAATAAAGTATTGTAAAAGAAGGATCATTTCTATTCTCTTTATCCATTTCCCTTATAAATCCAAACTGCTTTTCCTGAAAATGTTTGTTTTTAATATTTATATGGCACTTACTATTACTGGGCTCTGTGTTGTGTTTTCAAATATTATCTCATTTGAACCTCACAACATTCCTGATAGATAGATGCTTTTACTATTCTCATTTATAGATGTGAAAATGAGGCAAATAAGAGTCAAATTATTTGCCCAGCATGATACAACTAGCAAGTATTTGAGGTCAGTTTTGAACTCAGATCTTCCTGACTATCGGCCCAGCACTCTATTTGCTGTGTCAACTTCCAAATATACTCATGATGTCTAGAAGAAACCAGACCAATCCAATTCATAATTTGCTTTCTATTTAAATAGTTTAATTATTATGATCATTATTTCATGGAGTTTAAATGCCAACTGGAATTTTTTTTTATCTCAGAAATAATAGAGAACCACTGAAGGTGACTTGAATAGGAGAGTGGCATGATTGGGTCAGACATTTAAAGGACTATTTTGTGAGTTGTGTGGAGGAAAGAATGGATTGGGGAGCAGGAAGAATTTGGAAGTTCAATTAGGAGGCTGTTAAAATAATCTAGTGAGCAAGAGGTGATAAGGAGAACTAGGGTAGTGGTGGTCCTGTGAATGGTGACAATGGAGTTGTTTTGAATGATATTGAGGAGACAGAATAGAGAAGATTTGGTAATTGGTTGCATTTGGGGTGTGAGGAAGAAGAAAGTAGCATAGATAACTTTTAAGTCATAGACCTGTTTGTCTAGAAGGATAGTGATGTCTTCAAAAGAAATAGAAAAATTTGGAGGAGGGGACAAGATAATGAGTTCCATTCTGGACAAGTGGAGTTTTAAATGCTAATAGGATATCAAGATGGGGATGCACAATAGACAGTTGGTGAAGAAAGACTGGAAAACATGGAGAACTTGGGCATAATATCTGTCTTGATTTCAAAGTCATTTGTAAAGAGATAGCTCTGCCTCTCAGAGCTACAGTAATCACTATTTAATCAGTGAGAATTTATTAAGTACTTACTATGTGCCAGGTTACACTAAGTACTGGGGTATATAAGGATAAAAAATAAGAAAGGCTGGTATAAATATATATATTAGTATTTTAATTAAAGCCATGCTGATAGATAAAGTTATTAGACCACGCGCTTGTAAGAATTCAAAACCGCCGCCCTCGCCATTATTGTCTCCTGTCTCCTCCCAAGTCTGCTGGCCAAGAGACCACTCCCCCCTAACCCAGGAGATTTAAACTCTTTTCTGCGTAGAGATGTAGGCGTCCCTACACCCTAAGAACCGGAAACGGAAACCCGTTGGACCATGGGAAATGTAGTTTGATAATTTCCACGTGTCCATAGAAAATATATATATACTTTTAGGTGGTATCTGCCAGATTTCACTTTTACAGGTACAGAGACAAAAGTGAAATAGTCCTTGTTCCCAAGCAACTTATAAACTTATACCTCTTGGGGAAGACATGTATGTATATGTGTTTATGAATATATGCATATGTGTGCATATTCACATGTGCATGTGTGTGTATCTTTGTGTAGCAATGGCTATCTATCACATGTAACAAGGGGGTGCTATTATATGGTTTGAAGGAGACTGAGTAGTCTTGAATCTCTTCTTTCCCAATCTTTCTCTGAGAGACTTTAATTCCTTCCAAAATGGGAAGCAGGAGGTTGGGGCCAGAAGTCTGGCCTCTCTACTCTCTTCAAAGAGTGAGAGTACTAGATTAGAATTGTTTCTATCTGCTCCCTTAAAGATTATTTCAAGGGAACGTCCTTTTCAAGTGCAAGGTATCTCTTTTGATAGCTGTTTCTTTATTAGAGGAAGGGAGACCTCAAGCTTTATATCCAAAATTTGACCCCTTTCCTGCCAAATACCAGCTCCACAATGAACAAACATACTGAATATCAAAGAAACTTATATATCCAAATCAGAGCAAAAAAGAAATTAGAAAAGGCATACATAGTAGAATATATACCAGACAATAGAGAGTGAAAAAGCTGTCCCATTGGGAGTGAGGTAACTAAATCTAGAGACCTAGATCTTATCCAAAAGGGAATTTCCCTGAAGTCTCTAGCATACCAGTTTCAAGATAGAGATATGATGATACCTTCCAGTTCTACTCATATCAACTTTTTCTCTCAGAGACTTTTCCTTCAGCAACCTGAAGTGGAGTTGGCACTGTCCATCTTCTTTCTTGAAGATGGAAGCAAAAAGTGCTGAAGCAAATGCAGAGTTTAAAGAGAAACAGAACTTGAATTCTCCCTCTCTTGATAGCTCCACCTTTCTCCTCTACATGAGCTTGGGGCATTAATCTCCACCAGTGAGGAGAGTCTTGTACCAATGTGCTTTGGGGCTGGGGTTACGTATTATATATTTATATGTACATGTGTATGCATATGCATATATATCTTATATTTTATTTGTATATGTAAATAAATACATAAAAGATACATGAAATGTATGTATTCAATATTCATATAAGGTCATCTTAGAATGGAAAGCAGCTATGGGGAACCAGGAAAAGATTCATGTAGAAGGTGGAACTTAGGCTGAATTTTGAAGAAATCAATGAAAAGGAGAATGTTCCAGGCATGAAGGAAAGTCAATGTAAAGACATGGAGAGATGGAATGAGCAGGCTATGGAAAATATTGAGGGGATAAGTTGAAATTAGATTATAAATGTAGGAAAGGTTCTGTTGCAATAATAAATGAATTAGAGATAATAAGGGTCTAAACCAGGGAAGTAGCTATGTAAGTGGAAGGAATGGGTCAAGAGACCCTTTAGAGGCAGAAACAATATGATTTCACAACTGTTTGGATGTTTGGAGTGAGAGTGAGGAGTCAAGGATAGAGTTTGTGACCTTGGATTATTGATGTATGGTGGTACTAAACAGTATTAGGGAAGTTTGGAAGAAGGGTGGGTTTGAGAAGAAATATAATAGGTTCCTTCTTTTCCCACTCCTTCCTTCCCATTTTCCCTTTTTTTCCTTTTCATTGATTTAAAAAATTTTTATTTTGAATATTTTCCCATAGTTACATATTTCATGGTCTCTCCCTCTTCCCCAAATCACCCTAACCTACCTTAGCCAATGCACAATTCCACTGGGTTTTACATGTATCACTGATTAAGACCTAATTCCGTATTATTGATAGTTGGACTAGAGTTATCATTTAGTCTCTACATCCCCAATAATATCCCCATCAGACCATGTGTTCAAATAGTTGTTTTTCATTTGTGTTTCTCCTCCCACAGTTCTTTCTCTGAATGTGGCTAGTTTTCTTTCTCATAAGTCCCTCAGCCTTGCTCTAGATCCTTGCATTGCTGCTAGTAGAGAAGTCCGTTATGTTTAATTGTACCACAATATATCAGTCTCTGTGTACAATGTTCTCCTGGATCTGCTCCTTTCACTCTGCATCAATTCCTGGAGGTCATTCCAGTTCACATGGAATTCCTCCAGTTCTTTATTCATTTGAGCACAATAGTATTCCATCACCAACAAATACCACAGTTTGTTCAGCCATTCCCCAATTGAAGGACATTCTCTCATTTTCCAATGTTTTGCCATCACAAAGAGTGTGGTTATAAATATTTTTGTACAAGTCTTTTCCCTTATTACCTCTTTGGGGTATAATCAAAGCAGTGCTATGGCTGGATCAAAAGGCAGATAGTCTTTTAAAGCCCTTTGAGCACAGTTCCAAATTGCCATCCAGAATGGTTAGATCAATTCACAAATCCACCAGCAATGCATTAATGTCCCAATTTTGCCACATCCACTCCAACATTCGTTTCTCTCCCTTGTCATTTTAGTCAATCTGCTAGGTAAGAGGTGGTAATCCATCTGGTCCCGGGGATTTTTTCTTAGGGAATTCTTTGATGTCTTGTTCGATTTCTTTTTCTTATATTGCGTTATTTAAGTAATCTGTTTCTTCTGCTGTTAATCTAGGCAATTTATATTTTTGTAAATATTCATCAATATCATCTAGATTGCTATTTTCATTGCCGTATATTTGGGCAAAATAGTTTTTAATGATTGCCTTGATTTCCTTTTCATTAGAGGTGAAGTCTCCCTTTTCATCTGTGATATTGATAATTTGGTTTTCTTCTTTCCTTTTTTTTTTATTAGATTGACCAGTCGATTTAATTTATTTTTTCAAAGTACCAGCTTCTAGTCTTATTTATTAATTCAATAGTCTTATTTATTAATTCAATTTATTAATTCAATAGTTCTTTATTTAAATTTTGCCCTTTTATTTTTATAATCTCTAGTTTAGTTTTTAACTGGGGATTTTTAATTCATTCCCTTCCCATTTTCCCTCTTATCCTCCCTCCCTCTGTATTTCCTTGCTTCCTTCCTTCTTTCTTTTCTAATTTAAATGACCATTGTTAAATAAAAGTGAATTCACATAATCCACTTCAGTGACAAAGTATATACATTTTCAGTGATTTCTGTATCAGCTACTTAGCTGCATTATTTTTATTTGATAAGTGCCTAAGGTCCCCTCTAAAATCATATTTATATAATATAAAATAGGGTGGAGCAGAAACCTTGGCCATTCCTGATACTCAATACATAAGCTCCCAGTACAAATTTGCTTTATCAGAAGGGCGAGGACTTCAGTAGCATATTCTCAATCACACACTACAAAGTGTGGGGGTGTGATGTTGGCACCAAATTCTGGGGAAGTCATATGACTGGAGTCTAAAAAAATAGAGAGGACACATTTAAGCTGAATAAAAATAAGTTGTCTTTTCTCTGTCAACAAATCTCAGAGTTGGGTTGCCTTACACGGTATGCTCCCAGTAAAGAATTTCTCAATATTGGTTGTAGAGTCAAAGCAATTAATTTATTAGGATACTGAAGAATCTTTGATATGAATAATATGTACCATTCCCAACAAGTAGAAACTTGGTTAAACTTTTTTTATGAAGTCCAATTTTCACTTTTATTGTACAGTAACATTTTGATTTTTGCGTGTATCTATTCATCAAAAAGATTAGCATCTGTTTTTACAGGGTCACTGATTTTCAGTTAATCAGTAAGCATTTATTAATCACCTATAATTTTCCAGTAATGGTGCTAAGCACTAGGAATAAAGAAATAATGATAATAACCTCTGCCCTAATTAATCAATCACCAAATTATTATTTAGTTAATTGTATACTATGTTCTAACTATGCTAGTTGCTGAGAATATAAATGCAAAGTTGAAACAATCTCTATCCTAAAGAAGGGAACAAGTACATATAAAATAAATACAGCATAAGTATAAGATTAATAAACATATATTTATGTTATATACTCATACATACACATAAGGTGTCAGCAAGGTGGTGATAATCAGACATTTAGATAAAATGTTGGGCTAGGAATTGGGAAATTTTGTCTTCTTGAGTTCAAATATGGTCTCAGCTATTTCTTAGTTGTGACCCTGGGTAAGCCACTTAACTCAATTTGACTCAGTTTCCCTCATCTGTAAAATGAGCTGGAGAATGAAATGGTAAACCCCTCTAGTATCTTTGCTAGGAAAATCCTTAAAATTGAGTTACAAAAAGTCAGGGTAACAAAAAGTTAGACTAGACTGAAAATGATTGAATAACAAAATACAAAGTATTTGAATACAAGGTATTTTTGGAAGGTGGATATTAGAAGTTGCAAGGATCAGGAAAGACTTCAAGCAGAAGATAGTACTTACATTTTATTGAGGGAAATAATACATATGGCAGCATATGTAAAAATATAGCAAGGGATAGACATGAAATCAGTGATTTAATTGGCATAGAGACTCATTTTTGATTAAAGTTCATTTGCCATTGTAGTTCAGGATATTTTCTGTCACTTTACTGTCTTAAAAATTTGTCCAAGGACAGATGCAACTAAGATATGAAGTAAAGACAGGTACTTACCTGAACTCTTTGACATTCCCTCTAAATTTTAAACAACTTTAAAATAATACATCAAAATGAATTCTGAAGCAATAGAACAAAGAAAAGAATGGAATGAAACAATTTTCAGCCCAAGATAACTTAAGGAATTGGCAGGAAAAATTGGTGAGATAAGAGTGAACCTCAGTCCAGTTCACACTTACCCCATCAAGCTAGCAGCAGGCCTTGGGGGTGACTAAACCAATGATAGTTTCTGGACCTCTTAGACAGTAAGGAGGATGTACAACTGGTCAAAAAGAGATCATAGGAGTCACTTTGCTGGAATTGGGAGTAGAATTCTTTTGTATTGACTATACATAGTTCCAAGTCATAGTCCCAAAGTAAGGAGGAACACTAGAGGAGTTACGATGCTGGTTACAGTTGCAGGGTGGAAAAAAAGTGCTTAAGGTTTCTCACAGAGCAGAGTACAGGTAGAGAAAGCAGTGACCACATCTCTCCTTATATAATGTCATCTTAGAAGAACTGAAAATATACAGGTCCCCAGAATGAGCTCTGAAAAATGTATTATGATGTTCAGGCCTAGAGATGGGAGGTCCTAGGTTCAAGTCCGGCCACAGACACTTTCCAGCTGTGTGACTCTGAGCAAGTCACTTGACCCCCATTGCCCGCCCTTACCACTCTTCCACCAAGGAGCACAGAATTTAAGGGTTAAAAAATGTATCATCAGAAACATTAAACTTGGAACAGTGCCCCCTTCCAACCCAGAAGCAGAGACCAACTGTAACAAAAAGTTAAAAGTCAAGAAATAGCCTAGAAACATGAACAAACAACAAAAAAAGAACCTGATCATAAAAAAATTACTAAGGTGATAATTGAAGCACAAACTTAGAAAAAGACAACAGTGCCAAATTAGTTAATATCCTTAGCCTCCAAGAAAAATATCAATTTGTTTCAGACTGAAAAAGAATGTCTAAGAGATCTCAGAAAGGACATTAAAAATCAAATAAGAGAGTTAGAGGAAAAATTGGGAAAAGACATGAGAGTAATGAGTATTGAAAGAAAATCATGAACATCAACAGCTTGGTAAAGGAAGTACAAAAAATAATGAAAAAAATAAAATTGTAAAAAGCAGAATGGGACAAATGGTAAGAGAAACAAAAATCCAATGAAGAGAATAACTTCTTAAAGAGCAGAATTGAACAAATAGAAAAGGAAGTACAAAATCTCACCAAAGAAAAGAATTTCTTAAAATCAAAAGAATAAAAAGGTAGAAGAAGATGTGAAATATCTCATTGGAAAAACAATTGTCCTAGAAAGGACATCCAGGAAAGATAACTTAAGAATTATTGGAATACATGAAAGCCATCATCAATAAAGAGCCTAGACATCATATTTTAGGAAATTATCTAAGCAAATTGCCCTGATATGATAGAACCACAGGGAAAATAAAAACTGAAAGAATCCACCAAACATTTCTTAAAAGAAATCTAGAAATTACTACTCCTGGGAATATCATAACCAAATACCAGAGCTTCTAGGTTGAGAAGAAAATACTGTTAAGTAGTTAGAAAGAAACAAGTCAAATATCATGGAACCACACTCAGAATAACACAAGATTTAGCAGTTATGAAGTTATTATAGAATTACATTAAAGATATGTCAAAGAGGAAATAATATACATATTCAATTGGGTATAGAATCTACTTTACATTACAGGGAAGTAGAAAGGGAGGTAGATAAGACAAGAGAGAGAGATGATAGAAAGGAGGGTACATTTAGTGAGGTAGTGGTCAGAAACAAAAAGACATTTGAGAAGGGACAGGATAAAAAGACAGAGAGAGAAGAAGAAGAGGGAGGAAGAGGAGGAAGAGACAGAGACAGAGACAGAGAGAGAAAGAAAGAGAGAAGAATAAACAAAGGAAAATAAGTTAGAGGAAAATACACAGTAATAACTATGAAAATGGAATGAACTCATCCAGTGGATAACAGAGTGGATTAAATAAAAAACAGACTCCAGCAATGTGTTGCTTGAAAAAATGTACAGAAAATTTCTATAATAAAGGGCTCTTTTCTCAAATATTTAGAGAACTCAGTCAAATTTATAAGAATATGAGTCTTTTCCCAATTGATAAATAATGAAAAGATATGGAAAGGCAGTTTTCAGAAGAAATCAAAGCTATTTATAATCATATAAAAATGCTCTAAGTCACTATTGATTAGAGAAATACAAACTAAAACAATTGTCAGGTACCATCTCACACCTGTCAGATTATCTAAGAAATGTCAAATGTTGGAGAAGATTTGGGAAAATTGGGACATTATAGCACTGTTGGTGGAGTTGTGAACTGATCCAACCATTTTGGAAAACAATTTGGAATGAGGCTTAAAGGGCTTTAAATGTGCCTGGCCTGTAATTCTAAGAAGTCATACCACTAATAGATCTTTATCCCAAACAGATAAAATAAAGGAATGGACTTATTTATACAGAAATACTTATAGCAGCTCTTTCTGTGGTGGCAAAGAATTAGACATTGAAGGAACTGGAGAATGGCTGAACAAGTTTTGGTATAGGATTGCAGTGGAATACTATTATGCTATAAGAAGTAATAAGGAGGGTAATTTAAGAAAAATTTGGAAAGACCTATATGAAGTGATACAAAATGAAGTGAGCAGAACCAGAAGAACATTGTAGAAAGTAATTGCAATACTGTATGATTATCAACTATGAATTATTTAGCCATATTTAGCACCACAGTGATCCAAATTCTAAAGAATTTATGATGAAAAATGCCATTCATTTTCAGAGAAAGGACTGATAGATTCTGAGTGAAGATAAAATCATGCTTTTAAAACTTTATTTTATTGTGTTTGTATTTCCTTTCACAACACGACTAATATGGAAATATGCTTTGCATGACTGCACATGTATAACATATCCAACTGCTTCCCTTTTCGATGAAGCGTTAGAGGAAGGAGAAATGGAATAAGAGGATTTGGCACTCAAATTCAAAAAAGCAAATGTTAAAAGTTGTTTTTACATGTAATTGGAAAAGAGATATTTAATTTTTAAAAAAGAGATGTGTACTGAACAATGAGACTTTACTTTCCCAAGATCACACAGACAATATATAACAAAGGTGAAGCTTGAACTGAGGTCTCTTAGTTTTGACATAACCTATTTTTCTGCCATGCCAAGTGTCAAAATATATTCAAGAATATATGTGTGAGTGTCTGTTTTCTGTATATATTGCTGGACCACATGTGGCACTGCTTAGATAACTGATCTGGGATATTAATTCTAGAGAGTAAAGGAGCCCTTTCACTTTTAGCAAGTTAAAACAAACAAACAAAAAACACCACAACTATTACCAGTTTCATCTCAACTAAAGAGAAGATCTAGGGGTGGGGATGAGAGTTAGGCAGGGGTGGAACTCATTCAATAATCTCTAAGGTAGCTGGCAATGGAAGCCAGGGACTTGACAGGGACTTGATTCTTTTTATGTTTGTAGCTCCAGGAAGATTTTTAGACTGTCATTTCTCCCTAAGTGTTCGAAGAACATGTAATAGGGCTATCATCTTCCAGAGGAAAACTGTCTTAGACTTGGTCAGAAATGGAATTACAAATAAAAAATAAATACAAAATAAGGTTGTGTTTTTTTTTAAAGGAAAACACCAATGGGATTGGAGAGAAGGTGGAAAGAAAAGGAATCATGTGGAAGGTAGGGAGAAAATCTGAGTCCTAAAATGTCAGAAAAAAGTGTTTCTACATGTTACTTTAAAATAATTTTTAAAACTACTATATGCAAATTACTTGATACCCCAAAAGGCAAAAATAAATTAGTCACTGGCCTCAAGAAAAAAACAAAAACAAATAAGCCAAAAAAAATCATGTGGAAGCTGGCATGTGAGCTTAGATTTCAAAGAAATAGTCTATTTCAATGAGCCTGGTGGTGTGGGGATGAATTCTAGGCATGGAGGCCACGGAGTTTAAAGGCATGGGGAGCAGAGGTGGAGGAAAAGCAAGAAGGCCAGTTTGACAGGAACATAGATTGCATGAAGGGAAATAATGTGTAACTGGAAAGGTAGGTTGGGGCCAGCCTGTGAAGGGCTTTTAATACCAGAGGAATTTATATTTGAGCAAATTTATAAAGTATGAACAGGATATAATTTTTGTCCTTGAGGATCTTGTAATCCTGAAAGAGAGTTAAATGAACTGATCAAAACTTATATATAGGCAATCTATAACATGTGACCAGGTTATGTTCCAAAAGTTTATTCATCAGCCATTTGGGACAGCATTTTACTAGAGAAAACAATATTATTAGCTGAACTTACATTTATGTAGTACTTAGAGGCTTATGAGCTTTTTCAGTACACCAGCTTTCTAAAGTAGGTAGTACAAGAGTTATTATCCACATTTTATTCATGGTTGGGCTTTACCAATATAATAAAAATGATTATACTGCCTAAATGAAATTACAGACTTAGTAATATAACAATTGTTTTAATGAAAGAATACTTTATAGAACTAGACAAAAGAAAATTCATTTGAAAGAGCAAAAAAACCTAGAATCTTGAGGGACAAATGAGAAATAAGAATGAATAGAGCTTATTATTACCAGAGCTCAGATTATATTATAAAATTTTAGTCATATATACACATCAGTTAGGTAGCACAGTGGATACATAACTCTGCCTGGAAGTCCTGAGTTAAATCCTGCCTCACATGCAGTACTTATTAATTGTGTTACCCTGAGCAAGTCACTTTACCTCTGTTGGCCTCAGTTCCCTTGGCTATAAAATGAAGATAATAATAGCACCTCTCTCCCAGGGTTGTTGTGAGGATCAAATGAGATAATATTTGTAAAGTTGACTGTAAAATGAGGATATGACGCCCCCTTTATAAAAGATCAAATGAGATATTTGTAAGATTCTTAATAGTGCCTGGCACATAATAGCTTATTTCTTTCCTTCTTCCTTCTTCCAGAAAATGAGATATTAGTTGAAACTTGAAGGAAGCCATGGAACACAGGATGTGGCAATGAGAGAGCATTCCAGGAATAGGGGTCAACTAGTAAAAGTGCCTAATCAAGAGATAGAGTGTCTTATTTGAGGAACCACAAGGCCACTAATAATATTGGATCATAGAGTATTTGAAAGATAGTAAAGTTTAAAAAGAGTACAAAGAAAGGGAGGGTGTAGGTTATGAAGGGAATTAAAAGTCAAACAGAGGATTTTATATTTGATCCTGAAGGAAATAGGGAGCCACTAGTAGTTATTTAATAGGGGAGTGACATAGTCAGACCTATGTTTTAGGATTATCACTTCAGTAGCTGATTGGATGACAGGATGGAATAGACTTAAGGCAAGGAAACCAATCAAAAAGCTTTTGCAGCAGATGTCAAGAGTTTGCACCAAGGATGCCGAAAGTGTCAGAGGAGAGAAGCAGCCATATGTGTCTGAAAAATGAGGTGAAGGTAGCATCAACAGTATTTGGCAACAGTTTAGATATGGGGTTGAGTCAGAATATTTTAATGACATCTTACATCTAGAAGTAAGCTAACTGATTTTAAAATGCATATTTGATTACTAAAGACAATGCCATGAAAATGAGAAGAAAACAGGATGCTCCACAATTATTGTTAGGGAAAGAATTCCTCAGACACACACAAAAGACAGGTGCTTATATAAACTCATAATTCCAACTACACAAATAAAATCAGTGAAGATAAAGTTAGAAGAGAAATAGCAGAGTGGAAAAATATATCAAATTTTTCAGAAGAGGAAATTTGAAAATGAAGGAGGTATGAAATGGATTGCCTGGGATTGCATAGTTAATGTTAGAACCATGTCTTTTAATCTCAAGAAAAGTTGTTCAAATATTTTTAAGTCATATCTGACTCTTCATGACCCTATTTGGGGTTTTCTTAACAAAGATACTGAGGTGATTTTTCATTTCCTTCAACTCATTTTACAGATGAGGAAATGAAGACAAACAAGGTTAAGTGAATTGTCCAGGATCATACAGCCAGTGAATGCTTGAGGCCATATTTCAACTCAGGTCTTCCTTACTCCAGCTTAGGACTCTATCTACCTAGCTGCCTCTCCTAAGTACACTTATGTTATAAATGGTGGTTAGATTCCTAGATCATCTCCCAAAGCCAAAAGTAATTTTCAAATATTTGATGGGCTATCATATGAAAGAGGAATTAGACTGTTTTTGCTTGGCACTTGGGAGCAGAGTTAGGAGCAATTTCTGGACATTGCAAAGAGGAAGATTTCCAAACTTTCTACTGTAAGGAATTAAAATTAAAGATTGAATAGTTTTTATTTACAAAATAGGTAGAGAGAGTGAAAGTTGAGAAATACAAAATATTACTCCAGTGCTTGACTCAGTCCAGCACAACTTGTTAACCCTCAACAAGAATTAATCTCTCTCCAGAAGTCAGGAAAGGAAAGTCAACTATTCACTCACCAAGTTCCCTCCAAGAGGCAAGTCGAGCTGAAGACAATGAATTATTGAGGACAACTCCTGAAGCTGACCTCTAGCCCCAGAAATTCAGGGCTTTTATAGTTATTTCTTGTCCCTTCCCCTCTTCACAGGGGCCAATCACAGCTTTCAAATTGTCTAACATTGCCCATGGGGGCCAGTGTCTTGTGGGATCTACTTCTCATCCTCTGGAGTTACAAATTCTTATCAAAAGGATTCACAATTTCCTGACTGATTGAGTTGTTACCCACTTTAGCAAATGACTTGTGACTCTCTTACTTAGTGTCTGGTGAAGTGCTGAGTGGGGGTACTTAAATTAGTGTTAATCTAATGTTAACTCACCATAGACAAAGAGAATAAAGTGTTCCTTTTCACAAGTGTCAACTCAAAACAGACAAAGAGAATAAAGAATTCCCTTTCACATTACCAAGCTTATTTAAACTGGAATGGACAGTCTCAGTTGGTACTGTGTTCTCCCTAACTAAAGCCATTTAAGCTGGTCTTCCAGTTCTCAAATTCTACATATCTAAGTTTCTGTTTTACACAGTACTTATTGAGAGCCTACATCTGGGGAAAAAAAGAACAAGCTATAGATTTTTGAACATAACTAATGGGAGAATTTGTTTCTCTCAGACAAACATATTTATTATAATTTCTTAAATATGCATAAGAAATCTTATGTGTTATATATTATGTTACATATTGTATTATGAGTTTACATATCTATTACATATTTATATATTATTATATGTCATATATAATATCTATATAAATAAAATGGTTACTAAAAAAACCTGACCACTGATATCGCTTCTTATACAACTTTCAGATATCATAGAGCAGTGATGGCGAACCTATGGCATGGGTGTTAAAGATGGCATGCAGAGCACACTCTGTGGGCTCAAGGCCACCCTCCCCTCTCCTGCCCCAGAGTTCGTTACTATGAAGGCAAAGGAACTCGGGAAAAGCTGCTCCCTTCTCCATCTCCGCACATCCAATGGCATTTTTTTCACATCATCCACACCTCTGCCTAGCAGCCTAAGGGGAGCTCTTTCTCCCTCCCCTGTGTGAGGTAAGGGGCGTGGGGTGCACTTAGCATTTGGTGGGAGGGAGGGGCACAGCACTCAGTGTCTGAGAGGGGTTGACACAGCACTTGGTCTGGGGGTGGGGGTGGAGATGGGGCCTGGCATTCTATCTCTAAAAGGTTCACCATCACTGTCGTAGAGGAAAGCAAACCTTGTGGAGAACGAACCTGCCATTCTTGCCATTACCAATACAATCACTGACTAGTTGCCACTGATGGACAGGTAAGTCCCAAAGTACTGGGAGTAGCATTGTATGTTTATAGCTTATATGTAATTCCAGCCTGACTATAGCTATTACAGAGGGAAGCAACTTTTGGATCTGTACCCTGACCTCTACTTCTGTAGCTTCTGTGACCCCTATGTTGTACCCATAGCTTTTGCAGACCTGGAAAAGAATTTTCTTTCCACCAAAGTTCTTGCTACTCTCAAATAGTTAAACATCAGAAATGGATTTGATTCTGTTATTAATGGAAATGGTATTAAAGAAAATGCATTACCATGCACATAGCAAGTACTTTAAAAATGCTTTTTCTTTTTTTTTTTTAAACCCTTGTACTTTGGTGTATTGTCTCATAGGTGGAAGATTGGTAAGGGTGGGCAATGGGGGTCAAGTGACTTGCCCAGGGTCACACAGTTGGGAAGTGGCTGAGGCCGGGTTTGAACCTAGGACCTCCTGTCTCTAGGCCTGACTCTCACTCCACTGAGCTACCCAGCTGCCCCCTTGCTTTTTCTTTTTCTTTTTCATTTAAGAAGTTTAATAACTCAAGTCAAAGACAGTGGAATGTGACAGTCACTGGTGAAGATGCACTCAGGTCAAGAATCAAAATTTTGATGAAAATATCTAGTACAGTATTTCCATCAAAATACTTAGGAAATATAATGAAAGGGTAATGAAAGAATAGGGATAGAAAAGTATGGAAGTGACCTAAAGTTATTTAATTCCTTTCCCTAAACTGCCTAATACGTCTATTATATAGCAGAATCTCTCTCTTCCTCTCTCTCTCTCTCTCTCTCTCTCTCTCTCTCTCTCTCTCTCTCTCTCTCTCTCTCTCTTTCCTCATTTATTCCCTTGGATTGGATGAAATAGTGTCTTAAACCAGATGTTTACAAACTTCCAAAGAATGTCTTCCCAAGTTTTCCTTATTGCATACTCTAAGGTTTGCTAGTCAAAAAGAATATGAACATTTAGAAATAGCATGTAAAGCTTATTTTAAAATGTGAAAAAAGGAAAAAAATGTGAATTCCAATGAAAACAAAACCCCAAGAGAGAGAAAAGAAAATTGAAGTATATTGAATTTTCTTTTATGTTAATTTTTACAGGATCTATTGCTAAAATCTCATTTGTCCATAGTGTTGATCTAGATATGAAGGAAATATGCAAATCTTGTCCTTAAACATCCTATTGCCTAATGTGGGAGAAAGTATTCAAATACAAGTACTTCCAAAAGACATTAATCAAAGCAAATTGACCTAATCCAAACTTGATGTACAGATATTTACAAGTTTAATGGATGTGAGGTTATGGAACAGGGTTAAGAAGGGGTAGGTAGGTAGCACAGTAGATAGAGTGCCAGGCCTGGAATTGGGATTCCATGGGTTCAAATCTGGCCTCTGACATTTCCTAACTCTGTGATCCTCGGCATGTTATTTAATTGCCTAGGCTTTACTGTTCTTCTGCCCATAAGGGTCAAAACAAAAAGCAAAACAAAAAGGGGAACATTTCATAGATATGTGAATTTTGAGGGAATTTTGAAGGAGCAGTGAAGGAACACGGGTTGGCAGTTGGATGCATTGGTTATGGTAAGAATAATAAATAGAATGACTTTGAAGAAATAGAGAGTTCATAATATATATACTTAAGAAATTAAGAAAAGAAATTATGTTGGTGAAGTAGGGGTTGAGATGAAGAAGAGAAGATAATGGAGACTAATGAAAGACCTGGGCATTTAGTTATCAATCAAATGTTTGACTATGGACATTATGCAAATATCAGGAACAACAAAAGGGAAGCCCTTTCCTTATTGAATCTTCAAGTCCAGGTCTTATGTCAACAAGTATAATGCTTTTGAGTTTTGTCATTTTTCTACAAACAGAAGCAGCAGGATACCTTGAAATGCTCAAATGGAGAATATGGACATAGTCCATGATGAGGAAAAAAAACAATAGGACCAGACAGTATTGATGTCATAAAACATTTTATTGAACATCCACTCACCTGGGCTCTCTTTTAGGTAGAATTTTCCTTTGTTCAGGTTTTAACATTTTAGAGCCCTCAAAGAATGGAAGCAATCTACTCAAATGATCCCTTATGGCCAAATTCATCTTCTTCTTCCTTTCACTAGTCAGTACTTTAAAGCTCAACCCTCTCTATCAGACTGCTGGAGCTGAAATGTTCTTTAGAGGTCATCTAATCCAAATACTTTATTTTGCAGATGAAGAAAGTGAGGCTGAGAGAAGCCTGGCCCAAAGTCATGGAGCTTGCTGGGGAGAAGGTTAGTATTTGAATCTGGTTCTCTAGACTTTCAACTCAGTGAAGCTCTCATATTTCCCTGATAGGGGAAATATTGAGTATTTGCTGTTTTTATTTTTTTTTTATTTTTTATGTCAGTGTCAATTATATGATATGCCCACTGTGGGCCAGAACTTTGTTCTTTGGTTCCCTGAATGTCCTCAGAGAAGTTAGCGTGGGACAAAGAGGGATAAGTACCTTCAACAGAGAAGGTCCTTACTTCTTGAAGAAGGCTTGCTGGGGTTGTATGTGTTATGGAGGTTCTGTTAGGAGTAGCCAATG
Source organism: Gracilinanus agilis (assembly GCF_016433145.1). Lineage (NCBI taxonomy): Eukaryota > Metazoa > Chordata > Mammalia > Didelphimorphia > Didelphidae > Gracilinanus > Gracilinanus agilis. Next base: position 133,070,888 of record NC_058131.1, on the reverse strand, counting down.
GGGCCTAGGCAAATGCTGATGATGGAATATGAAAGGGAGGGAGTCCCAAACCACAGCTGTATATGAGTTAGATAATCTCCCACAGCAGCAGGGTCAGGTCTCCTTTAAGCCCAAGATTCTCTGCCACAGGCCCAGGGGCTTGGAAACAATGCAGCCAGGAAGTAGATTGAAACTTCCTGAAACCTTAAATTGAAGAAGGATAAACTGGCTTGGAAAGGCTTGCTCAACTAAAGTTATAATGCGGATCTGACTGCTAATAAATTATACGGTTGATGTTAAGGTAAGCAAGACTCCAAGATTGTTTAGGCTTAGGGTTAACTAGGGTTTATTTGAAATTAAACAAAGGTAAGGTAAGGGGTAGGAAGGTGGGTGAAAGGAAACCCTAAGATCTTGTCTAAATCATTGATGTCAGTATTGAAGTACTGGTTGATGTTCCCTGGGCACAGAGTATGAGAACGCCTTGAGGGCAGATCCCAGCTCTGTTGCTTTGTTGCTGAGCCCAGAGGCTGGCAAGCCCTTGGGTCAGATGCTGCTGTTCTTGGTTTTAGCTATTCTCACTAGCTGGTAATGTAAGGATGTTGTCTATGCCAAGGAAGTATTAAATATTGGCAAAGAATTGAGTGGTTTTTTAAATTTTTAAACCCAAATATCTTTTTTATATATCTTTCTATATTAATTTTTTTATTTGTTACCGGGCTAGGCAATGGGGGATAAGTGACTTGCCCAGGGTCACACAGCTAGGAAGTGTCTGAGGCCAGATTCAAACCTAGGACTCCCGTCTCTAGGCCTGGCTCTCAGTCCACTGAGCCATCCAGCTTCCCCCTTGGCTAACAATTGAATTAGTCCCTACCTGCCTAAAAGAAACTCCCAAACCACCCTGGGGTCACAAACCCTCTTCCTTCCTAACCCTTCCAGGTGAGTCAGAGAAGTGAAGCTCCCAGGGGGTTGAGGATCCCCTTTTATACCCTGTCCTTAACTGTCACCCTGGCACATGCCCTGGGTGTTCTGCTAGGTTCTGTGTTCCAAAGTGGCAACTGCCAACTTTCACTCCCAGAAATGGCTACTCATTTTTGCATATTACATATGCCAGGCTTCAACATGAATGCAAATCACTTGCCTGAGTCAGATCCACCTTGTGAGAATGACTATTAAAGTTCAGATAAGATTTATCTTTATGAAACTTCTTGGGTAAGGACTAGTACTCTTTCCTGCTTTGTGTTTATGTTCTGCTTATGCAAGCCTTTTTCTTGTAACTCTTCCAGGTATTCTCTACATATCTGGAAATACTTCTTTAAGAGAAGAAAAAGACCTTAGTATTTTCAGGAGGGAGGCTGGATGTTTTTGACCTATTTTTTTCATGTGTATGTATATGACATTTTGATTCATATAGCCAGATTGTACCTACTTGTGAATATGCAAAATTTAACTACATTCCAGACTAATGTATCAGCACCATCTACAGGTACAAGAAGATTTTAACTCATCTCACGATTATAAAATTACTGCCTGAGTTCAATGCATTGTGGATTGACTTCATGGAATAAGCTAAAGTTTAATTCATTCTTTCTTTTCATCTCTGGAAGCCAGATATCCCAGGGCACTGATAGTGAAAATGGAGGTGAGAAGGATAAGTTGGCAGGTAAAAAAATCCCAGGTAAGTGAAGTTGGTTCCTAATGGGAGGCAACATAGTACACTAGAAATAACACTGAATTTGGAGTCAGAGGGCTTAGGTCTGAATCCTGGATCAGCTATTCAATAGCTCTACTATATCCTTCAGCAAATCTTTTAATCTTTCTGGGCTTCAGTTTCCTCACTTCTTAAATGAGATAGTAGAATTGGATTTTATTTCTGAAGTCCCATTCAACTCTGAATCTGTGAGCTTATGAGACAGTTCTGGAGAGACTTAGATCTGCCTTGGATAGAGAAATAAGTGTCTTGGCCTAAAGCATCACCCCAGATCTTCTCTATGTCAAGATAGGAACTCCCTGTGATGGCCCTCCGTATTTGGCCCCAAACTGTATTTGAACATAATTAGTTTCTATTATAATTGTATATATTTTACTTTATGCATCTAAGGATATGATTCTGAGAATTCTATAGATTTTACCAGATTACTAAAGGCATCCACAACACACAAAACATTAAGAACTTCTTAGTTAGGAGCAAGCCTTATACAATTCGTTTATTAGTATGTGTTTTTTGCTGGGACAAAATGAGGCACTCAAAAGTCATTGGTAGTTAACCAAAGATGGTTTATTTAGCCCTAACATAATATGATGAGGAAATATAGCAAAGATTCAAAATCACCTAACTTTACCAGACATGACCCTCCTACCCCATCATGAAATGGAAACACTTTTGGTCAGTAGGGTGGAGTATGAGGTCTTTAGTCATCTTTACACATCCAAGTTAAAGGAGTCCCAAATTCATGTTAGTGGAACATTTTATGCCTTTAGATGACCAGGAAAGTCCATCAAGGGAGACAAGGTAGAGATTTTTGACTTTTAGGGAAAACTAGTCCCAGCTGTGAAAGGAGGTGAGGAAAACCTTTGTCTTCATTCATCCCATTGCTCTCTTCTCACCTTATTTTAGAGGTTGTTTAGTCCAAACTTCTCATTTTACATATGAATAAATTGAGGACTACTGTGGTTATAAATGGACCTCTACCAGTCTTTCTGTATACTCGTATTTTACCCCAGGGATGCCCAGTCTAGTTCTCTTTCTGCCAATCATAGTTACTAGCCTTTTTCTTTGCCAATTTATTTTCTTAATACTATAATAGCCTTTGTTTTCCCAACATGTCAATTCATTTTCCTAATAATGGTCACCTAACACTTGACCAGCCAATAGTTCCTGAGGTGATAACATTTGATATTTGTTACTTATCTAATTCATGAACTTTTTTCTAACTAGGTAAACATTGTCATGCCATGACTATTTATCAATCTCTCATCTCCAGTGTCCTGCAGAAGCTATTCCCTGAATTGAGAAGAATCTCCCTCGCTATTATTGAAATCCTTCCTGGCATTTCTGCTCCTGTTCTTCACACTTTTGCTAGTTTATCTTCCTTATAAATTTGGTGATGGGACTCTTCTGTTAACAAACTTGCAGGGTCTTCCTACTGTCTATGGAATAAACTTAAATTTCCTTAGCTTGGTATTTGAGGATCTCTTACAAGATACTGTTACCATACTTTTAAGGCTTTCCTCAAAATCATTCCATGGACTTTTTATTCCAGGCAAATTTAATTTGTCACTGGTTTTCATACATACTTGATTTGTATATTTGCTCATGCCATTCTCAGCACCTCAAATATCCTTTACCAAGTAAATATATTAAATTCCCACCTCTTTTTAAAAGCCCAACTAAAAAACTACTTTCAGAAAGCCTTCCTTATTCTGACAGTTCATAATTTAATAATAATCATGGCAGGACTGATGCAGTGGAGTGAGGAAGAGACATAGAGAAACCATTCCTGCCAGAGAATTTGTGAAAGAAACCATCATCCCTTATATATCAACTATTCCTCCTATAGAATGCTTTTTTGACTATGCACTAACCATTGGATAATTTCTACAAATAGTTCTCTTGCCTCTTGGCTGGCTCCTTAGTTGTGGTTACTCTGTGAACTCTGGCTTAACCTTTTCCCAGAAAAATTTTTGACTTTGTCCTTTTAATAATCCTAGGCAGTGGTAAGCTATCCCCTATCCTCAACTAGAAAAAGAATGGTTATTTTTCCTCAGAAACTTTATGTGCCACTTTGCTTGAATCTCTTCTACATGTATGCTATGAATTAGTTTATTTTACCATTATTTGTAGTCAGTCAATAAACATTTATTAAGCACATACTATGTGCTAGGTGCTATGCTAAGTTAAGAAGATACAAAGAAAGGCAAAATACAGAGTACTGATTCTAAGACAGAAGGGGAAGGTTTAAAAAGAAAAGAAGGGCAAAAGACAGTCTTTGTTCTTAAGGAACTCATGTTCTAATATAGTTCAAAATATGAAAACAACCATACAAACTATATACACATGATAAATTGGAGATACTTATTAGAAGTAAGGAACTAGCATTAAGTAGCATCAGAAAAGGCTTTCTGTAGAAAGTGGGATTTTAGCTGAGATTTGAAGGAAGTCAGAAGGAGGGGAGGAAGAAGGAGAGTATCCTAGGTATTGGGAAATTGCTTAGAGTTGAGAGATAGAATGTCTTGTGGAAAGAACAATATGAAAGTGAAGGTTAGAATACTTGTAGAACACCGGAAAGAGGAGGAGGTAGTGAAGGACTTGAATGCCAGTTAGGGGATTTAACATTTGATCCTGGAAGTAAGAAAGCCACAGGAGTTTATTGAATAGACAGTGGTCATACCTGGATTTTAGTAACATCAGTTAAGCAGCTGAGTGGGGAATGGATTGCAGTGGGGGAGGGACTTGAAATAGGGACCTTAATCAGCATTTCTGCCATGAGATGAGAGGAGGGTCTGTAGGAGGGTAGTACCAATGCCAGAGTGAAAAAAGTAGAGTATACAAGAGATATTATGAGGAGAAAATTGTCTCTTTAGTAATAGATTGAATATGGGGTTGCTGTATGACAGAAAGAGTGAAGAGTGGAGAACGAAACCTAGATTATGAGCCTGGAAGGGATAGTGGCTCCTATGTTGGTAATGTGCAAGTTAGGAAGAGAAATGAATTTTTGGGGAAAGATAATGAGTTGACTTTTGGCTACATTTCTAAACTTCATGAGGACAAGAACTGGCTTTTTTAAACGTTGTTTCCTCAAGTGCTTATGCAATGCTATGTTTATTGAATTCTTGGTTATTTAAGCCTTTATCGGTTAAGTTCCTTAAATATATTTCTTTCATTCAATCATATCTGATATATTATTATATATTATAATATTATGGTACATTCTTTCAGCTCCAAGTACCTTGTCACCATCCTATCCTCTTCTGTTCATAAAGTATCATAGATATCAGCCTGGAAGGCACCTGAGAAGGTTATAGAAACAAATTCTCTTATTTATAGAGAGGGAGCTAAGGATCAGAGAGATGAAAAGACTGATTTCTTTAAGACCAAAACAGATAAAAATAAGAAGAGAGAGATTCAAAATCTAGCATTCTTTCCCTTGCTATCTACTGCTGTATTCCCCAGAAACAGCAATATATTCTCAATGTACTTTCATAAACACTGATTCTACTACAAATTAAGCTTATTTAATAAAGGGTAGAAAGAGACTGCCTATTCATATTAACAAAAGCTAACATTTATAACATGGTTTACATTAAAAGAATGTTCTCAAACATCAACTCATTTGGTCCTCATTGCAAACTTGCCAGTTGGCAAGTGGGAGGGGAAGTATTATGTTCTTAATTATTATGCTGAAGAATATGAGCCTCAGATTGGTTCAGGGCACAGATATATTTAAAAAGCAGAGCCAGGAGACAAGAACTCATACCTTTTGATTCCATGTCCCAGGCTTTCCCCAAAACCACGGTGGTTTTATTTTTTGTTGTTTGTTTGTTTTGTTTTCTTTAGATCCTGTAGGACTGGAAGTATCAAACACAGGATCTAGTCCATAATACTCCCAAATGTGACCCAATCTAGATAAAAAATATTTGGGAAATATTTAACAAAAGGAATAAAGTAAAATATAGTAATATTACATTTTAAAACTGTCGATAGGTGACCTGCAGGGGTTTTTATGTATAGATTAGTGTCCTTCATTTTTATTTGAGTTTGAACCCACTGTTTTAGGACTGTTTAATTGTTTTTAGTATAATTACTATCCACTCATTTTCATGTAGAACTTGATGTATTCTAGGTCACGTGAAATTGGGCACATGATATATTTTTAGTGAAAAAATATGAAATTTTTAAGTGATTTTATTTTCTCTGTTTATTGAGATTTTAATCAAGCACAGTGTCCCAGGCACATGGGAGATGATAATCCCACTGTACACTGCTCCAGTCAGAATACATCTTGAGGATTATGTTCAAATCTATGTACCTCATTTTAGGAAGGCCTTTAACAATCTGGAAAGTGGTCAGAGATGAGCAGATGTTGAAGGGCCTCAGAATCACGCCATAAGTCATACCATGAGAAGATTGGTTGAAGGAATAGGGGACAAGTAGCTTAGGGAAGAAAAAAAATCCAGCTTTCTTCAATTTATTTTAAAGGATTTCTTTTTTTGGTGGAAGAGGAGTAGTTAGACTTGTTCTGTGGGACACAGAGGACAGAACTAAGAGTTGGCAAGGATTAGGTGGCAGGAGAATTGATTCTTTAAATTTAAGTTTGACACAAGGAAAAACTGCCTAGAAATGGATTGTCTAAAGTGGAATGAGCTGTATCAAGCAGTTGTATCTTCTCCTTTCTTGGAGATCTTGAAATAGAAATTGTATAATCACTTTGAAAATATTGCTCAAAGGAATCTTTAGATATGAAATGGATTAGATGACTTCCTACTCCAAGATTTCATAATTATTTCTAGTAGCTAGTAATGCTGACTACTATATCTTGAATAAGTTAGTAAGGAACAATAGCATGATTGTGTCTGTCACAATTCTTGTCCTCATGGTGCCATGACACTGTCATGAGATCACTGATACGAGAAGATACTTAGGACATCATCTAGCCCACATTTTCTTTTCCTAGATGAGGAAATCAAGGCCGAGAAAAGTGACTTGCCTTAGGTTACATCAAAGAGTAATTAGAAGAGCTGAGATTCTCAAGAACCTATTCCTCTGAGTCTAATTTTGTATCTATGCCTTTCTTCCTGCTCTCTAAACATTTTCTATGTTCCTTTAGCAGTGATACTAAAGAAAATGAAATACCTGCACATACTTGTCACCCAGACTTTTGCTTTTCTTAAGTTCCAAGCTGGCTGTTGGAATCCATTCTATTTTTTGAAGATTAGGAAGTACTGACAGGATCTGGGGGATTCATAGGATCAGAGGGATCTTGTTCTCTGTTTCTAGGGAACATACCACATTTTGGGCATTCTAATTCAACAATGAAAAATTAAAGGTTTTAACTATGATTTCTAGGTTTCATTCTAGCTCTAAATCTTGTCAAATTGTGACTTTCTGGGAAGGTAAGAAAAGATGTGAAAGAGTTTGCTTTTTAATTCCTTGGTCTCAAAATATCTCCCAGATTAGAATCAACTAAGGAAATTTTTCTCCTTACTATAGAGATAAATATCACCTAACATTTTATGGTTGCCATTTTGCAGCAGATGGGAAGGAAGTTATTTATTGACCTTTTCTTCACTGGAATCACAACATTGTTGTCCTTAGAGAAGGAGATATTTATTTCTAGGCGTTAACCTTAGTCATTACCTGTGACTCAGACAACATTCACAAAAACTATCCTGCAATAATTTTGGGTGTTATTAAAGGTCATTGTCTTATATATTCTATAAGTCAACATCTAATTGTTTTCATTCAGTTTATCCCAGTAATTCACTTCCATTCACTCAAGATTCATGAATGGCTACTTATAGTGTGCTTAGTACTTTACTCTCCTGTTCCAATGATAAAATTCTTTTCTAGGAGGCAGGATGTTATATAGTATAAGTGCTGCTGTAATTGGAGACAGAAGACTTGATTTCAAATTCTGCCTCTGCTACTTACTATGGATATGACCTTAGTGACTGTGGGAAGCCGTTCTATGTATTAAAGCCTTTGGAGAAATAGGATCAAATTTAGGGCCTGTTATCTGGATTCCCTATGTGACCAATCCAGGCTGAGGCAGTCTTTGTGTTTGGTCCTGGTCACCTGAACCCCAAAAGGCTCTGGTACCAGCAGGTAGGTTAATCCAAAATCAACTTGATCCCTCCAAGAGGCTATTAGGAGTCCTTTAGAGAAACAGAGTCTGTAACAGATATTTTATCTGGATCCCATTACAAAATCATCGGCAAGTAAAACTGTGTGTATGATTTTTCTGCACTGCATGTCAGGAATGCAGACAGAATGGGCCATCTAAGATAAAAATCTGAGGCTCCTCTTTTGACTCAGTTTTGATCCCCACCTTTCTTAGAACTCCTATTGGAAAACTTTGAAGCGGCAGACCAGCATCTAATGAGTTAATGATTCCTCTCCTTGATAATTAAGAAGCCTGGACCCTGACAAACATTACTTAAGATAAGTCTGCATACTTAGATAAGTATGGCGCTTTTAGTCTTGACTTTATTTGTCCAGGTGCCTATAATCCTGGAAGATAGAACTCAATAAGTGAGCATCTCCATAAAAATATTTCCTCTCCCAGAATTATCCCTACTAATTGATGGTTGGAATTTGGCCATTGTCTTGGTACTTATACCTTTACTCTTTAGACTTTAATGGGTTATGTATGATCTGTTACCCCTTCATAGCTGTGTTCTTTGTTTGAAACCAGTATATAATAAACTCCCAAGCCCACAGACTTTGGGACAGCATGGGCTAACCACTAATCTAGTTGTTCTCATTTTCTTTCTCCTGCTTTAACCATCCTATGCCACCACGCTGCTCTGGACCCCAAAAAATCATATAGAGGGATGGCCCCCTATAAGTGACCAAGCCACTTAACATCTTTAGGTCTTAGTTCCTCATCTGTAAAATGATGAAATTGGATTAACTGGCTTCTAAGTTCTGCCTAGCTATAAATTATTGATGTTATGATGGAATGACTGTCTCTTTTCATCTTATTAGATTATTTTAGGGAGGGAGTTCCCAGATACTTTTCTTTCTTTTTTAAATTTGAATATTTTTCCATGGTTACATGATTCATAGTCCTTCCCCATCACCCATCACTTTCTCCTCCCCCATCCCAAAGCTGACAAACAGTTCCACTGGGCTATACGTGTATCATTGTTCAAAATATATTTCTATGTTATTCATATTTGCAGTAGATTGATCCTTTAACATCAAAACCCTAATCACATCCCTAACACACTATGTGATTGAGCACATATCTTTTAATGCATTTATGGTTCCACAGTTCTTTCTCTGGATGTGGATAATCTTCTTTCTCCTAAGTTCCTCTGGATTGTCTTGGGTCATTGCATTGTTGTTGGTAGAAAAGTCTATTACATTTGATTGTGCCATAATGTATCAGACTCTTTGTACAATGTTCTTCTGGTTCTGCTCCTTTCCCTTTGCATCAATTCCTGAAGGTTGTTCCAGTTCACATGGAATTCCTCCATTTCTTTATTCCTTTCAGCACAATAATATTCCATCACCAATATATACCACAATTTATTCAACCATTCCCCAATCAATGGACACCCTCTCATTTTCCAATTTTTTGCCACCATGAAGAGCACTGCTATAAATATTTTTGTACAAGACTTTTTCCTTATTAACTCTTTGAGTTACAAAGCCAGCAGGGTATGGCTGGGTCAAAGGCCAGGCATTCATTTAAAGTCCTCTGTACATAGTTCCAAATTGCCCTCTGGAATGGTTGGATCAATTCACAACTCCACCAGTAGTGTATTAGTGTCCCAATTTTGACACATCCCCTTCAATATTTATCACTTTCCATTGCTATCATATTGGCCAATCTACTAGGTGTTGAAAGAAGTGGGTTTGCTACCTTAAAAAGCCGGTAAATCGTAAAGTCCAATATCTCTGTCTGTCTCAGGCTGACATGCCAAAATAGCTGCCTTCAGACTTGCATGTCTCAATAACACAATCCGACTTGTGTAGTAAATTAACAAAAAGGTTTAATATGATATATAAACAAGGAAAGGGATTGGGAAGGAGGGCCAAGGCCATCCCTAACTCTAAAACCTCTAAATATTCCTCCTACCAATCAAGGGATCCACAGGGATCCGTCTTCTGTGACTTACAGCTAATAGCACCCTCACCTCTCTGTGCTCCAAAAAACTCTGACTAGCTATCATGACTATGACCCTCCAAAAGAGTCTTTGGTAAAGGCAAAACATAGTTCAGGTTGCTAAATTAGGAGGATGACTAATGTCAGGCATCCAAGACCTCACAGGCAAAAACATATTTGTCTCCTTGAATACAGACAGATGACAATCTTGGTTAAGGCTCGCTTTCTTCTCAGGAGCACAACTGTATATTTAATTAATATCAGGAACCAAAAGTCAGGAAAAGATGGAAATAAGTCCAGTAGCTGGAAAAATGGGCTGAGGGATCGACCATCAGGTCAACTACTCTTCTCAGGGGAAAGTTATTTAACTTCTCCAGGAAATTCTCCCTCCAAATTCTGAACCAAACAGGAACTCAGTTCCTCCTCAGCTTCAAGTCCTCTCCTTTTCTTCTCCCCTGACACTCTTTTGGAACCCTCTCCTTTTGAGTTCCAGCCATGAGGCACTCAATTTCCAGCCTGTATCCTTTTGCACCTCACCTTCCTCTTTCCCATTTCCAATAGCATGAGGTGGTACCTCATAGTTGTTTTAATTTTCATTTCTCTAATCAAGACGTATGTGGGACATTTTTTTCATGTGCTTATTGATAATTTCGATATCATCATGTGAAAACTACCTATTCATGTCCCTTGACCATTTGTTGTTTGGGGAATGACTTTTTCTTCTCTAATTGCTACCGCTATTGTTTTTAGTACAATATTGAATAAAAGAGGTGATAGTGGGCATCTTTGCTTCACTCTTGATCTTATTGGGAAGGTTTCTAACTTGTTCCCATTTCAGATGATACTCGATGATGCTTTTAAATACATACTGTTTATTATTTTTAGGAAGGGCCCTTTTATTCCTATATTATCTAGTGTTTTCAATGGGAATGAGTGTTGTATTTTGTCAAAGGCTTTTTCTGCATCTATTGAGATAATCATTTGTGATTGAGAAATCATTGAGATAATGATTTCTGTTGGTTTTTATGGTCAATGATATGGATGGTTTTCCTAATATTAGACCATTCTTGCATTCTTGGTATAAATCCCTCCTGAACATAGTGGATAATCCTTGTGATTACTTCCTAGAGTCTTTTTGCTAGTATTCTAATTAAGATTTTTGCAACTATATTCATTAAGAAGATTGGTCGGTAGTTTTCTTTCTCAGTTTTTGCTCTGCCTGGCTTTGGAATCAGTACCATATTTGGATAGAATATTTCAGGGGGCTGCATCTGGCCCTCAGGTGGTAGTTTGCCCATCACTGCCCTAGTACATAATCTTTTTATATGTACCATGTACTGCTGAGAAAAAGGTTTATTCCTTTTTATCCCTGTTCAGTTTTCTCCAGATATCTATTAACTCTATTTTTTCTAGCAATTCATTTACTTCCTTTCTTTCTTTCTTATTTATTTATTTATTTGATTTATCTAGTTCTTAAAGGGGAAGGTTAAGATGCCCCACTAGTATGGTCTTACTATCTATTTCCTCCTTGAACTCCTTCAATTTTTCCTTTAGAAATCTAGATGCTATACCATTTGGCACATAAATTTCTAGTAATGATATTACTTCATTTTTATAGTACCTTTTAGCAAAATGTAATATTTTTCCTTATCTCTTTTAATCAGATCATTTTCTACTTTGGCTTTGGGTTTTTCTAATATCATCTTTTTTTTAACTTTAGAAGATGCATAATATATTCTGCTCCTGTCTTTTACCTTGAATCTGTGTGTCACCTTGCCTCAGATGTGTTTATTATAAACAAGTAGGATTTGCTTTTTAATTCACTCTGCCATCTGCTTCCGTTTAATGGGTGAATTCATCCCATTCACATTAAGTATTATGATTACTAACTGTGTATTGACCTCCATTTTATTATGCCCTTTGGATCTTGCTCTATTCCCTTTCATTCTATTCCTCCTCACCAGTATTTTGCATTTTTGTCACTCCCTTAGTTCCCTATTCCTTCAATTGCCCCCCTCCCCCACTTCCTTTGTCTTGTTCCCCTTCTACTTCTCTGTAGGGTAAGATAGAATTCTATGCCCCACTGAGTATACTCATTTTTCCCTCTCTGAGTCAGTTACAAAGAGAAAATAAAAGTTAAGCATTGCCCATTATCACCCTTCTCTCCCCCTCTCTATATTGATTTTTCTTGACACTTTGTGTTATATAATTTACTCCATTCTTTCCCTTCCCTTTTCTCTCAGTGTAATCCTCTCTTTCAGCCCTTGATTGATTTTTTACATGTCATTCTTATGCATACATATCATATGCATACATATCATTCTATATCATCGCATTTATATATAAAGCATATAAATCATATCATCATATATCATAATATACATCATTTTATCATAATTAGCTTACTTTTCCACCCTTTTTCTGAGTAAATTCCTTCTACCTTCTCTACTACTGAGAGTAACTTTGGAGAATTATAGAAATCCTCCTTCTATGTAGACAAATAGATATTTTTATTTTAATGAGTTCCATAAATTTTCTCTTTCTTATTTACATTTATGGGCTTCTCTTGTGTCTTGTATTTGGCCTTCAAAATTTTTGTTTAGGTCTGGCTTATTCCTCAAGAATGCATAGAAATCTTCTATCATATTGAATAGCTATTTTTTCCTCTGAAAGAGGATAGTCAGTTTTGCTGGATAGGTGACCCTGGGTTGTAAACCCCAATCTTTTGCCTTTCTGAATAACATATTCCATGCCTTCTGATCCTTTAATGTAGAAGCCATTAGGTTTTGAGTGATCCTGATTGTAGCTCCATGGTATTTGAATACTTTCTTTCTGGCTGCTTGAAGTACTTTTTCCTTGGCTTGGTGGCTCTTGAATTTGGCTGTTATATTCCTGGGAGTTGTCAATTGAAGATTTCTTTCTGGAGGTGTTCTGTGAATTATTTCAATTTCAATTTTATTTTCTTCTTCAAGGATCTCTGAGCAGTTATCTTTGATAATTTCTTGTAATATGATATCCAAAGCTTTTTCTTCATCATGGCTTTCAGGAAATCCAATAATTCTCAGATTGTCTCTCCTAGAGATATTTTCTAGGTCTGTTTTTTTTTTCCAATAGGATAGTTCATGTTTTCCTCTGTTTTTTCATTCTTCTGATTCTGCTTTATCATTTCTTGATTTCTCATGAAATCATTGGTTTCTAGTTATCAATTCTGATTTTTAAGACCTTGTTTTCCTCTGTCAGTTTTTGGTTCTCCTTTTTCAATTGGCCCATTTCTTCTTGCATCAATTTCATTTCTCTTCCCCACTTTTCCTCTACCTCTAATAATTGGGTTTTGAAGTCTTTTTGAGCTCTTTCAGAATCTGTGTCTAATCCATATTCTTCTTTTGGACTTTGGGTGTGTTTCCTTTGCTTTTGTTGCCCCTTTCTGTGTCTTCACCTTGTTCTTTGTCTCCATAAAATTATTTGGAGTTATGTGCTTTTTTTGTTGTTTGCTCATTTTTCCTATCTAACTATAGGTAGGCTTTGTTTTCTGGGAATTTGGGGTACCTTTTTAAAACTTCAGTCTTTCCTTGATGTTGATGCTATTTTCAACTTATTTTCTGGGTTGTTACTAGTTTATCAGATGGTCTGAGGGAAGAGAGCTCTGAGAGTCCCCTCCCCCTGCTTATTCAATTGACCCTTGAGATGCTGATAGTTTAAAGACTTTCCTCAGGCTAGGGTGTAAGCTTTTGATTTCAGTCTGAACTTGATCAGGTCAGGTGCTAATCAGACTCTAGCTTCAGGCTTAGGCTTGCATTTGTTTTTTGGTCTCAAGGTGTTCTTGATTCACTCAGGCACACCCTTGATTGCCCTGTCCTGGAGTTCCACCCTTAGTTTTGCTCAAAAAGATCCTGGGGAGGCTTCCCCTGAGAACTGCATCCTCACTCCAAACCATAGATTATATCTTCACCCCAAGTCCAGACTGGGATTCCTGGATTCAATCTGGACCCCCTTTGGCCCAGATTGCTTTGGCCTGGGACTCCAGATTCTCCACTGGTTTGAAATTTCAAGGGGTGTTAGTTAACTTGGACTTCTTTTTGCCTGGCAGGATCTCAAGGTCTGACTTAGCTTAGACTGAAGTTTAGAACCTGTGAGAGCAGATGTGTGGGGTGGTGGGGATGTGGTTTGCTCTTGGCTTGCTCTTACTCACTGCTATGCCTCCTTCTAGCTCTGCTCACTTCTCACTTCAGTTCCCCAGATGATCTCTGCCTGCCTTTTGGGTTTTCCTTTTTCAAGATTGTTTTCCTCTGTCTTTGTTGGTTCTTTCACTCCTGTATTTGCTTTGTATTGATATTTTACTCTTTAAAGCTACTTTTCAACAAATATAAACTGTTATAGTCAGTATATCTTCCAGTATATTTCTCTGGAAGAGCTTGTTTTTCTTTTGCCTAATTGTCCTGCCTAACTTGTGATAAGATACTATGGTCTTTGCGGGTAATTAATCGATTTTGGTTTTCATTTTTTTTGCAATTAAGTATTTTTACTGTCTTGCTTTCATTTAATGTAATAGAATCTCAATAAGACCTTTTAATAATTAGTTTTTTCCCTGCTTCTGAATTTACAAAAGAGGAAACTGAGTCACAAAGAATTTACAGAACTTTACAAAGGTAATCATAGAAGAATGAGGACTAGAAATAATCTCTTCTGAGTCGAGAATGTAAATTAATTCATTAGGCAACAATGGACGTTACAGAAAATGGAGCAGGTAGGAGAAAAAGTCTAGGCTCTTATTTGCATTTCTTATTTGAAGAAACTAATTATGAGAAAGCTTAATTGATTTTTTCAATGTAACACAGCTCCAATATTAAGTGCTAGAGACTGAGTTCTAATGCAAGTCCAAGTCTAAGATTAGATCATTTTCCACTATATCTATTGCATGTATTTACTAATAGATTATATTTTATACAGAATTCTGTAATAAATTAAGGATTGGCCTTGAAGGCAGGAGGGCCTTGGCACAAGTCTCACAACTGACCCACTAGCTCTGTGATCCCAAGCAAGTCAAGAGACTTTAGGCCACTTACTGTATTTATACAGTAGATTAGTTTTAAATCTGCATTGAGTCAGTGAGTGAAAGGATGGATCTTCACACTGAGCATTGTCAATGCTTATAAAATCACAGGTCTAGAATAAAAATAATATATTTATATCTTGTGTCAGCATTTGTCCTTGACAAAATAAGGATCTTTTTTTTCACTGATTCTGGAAGTTAATTTTAGATCTCTCCTCTGTCAGACATTTGTATGGAAAGAAAATATTAGAACCAATTAGTGAGCATGGTCATGAAATATGTGTCTTTACATATAGAGGTAAGTGAAAAACTAGAAAAATTAAAGCATTTTCCTTCCCCACCTCACTTTGACACCTCAACTCAATGTATCCTAATGTCTAGGAAAACTCTTTTTTGAATAATTACATTGGGCTGAATAGGAATAATGATGGTTAATTGTTAATAAAAAAAAGAACAAAATAACAATACAGCCTTAGGAATTCTTTTTATATAGGTGTATAAAATGAAAAGCAGTCCTACTCCCTTTTTTTCCAGTTTTATTTTTTTATGATATCTGCATTTGTAAGTTTATACCTAGCTTGCCATTTGTTTTACTAAACATCTATTTTCTTTGATGGATGAACGGTCACTTTTGGATTAATTTATTTTTCAAGGGAAGTTTGTGATTATTTATCTGCTGTGCAGAAACTAAGACATGTGAGGCAAAGAATGTCACATGTAACTAAATTCTAAAGTAGTCAATTTCACACTCCATATGTGATCTCTAAACATCTCTTCCCGGGTGGCCTAAAATCATTCCAGAGGTGACGTGTGTTTCATTGCAGAGTATCTAAGAAGCCTTGCCTCCTCTATTATGGAGGAGGATAGGACTAAGCCTCAGTAGCATGCAGAAAGACATATTTGTGTTGCAACAATACCAGACAGAGGATGTCTAAAAAAAGATAGAAAGAATACACAATAGAGAGGGAATGTGGTAGCTACTTTGGAAAATTTGTTTTCCACAAACAGTTCCTGAATAAACTGACAGAGAAGATGTCTACACCATTATCAGTAATCCTTGGAAGGCCATAGAGAATAAGAAAATTCACTCAGGATTATAGAAAGAAAAATTCGTGATTAACGGAATGATTGGTAAGTACTGCAAGCCAAGTTTGACTGAAGACAGTCAGGTAGTTCAGTTTCAGGATTAAAATGAAATTAGACAAGTGTCGTCCATTTTCACGGTTAACAAAAGATTTACTTAACTTAAACTCAATTGCATGGAATGCAAGGCAATAAAGCTTTGGTTCAGTTGAGCACAATTTTCCTGCCTCTACATCTTTGATTGCTATGCTCTGGCCAAACATATAAAGTAGGTAGCACTGAGGAAACAGTGACTCCTATGATGCCTTTTGTTTTCAGGCTACCAAGAAGTTTTGTCAACAACTTTAACCTTAGAGAACTTTAACCTTAGATGAGTCTCAAGGATTGTTTCACTGTTTTTTTTATTTTATTTATTTATTTATTTATTTTTTTTTTAACATTTATTAATATTCATTTTTAACATGGTTACATGATTCATGCTCCACCTTTCCCCTTCAACCCCCCCCACCCTTGGCCGATGCGCGTTTCCACTAGTTTTGTCATGTGTCCTTGAACAAGACCAATTTCCAAATTGTTGGTAGTTGCATTGGTGTGGTAGTTTCGAGTCTACACCCTCAGTCATGTCCACCCCGACCCATGCGTTCAAGCAGTTGTTTTTCTTATATGTTTCCTCTCCTGCAGTCCTTCCTCTGAATGTGGGTAGCGTCTTTACCATAAATCCCTCAGAATTGTCCTGGGTCATTGTATTGCTGCTGGTACAGAGGTCCATTACATTCAATTTTACCACAGTATATCAGTTTCTGTGTATAGAGTTCTTCTGGCTCTCCTCCTTTCGCTCTGCATCAGTTCCTGGAGGTCTCTCCAGTTCGCCTGGAACTTCTCCAGTTTATTATTCCTTTTAGCACAATAGTATTCCATCACCCGCATATACCACAGTTTGTTCAGCCATTCCCCAATTGAAGGACATTCCCTCCTTTTCCAATTTGTTGCCACCACAAAAAGCGCAGCTATGAATATTTTCGTACAAGTCTGTTTATCTATGATCTCTTTGGGGTACAAACCCAGTAATGGTATGGCTAGATCAAAGGGCAGGCATTCTTTTATAGCCCTTTGAGCATGATTCCAAATTGCCAGCCAGAATGGCTGGATCAGTTCACAGCTCCACCAGCAATGCATTAATGTCCCAATTTTGCCACATCCCCTCCAGCATTCATTACTCTCCCCTTCTTTCATTTTAGCCAATCTGCTAGGTGTGAGGTGATACCTCAAAGTTGTTTTGATTTGCATTTCTCTAATTATTAGGGATTTGGAACACTTTCTCATGTGCTTATTGATACTTTTGATTTCTTTACCTGAAAATTGCCTGTTCATGTCTCTTGCCCATTTATCAATTGGGGAATGGCTTGGTGTTTTATACAATTGCTTTAACTCCTTGTATATTTGAGTGATTAGACCCCTGTCAGAGTTTTTCGTTATAAAGATTTTTTCCCAATTTGTTGTTTCCCTTCTGATTTTGACTACATTGTTTTTGTTTGTGCAGAAACTTTTTAGTTTAAAATAGTCAAAGCCATTTAATTTACATTTTGTAATTTTCTCTAACTCTTGCTTGGTTTTAAAGTCTTTCCTTTCCCATAGATCTGACAAGTATACTATTCTGTGATCACTTAACATGTTTATAGTTTCCCTCTTTATATTCAAGTCGTTCACCCATTCTGAATTTATCTTGGTGTAGGGTGTGAGATGTTGATCTAGACCTAATCTCTCCCATATTGTTTTCCAAATTTCCCAGCAGTTTTTGTCAAATAGTGGATTCATGTCCCAAAAGTTGTGCTCTTTGGGTTTATCATACACTGTCTTGCTGATGTCATTTATCCCCAGTCTATTCCATT